>NW_027325671.1:661212-991818 GCF_048418805.1 Vulpes vulpes
AAGGAGTATGGTATTGACATAGATACAGACACATAGATCAGTGGAACAGAATAAAAAGGCTAGAAATAAGCCCACAAATAGGTGCTTGATTAGTTGTGATAAAGAAGCCAAAAATATTCAATGAGAGAGAACAATCTCTTCAATCAATGGTGCTGAGAAAATTGGACAGCTGCAAGGAAAAGAATGAAACTGATCATGATCTTATACCACCTACAAAAATTAACTTAACATTTGTTTTTCCAGTGCACAAGCATGGAATAATTTTCCATTTCTTTGTGTTACCTTCATTTTTTTCCATCAGTGTTTTATAGTCCTTTAATATTTGACAAAGCATGAAAGAATATCCAATGGGGAAAAGACAATCTCTTAAAACTGGTGTTGGGAAAACTGGACAGCAACATGCAAAAGAATTAAGCTGGACCACGTTCTTTTTTTTTTTTTTAAGATTTTATTTATTCATGAAAAATGGAGAGAGAGAGGCAGAGACCTAGTCAGAGGAAGAAGCAGGCTCCATGCAGGAAATCCAATGTGGGATTCGATCCTGGGACTCCAGGATCACGCCCCAAGCCAAAGGCAAATGCTCAACTGCTGAGCCACCCAGGTGTCCGTGGACCACATTTGTATTCCAAACACAAAAATAAATTCAAAATGGATTAAAGACCTAATGTGAAACTTGAAATCATAAAAAATCCTAGAGGAGAACACAGTATACTAACCTCTTTGACTTCACTGTAGAAACTTCTTTTTAGATAGATCTTCTGAGTCAAAGGAAACAAAAGCAAAGATAAACTTCTGGGACTTCATCAAATAAAAGTCTGCACAGTGGAGGAAACAATCAATAAAACTAAAAACCACCCTATGGAATGGGAGAAGATATTTGCAAATGACATATCTGATAAAGGGTTAGTATCCAAAATCTATAAAGAACTTATCAGACTCAACAGCCAAAAAATGAATAATCCAGTTAAAAATGAGAAGACATGAATAGACATTTTTCCAGAGAAGATATCCAGATGGGTAACAGACACATGAAAAGATACATCATTCATCCTCTGAAATACAAATCAAAACTACAATGAACTATCACCTCACACCTGTCAGAATGGCTAAAATGAACAACACAAGAAACAAGTGTTGGTGAGCATGTGGAAGAGGGAAACGTTCTTGCAGTGTTGGTGGGAATGCAAGCTGGTGCAGCCACTTTAGAACACAGTACGGAGGCTCCTCAATTACGTAATTCTACACCCGAAACTAATACACACTGTATATTGACTAGCTGGAATGTAATTGAAAATTTAAAGAAAAATGAAAAAAATAAAACCGCCTAAAAATAGAACCGTTGTATGCACCAGCAATCTCACTCCTGGGTATCTATTAAGAACAATGAAAATGCTAATTCAATAATTTTTATTTTTTTAATTATTTATTTATTTATTTACGATAGTCACAGAGAGAGAGAGAGAGGCAGATACACAGGCAGAGGGAGAAGCAGGCTCCATGCACTGGGAGCCCGACGTGGGATTCGATCCCGGGTCTCCAGGATTGTGCCCTGGGCTGAAGGCGGCGCTAAACCGCTGAGCCCAATGTGGGACTTGATCCCGGGACTCCAGGGTCGCACCCTGGGCCAAAGGCAGGCGCTAAACCACTGCGCCACCCAGGGATCCCCGAAAATGCTAATTCAAAAAGATTTATGCAACTCTATGGTAATTGCAACATTACTTATAATAGCTAAGACATGGAAACCACGTGAGTGTTCATGGATGGATGAATGGATAAAGAAGAGGTGGTATATATACAGTGGAATATTACTCAGCCATCAGAAAGAATGAAGTACTGCCATTGGCAACAACATAGTTGGACCTGAAGGGTATTTTGCTAAGTGAAATCAAGTCAGAGAAAGACAAATAATGCATGATTTCACTTATAATTGGAATCTAAAAAACAAAGAAAACCCAGACTCGGATAAGAATAGGTTGTTGACACCCAGAACAGAGGTGAACAGGGAAATGGGGGGTGAGTAAAGCAGAGTACGAAGCCCAAGCCTCTAGTTATAATATAAGCCAAGGGGATGTAGTGTATGGCATGGGAAATACAATCAATAATAATGTATTAACTTTGTGCAGTGACCGATGGTAACTCGACTTACTGAAGTGATCATTTCACAATGTATACTAAGGTCGAATCATTATGTTGTACACTTAGAACTAATCTAATAATGTTTGTCAACTATACTTCAATTAAAAATAATTAGATGTGGCCATCAGGTAATGACTGCAGCTTTGAAATCTTCTGAAGAATACTTTTAAATATGGCTTGAACAAGAGAAATATCACTGGATTTTCATCATATCTTCTTCAAAAGCAGTGAACCTGAAGTTGTACAGATGAGCATCTACTGTGTATTTCTTGGGAAATCAGTCATTAATCAGGGCCCTGTCAATACATATTAATTCTTTATAGTTCAGTGTAAAAGTACATTAGGAGGAATGGGAAGTGGCAATATTCCCCCAACGAAATACAACTGTATTTTAGGATTCACTTTAATTTTTTTTTCTTTTTACTGAAACTCAAAAGATTGCTGCATAAAATAATCTTCCTCCAAATAATCTTTCCTAACTCATCTTAAAACTAGAGTCCTTATTGTTCAGGCATGCAGATGTACTCACACATGTGCACACACTCTGAGCGCCTTTATTAAGTGATGGGAAATTGTGCTAAATCCAATAATTGCTAATATAAACAGTCAAAAATTTTAAATGGAGTTTCCACAATCCTTTCTGTTAATTAAAAATCTTAAAAGGCCCCAAATCCAGCCTATTAAGAAATAAAAAGTAAACTTCACAAATGGTCTGCATAATTAGATCGATTACAGATGAGATTAGAAATGTCATAATTGGGGAGCCTGTTTCTTGGTGTGGCTGTAGCGGCTAAATGGTGGCATATAAATGAGTCCCTAGAAAAGTGGCTGAAATGAGTGAGCAAATACTGTTTAATAAATCATGAATTGTGGCTATTAGTATTGTTCCACTTATTTTACTTATGATACATGTTCATCCTCCAGTCTTTTTCTGAGTTGGTATTATATGGCTGGAAACATTTAGCATGTCTTCCTTATGGACAGACTTTTTAATCTAGGTGTACATATGCGTAACAATTCTGCTTTGTTCAATTTAGCCAGAACAGTGTATAAAGATATATTGTCTAAGTTAAGAAAAATTAATAGTATTAATAAAGACTTGCGTTTCTAAAAAATTTCAAGGTCTTTAATAACTTGCCTATTGTTCCATAGTCCAAAAGTTCTGTATCAGGTCCATAGGATTATTCCATCCATAGCAATCCATAATTTCATATCTGATTTCAGCTCTGGAGAACATCTACGTTTTTGCTCTGATATGACTTTATTGTTTAATCTGTTTTGCATCTTTGTGGCAGCCAAGTACTAAGAGTCACGGTGAAGATTCTTTTCCTCTGGCATTTTCATGATCTGACTTCTGGCACCTGACTATGTTCTAATACTTAAAATAAGAATTAGAGAAAACGACACTCTTGTACAATGATAAACTAAATATGTGGGGAAAACCCTAAAAATATCCCTGAAAGTCCCAAGCTCAGCATATTAGTTAGCACACTGTGAGAACTTTGGACCAATTAAAGATAAATGTTCAGGCATGGAAATTATTAAGGAAAATATGCCTGACTTAGAAGGAGAGAGATTTTGAGGAAGAGTTCTTCATTTTTTACTTTAGTCCAAAATAAACTAAGTTTCCTTAATGGTACTAGGATGGTATTATTTTCATTTATTAAGCACCTAGAAATTGTTATTTTTACATGATTTTTTACACATTTTCCATTTCTGTTATTTTTCCATTGTCTTTGACTTCTGTGAATGTTTGTTTGATGTCCTGTATGTTTCTGAGTGTGTCACCTCTTTTAAGTGTTTCCTTTATTTCCAGTTAGTTAACATATGGTGTTATATTCATTTCAGGTGTGATACAGTGATTCAGTACTTCCATACATCACCCGGTGCTCATTGTGGTAAGTGTGCTCCCTAAACCCCATCACCCATTTCCCCTAACCCCCCACCCATTTCCCCTCTGGTGACTGTCACTTCTCTATAGTTAAGAATCTATTCCTTGGTTTGCCTCCACTCTGGTTTTGTTTTGTTTTTATTCTTTTTATGCCTCCACTCCATTTTGCTTCTTCTGTGTATAAGTGAAATCATATGGTATTTGTCTTTCTCTGACTGACTGACTTTACTTAGTATGCTCTTTAGCTCCTTCCGTGTCATTGTAAATGGCAAGATTTCATTCTCTTTATGGCTGAGTAATATTCCATTGTAGCTATGTAAATCATATCTTCCTTATCCACTCATCAGTCAATGAGCACTTGGGCTGTTTCCATAATTTGGCTATTGCAGATAATGTTGCTATAAACATGGGGTGCACGTGTCCCTTTGAATTAGCATTTTTGTATCCTTTGGGTAAATACCCAGTAGTGCCATTGCTGGATTATCGGGTAGCTCTATTTTTAATTTTTGAGGAACCTCCATACTGTTTTCCAGAGTGGCTGCACCAGTTTGCATTCTGACCAATAGTGCAAAAGAGTTTCCCTCTTCTTCTACATCCTCACCAACACCTGTTTTTTCTGGTGTTGTTGATTTTAGCCATTCTGACAGGTGTGAGGTGATAGTTCATTGTAGTTTTGATTTGCACTTCCCAGATGATGAATGATGTGAGCATCTTTTTATGTGTTTGTTGCCCATCTGGAAGTCTTCTTGGAAAGATGTCTATTCATGCCTTCTTCCCATTGTTGACTTTTGTCATCATTCTGTTATAGGTTGTGTCATTTTCAGCAAGGCAACAATCACTGTTATAGGGCAGCCCTGGGTGGCTCAGCGGTTTAGCACTGCCTTTAGCCCAGGGCGTGATCCTGGAGACCCGGGATCGAGTCCCACGTCAGGCTCCCTGCATGGAGCCTGCTTCTCCCCCTGCCTATGTCTCTGCCTCTCTTTCTTTCTCTGTGTCTCTCATGAATAAATAAATAAAATCTTTAAAAAAAAATCAGTGTTATAGATCAAGTCTGTATTTGTCCACTGATCCCAAAAGAAAGTCTGCATGTTCCTCAATGATTTCTGTAAGCTGTTTTTGTTTTTGTTTTTGTTGTTGATGTTGTTGTTGTTTGCTTACAGCAGCTTTATGGATGTGGTATGTAGTCCATCTAGTGAACAGGGCTGTGATGCCCTGCTGTCTAAGGGGCTTTGCATGCCTCCCTCCTTGTTCTTCCAGCTTCTCTGCTGAAGTAGTCACTCCTCCAGGGTGCTATGGAGAGGTCCCAGGAAGTCCTGGGACTGAGTTTACAATACTAGTTCTCAGGGCCTTCCCTCCCCCTGGTGGCCCTGGGAAGGAAACTAGGGATCCCCTGAGCAGTAGAACAGGATAGTGTTGTTGTTGTTGTTGTTGTTTTTCCCAGAAATAGAGCAGAAGATATAATTCCAGGTGGCAAATGAGAAGGGCTGCCAAGATGAACTAATAGTGCATATTTGGCAGTTACGAGTGGAGATCATGACCTGGTCAGCAGTACACTTAATATGTGTATGCAGTGGGGGAGAAACTTCTTTGCCTGGCTTTCTCTGGCCACAGGGAGGCATATCAACTAGAGAAATCCTACTTCTCTCAGCTACCTCTTTTATCTCCCTTTGGTTGATTGGGGAGCCTGGGAGAAGGAACTGAGAATGTATGGCCCTACATCTCTCTCTTTGGGATCTGCCTCTCTATTGCTTTGCTTCATAATTCATTAAGTTGGCCCAGAGCAGCCTCATTTGGTCTGGCTGTGTGTGTGCTTCAGGATTAGCATTCCTCCTGGCCTACAGCTATGAACTGCATTCTCCAAAGTCCACTAAACAAGCACTAGGTGAATTTTTTACATCCATTTTCCAGAATCTTGCTTGAATCCCTTCCTTGGTTCTAAATGTAGGCACTAAACAGAAGCATGATTTACCCAGCCATCTAAAATACTAATATCATCAGTGTTGGAGAATTGGGTATAAGCAGAAGAAGGATTAGGAAATAGAAATATACTCCTAATATCATAATGGAATATGGTAACAAAATATGTGAAGATACTGAGCTTTTTGTGTTGAACCTGGATAGTCCAGAAATGAAAAGGATTAAATTAGGCCCATGCAAATGATTCTTTTTCAAGTGTCACGGGTGATATGTACCCATTCTTAAAATAGTCCAGCAGTAGGTAATAAATTATGAAATTTTACATGAAAAACATATATGTATGCTTGATTTTATGCCTCCATGTGGAGATAGGGTATGCCTGATAGAGAGTTTAGATGACTCTGCCATAGTCCTTTATTTACCTCATGAGTGGATGAGTTAGGTTTTGTCTTCACTACCATTTTTTTAAAAGATTTTATTTATTTTTTCATGAGAGACACAATGAGAGAGAGAGAGAGAGAGAGAGAGAGAGAGGCAGAGAGACACAGGCAGAGGGAGAAGCAGGCTCCATGCTGGGAGCCTGATGCCGGACTTGATCCCAGGACCTGGGATTACGCTCTAAGCTGAAGGCAGACGCTCAACCGCTGAGCCACCCAGGCATCCCATTTCACTGCCATTTCTTAAAAAGGATATTCTAAATATAGTAAGTTTACAATTCTTTTTTTCAGAATTACTGGCATCCTAATGTTGCATCCACAATGCCTGTGCCAGTCCCTTTACTTCATCTCATCACGTAGGCATTTTACCATCATACATCATCACAAGAAAACTCATGAGTGAAGTACAATAGGTATTTTGAGAGAGAGAGAGAGATTGCAAGCACAGTCATATAACGTGTATTACAGTAGATCATTGTAATTGTTCTATTTTATTATTCTTGTTAATTTCTTCTGTGCCTAATTTATAAATTGTTATTGTAGCTTGTCTGTATAGGGAAAAAAAAAACATAGCATGTATAGGGAGGGTGTGGTACTGTTATGGTTTCAGCTGTCCACTGGGGTCTTGGAACAGAACCCTCATGGATAAGGGGGAACCACTGTAGTACATTCTACTGAATAATAAGCCTTTAGAAAATAGATATGTGAGTACCAATTCTATGCCATATGGTCATGTGTGATCATTGTGATGCATTTTGCCTGTCATTCAGTGTGGAGAAATTCAGAGGGAAAAAAATTGCGATTATTTTTTTTTTAAAGCACAGATAAGAAATCCATTGTAAACCTGTGGAAATTATCTATTGTGTAAATTATCTATTAAATAGATTTCAGAGAAAAGCAGATTTTGGCTCTTCTATGGCTTTCTTCATTTCAAAACCCATCTTAACATAGATGATGTTCAGAAAGCACCCTGCAATTCTATCAAATATTCCTCAAATTGTAAAATGTACTGCAAAAAGAGAAAGTACAATAAAAAGCAAAGCTGCAACCTTGGAGAAGAGGGATTCTCAGCAGCAGATTATAAACTCCTTGAGGGCTGCCCTGGTGTCCCTCATTTCTCTGCAGTACTTGGTTGTGGCTTTGGTTAAACCAACAGTACT
Organism: Vulpes vulpes; assembly: GCF_048418805.1. Taxonomy (NCBI): domain Eukaryota; kingdom Metazoa; phylum Chordata; class Mammalia; order Carnivora; family Canidae; genus Vulpes; species Vulpes vulpes. The sequence goes on from NW_027325671.1 coordinate 668,754, forward strand.
TAGGAATTTATCATGGAGTAGGGAATTTGTAGCTTAGAATGGTTTCGTGGAAAAGGGCAGCCTGGAACTGTAAAGGCCTAGATTTCTTATACTCAGATGGGCTGGAGTTCAACAGTGGTTCTGCTCAGCTCCCTGCCCTGTAAATGGGGTTAGTATTCTTTGTCTTGCCTGCTTGCTGGGGAAGTTGAGATAATGTTCACAAGACACCTAGGGACTGTGATAACAGATATGTATTGATGTACTTCTCTTCTTCCACTCCTGTATTGAAAACAGTTACCAGTGTATTTAGTAAAAAACAACTACAACAACAACAGCAAACACACAAAGTAGTTGGTTTGCGATGAGATTAAGGAGGTTATAACATTTAACTTTGAAGGAAATGGTGAGCTCTTTATTGGTTAAATTCTTGTAGAAATCCACAGCCCCCGTAACCTTATTGTCCTTGATCTCCACCTAGTGGGAAGTGACTGGCCACCTTGCGTCATCAGTGACACCAATGGCCCGTCTTCTTGAAGTGCTGGCTTTGGTGAAGTTACAGGGAAGGAAGGCACCATCTGTTTCAAACATCTCTGGCTTCAGCTTTTTGTACCCCCTTCACTGCTCCATAGAAAAGCCCATGCTGGCCTCTCCCACCTTCCTCGTTCCTTCTCCGGTTGGATACATTGGTAGATTGTGTATATAACTGGAGGAGGTGTGCTAGGTGGGGTCTTCTCTGGACTTGGGGATGGGGATCCATGGGTCTACTCACATTCTACCTTCACAGGCTTGCTAGCTGTGAGCTCTCATGGAGGGGTGAGGAGAGGTGCTATTTCACAGAGTGGTCATCATAGCCTCAGCACCCCCCAGGGCAGAGGGCAGAGGGAGGATGCGTAGTGGCTTTTGGGGGCAGAGCAGTGTGAGCAGAGGCAATCCCTCCTGTCTTCTGTAGGCAGAGGGTCACCTGAGGGGAGTCTGGGAGGGTATTCCCTTCTGAAATCATGACAATCACTGGCATAGTCGGGGAATATCAGTTTCCTTCTCTAGGCTTGCTGAAGGGGACTATGGGGAAGAAGCATGGTGGATGGCTGGCATTGCACTGAAGTTTTGGTTTCTAGGGTATATGAAAGATAGGTCTAGCTTGTGCCTGGGGGCTCCTAATTATGCTACAGGGGGTCGATGAGGTGGGAGCTCTCAGCTCCCCAGGAGACCCTGTGGTGTGGTGTTCCCAGGCATGTGACTTGAAGATCTAGAGGATGTCTTCTGGAAGACTTGGCCCTGACCCCAAGGGTCTACTGATGCTGAAGGGAGCTGCTCTGGTCTGAGCACCTCTCATCTGGCATAGGAGAGCTTTGTCTTTCCCAGAGCTTAATGAATGGGGGCCCCTTACAGGAAGGAGATGTCATACTCAATAGGGAAAGTCACATGAAGACCCCTCTCCTTTTCTTTATCCTTCTTTGGTTCTTTCCCAAATCCTAGAAGAGGAAAAGAGAAATGAGATAGGTTATAGGGTGTAGCCTCTACCCTTTATATACTCCCTAGTCAGTCTCCCTTAAGAATGATGTTGGAGCCTTAAAATCAACATGTATTAAGTCCTATTAAGTGCAAACAGAGTGTTTTATTAACCAAAAATCACTAAAAATTTAATGAATTTAGACTAAGTTATTTTTAAGGAAATCAGCTACCCAGCTGGAATGGGAAGATTGACAAATCACAGCAGGTAGAAGTTACTAGAAAAAATGAAACCATTAGACATTGAAGTAGCAAAAGTGGTGATTCCTCATATAATGGAAGATATTTTGAGTCCAGGAGAAGCTGTGATAATAGCTGACCTCTATCTAAGTGACTTTTCAGGTCTACCAACTCATAACTGATGTTGTAACCCATATTATTGTGGGCTGATGCCAGCTGCTTCCTAGTTGCTGATTTTGTACAACGCTGCCCATGATTCTCCCCCAAGGGTTTGTTTGTGCCTGTTGTGTTACCATGAGTAGGTAATTTAGCTAAACAGCATATAAACCAATGGAACAGGAGGGCAACGTGAAAGTTATTGTTATCATGATATGCTGGAAAGTGAGAATAAAAGATATTCCATTAATGCTGGAAGGTGAGAATAAAAAGATAACTGTTGGATTAGAGTGTGTGAGAGGGCAATACAAAGTATGGTTAAAAAGAATCCTAGAAGTCTAGAATTGGTCTGCACTCAATCTCTTTCACAGCTTTGGTGTTTAATTCCCCTCACCTCTTAAAATTAAATTATGTGAGCTCATAGAGGATGCAGCAAGCATCGGGGATCATATGTGAAGATGATGTTGCCTTCTTTTTAATTAAAAATTTATTTATTTTAGAGGGAGAGAGAGCAAACCGAGAGAGAGGGAGAGAATCTTCAGCAGACTCCTGCATTGAGTGCAGAGCCTGATGCGGGGCTCCACCTCGAGCCCTGAGATCATGATCTTAGCCAAAGTCAAGAGTCAGATGCTTAATTGATTCAGCCACCCTGGTGCGCCAGTCAATAATGTTGGCTTTTGATCCGAGGTCCAGACGCCAAAAGGGCCTGTCTATCCTTGAAAAGATGGGGGGGTTGAGTATGTATCATATTGTAGGCTTAAAAGAGAATTAGTGACTGTATCAAAACCAGTCAAATTTTTTTTTTGGTTTCTCTGATTTTTTAGCTTTTTTTTTTCTAGTAAACTTTATTTTAGAACAGAACTGTGATTTCCAGAACTGTGAGAAAACAGTACAGAGTTTGCATATGGTCCACACTCAATTTTCCCTGTTATTAACATCTTACATTCCTATATTTCATTTGTCACAGCCAATGAACCAATATTGGTACAATGTTACTAACTAAAGTCCATGATTTATTCAGATTTCTTCAGTTTTTCCTAATGTGTTTTTATTCTGGGATCCTATCCAGGATACCATATTACATATAGTAGTTCTGTTTCCCCGTCTCCTCTTGGCAGTACAGTTTCTTTGACTTTCCTTACTTTTGATGACCTTTGTTGACTTTGACAGTAGGGAGTGCTTGTCAGGTATTTTTTAGAATATCCCCCCATTGGGGTTTATCTGAAGTTTTTATGATTCGACTAAGGCTCTTGGGTTTGGAGGGAAGACCACAGATAAAGTGCCATTTCCATTAGGGTTACTTCCTGTCAACATGACTTATCCCTATTGATATTGACTTTGATTCCCTGGCTGGAGTTGCTGCTCAGAATCACTGGAGAATTTACTGACCATTCACAGTCTTGGGCCTGGAGATTTTTTTTTAAAGGTTTGTTTATTTGAGAGAGAGAGAGAGAGAACATGAGAAAGTGAGAGAGCACAGGGGGAGGGGCAGGGACAGGGAGAGAGAGAGACTCCCCACTGAGTGCAGAGCCTGATGTGGGGCTCGATCTCACAACCCTGAGATCATGACCTGAGCTAAAACCAAGAGTCAGACACTTCACCAACTGAGCCACCCAGGCACTTCTGGGCCTGGAGATTTTGATCCCAAAATTAAAAGAGACATTTGACAGTTGATTGGTTAAAATCATACAGGGAGTGGCATAGGTAGTAAACACCATTAAGGTCTTTGAACTTTGAAATTCTTTTTTTTTTATTTTAAACTTTTTAAAAAAAATTTCATTTATTTATGATAGTTACAGAGAGAGAAAGAGAGAGGCAGAGACACAGGCAGAGGGAGAAGCAGGCAGAGGGAGAAGCAGGCAGAGGGAGAAGCAGGCTCCATGCACCGGGAGCCTGACGTGGGATTCGATCCTCGGTCTCCAGGATCGCGCCCTGGGCCAAAGGCAGGCGCTAAACCACTGCGCCACCCAGGGATCCCTGAAATTCTTTTATTCTAGGACTTCCTTAAAACCAAATATCGGGTGCTAAAACCTACGTTTATGGGGTGGACCAGTAGTTTTCAATTTTTTAGGTATATCAGAATAAGAATCATATAGAAGAGCTAATAAAGAGTACATGAGGGCCTAGGATCATTGAAAGAGAGCCAGGGCCTGTTTTTTACTGAGATTTTCAGGTGAATTCCGACACAACTGCCATTTGAGAACTAGAATAAAAATGTTGGACATAGAGGCTATAGAGGCTATACAGGCTATAGAGGATGCCTGTTGTTCTTTTTCTTACCAAGGATCCAGTTCTGTATTTCAGGCATAGTCCATAATATGTGTTAGAGAAGCCTACTCTTCCTCAGTTTTGTGATTGCTCCTGTCTCAGATTCAGTGGTGAAGTTTTGACTCAGCCCTGGCCTGAACCAACTCCATTTTCCTGGCCTCAGAACTTGATCCAAGGCTCGAAACATGAACCAAGTTAATCTTATTAACTGAAGAGAAGCAAATGAATGGGATATATGAATATAACCATGACATCTAACAAATTCAGTGTTTTGAACATTGATGAATGAAACGCCAAGATCAACTTGACTTAAGAAGTGTTTTGTAATCAATAGTCAATGAACTGATTATCTAGTTATGGGCAAAATGCCATCTTTGGCTTAATGATAGATGGCTACTGTTAAAGTAGTTGTGTACAAAGACCCTGTTTATTGAAGAGAAAGGTGATTCATGTATAGCTGAGAGGCAAATTCATATGCCAAGAGATGTTTCTTGACATTTTGCTCATGTGACGGTCAATTATGGTAATTTATTTAAACAATTCATTGAGTATATTAAAACAAAGTAATTAAAAAAAATAATAAATAAAACAAAGTAATTGAAAGTGAAGATGTGTTTATACAATTAACTTTTTGGAGCAAAATTATGCCTCACCTGTATATGTCATGAGTATTACATATTTATTGAGGCTTACTTAATGAAGGGGAATGCTCCTTAACAAATAATCATCCCTAGATTATCCTTTTTGACAATGTAGATTTTATATACTGTTTTTTTTGGAAGCACCAATAGCTAGTAATATAACTTACCTAATTTTTTTATTATGGAATGCCTTCTAGTTCTCAATTATTCAATTATTTTGATCATTATCATTAAGGACTTATAACCAGAAGGTTAAACATTAAAAATAAAATATTTCTATCATTTGGAATTCAAGATTACGCCCCCCCCTCCCTTTTTAAAGGAACATGCAATTTTGTTTTTCTACGTGAGTACCTTGGGAACATCTTCCTGGGATAAAACATTATGTTATAGCTACAATCAGGGATATTTTGTGGGGAAATCCCAGATCAGTCTCTCATCAGCTGTTAGTGAGGTTGTGTGTTAACCAATCTTTCTAAGTCACAGTCTTCCCATCTATGCAGTGATTGGGATTTTTGATATTACATTTCTGATTCTGTGGATAAAAATAATGTATGAATAAGCCTGTCATATAGTACATGTGCAAATTTTGCTAGCTGTTTTAGAGTCTCGTAGACTGCATCTTTTACTTTTCTTCATCTCTGTTTCTACAGAAACATTTGCATGCTCAGCAGAGGCTTATGATTAGGAATTAAATTAACAGAAAATATTCTCTAAAATACGTTGTCAGTAGAATAGAAGGTGACAATTTTGAGTCTCAGTGTTTTCAACAGCCTTTTTTCTTGCTAACTGGCTGATTAGGGGCTGATTGGGGAAAGTCTTCCCTCTGTGCTTTGCCCTGCATCTTCATGACCACAGCAAAACCAAGATTTGGGTGCCCTTCCCACTACCCTGCTATATTTGTTTCCTAAGGTTACTGTGTAAAAATGATCACAAACTGAGTGTCTTAAAGAGATAGAAATTTATTGTCTCTCAGTTCTGTAGGCTAGAAGTCCTAAAGGAACATGTCAGAAGGGCCAGGCATTCTCCTTCCAAAGGCTCCAGGGGAGACTCCTTCCTTGACCCTTTTACCTTCAGTTGGGTGCTGGTAATCCTTGGCATTTTTGGCTTGTGGCAGCATACCACAATCTCTACCTCCATCATCACATGGCTTACTTCTCTCTGTGTGTGTCTGTGTCCAAATTTTCCTTTTATTAAAGAATCTGTCGTTTGATTAGCTCATACCCCAATCCAATATGTCCTCACCGAAACTTGATTATATATGCAGAGACCTGGAGTGCCTGGGTGGCTCCAGTCAATTAAGTGTCCAACTCTTGATTTCATCTCAGGTCATGATCTCAGGGTCATGACATCAAGCCTGGCATCGGGCTCCATTCTCAATGGGGAGTCTGTTTGAAATTCTCTCTCTCTCTCCCTCTGCTCCTTTCCCTGCTCTCTCTCTCTCTCTCTCGCTCTCTCTCGCTCTCTCTCTCTCTTTCTCTTTCAAAATAAATACATCTCTAAAAGAAGCCCTTTTTTATACATGTCACATTCACAGGTGCCAGGATGACATGGCTTTTGGGGGCTGGTACTCAAGACAGTACATCAAGGATTCAGACACATGCTCCATCTCTCGTCCCTTCTGGAAACCAGGGCTTCTCATGTGAGAACAACCTATAGCCCTCCATGACATTCTGTAGAAATGGAAAAGGTTGAGCTCTACTTGTGATATTATTCAGATCAACTTCTTGGGTAAAATATCACAAACTGTTAATCTTCCATGGGGGAAATGTTCTCCATGAGAGAGTGATATCAAATAGGAAGAGAATTGGGGAAAATGTAATGAAGGGACACTAATCACAGGTGTTGAGCGTTCACTGGTATGATGATTATCTATGCCCTCCTGTGCTTATCTCACCTCATCTCAGGATAGTGCTTGGTGTTCTCTAAACTTTACAGATAAGGAAGTGAATGCTTAATTTACGTGACTTCTCTAAGGTCCTACTGCTAATACATAGCACAGTAGAATTTTATGTCCAATTTTCTCCAGCACAGATGTCTAAGTTCCTTCCTGTTTGACACAGATTTAGGATATATCTTTTTTTCTCTTTTAATTGCCCACTGAATTTCTATTATCTTTTCTTATATGAAATCAAAATGGTGAAATAATTCCTCAAAATATAATGTGGTGAAAATGACATTTTTTCCCCAACTTTTAAAGTGGTGTTTGGTACTCACAGGTGTCTGCTTCCTCCTCTTTATTTTGTGGTCTTTGATCTTAACTCTTTCTACTACCCAAAAGTCAGACAAGATATGCATTTTGAGGGACAGAAGGCAAGCTAGAATGGATTTGGATATAAGAAGTGAGGAGCTAGTTGGGGCGCCTGAGTGGCTCAGTCGGTAAAGCATCTGCTTTCAGCTCAGGTCATGGTCCTGGGGTCCTAGGATCAAGCCCGGTGTTAGGCTCCCTGCTCAGCTAGGGGTCTGCTTCTCCCTCTCTCTCTGCCCTCCCTGTGCTCATGCTCTGTCTCTCCCTCTCATTCACTCTCTCAAGTAAATAAATAAAATTTTTTAAACAGTTAAAAAAAAAAAAAAGAAATGAGGTAGTGACTGTATTTCCAGCTAAAGAGTGTTGTAGTCAGAAAAGCACCAGTGTTTGAAGTTAGTTGTTAGGGGCAGTCTCTTCTATATTCCGAAAAAGATCATAAGGTAACAAAATAGAGTAGAGCTCTAAAGCTGAAAAACTATATTCCTTCAATCAAGACTGAGATATGTATTATTTCCACTTTGTAAATGACAATATAAGTGACTACTCTTTAGTATGGCCAGCATATAAGCCAGTGATTCGGGCAAAAGCTGGCATTGTTTTGTTCTCTATCTACAAATGAGCAAAGATATTTATTTATTTTTTTTTTTAGAATTTTTTTATTTATTTATGATAGTCACAGAGAGAGAGAGAGAGAGAGAGAGAGGCAGAGACACAGGCAGAGGGAGAAGCAGGCTCCATGCACCGGGAGCCCGACGTGGGATTCGATCCCGGTTCTCCAGGATCGCGCCCTGGGCCAAAGGCAGGCGCCAAACCGCTGCGCCACCCAGGGATCCCGAGCAAAGATATTTAAATTGAAATATAGGGATCCCTGGGTGGCGCAGCGGTTTGGCGCCTGCCTTTGGCCCAGGGCGCGATCCTGGAGACCCGAGATCGAGTCCCACGTCGGGCTCCCGGTGCATGGAGCCTGCTTCTCCCTCTGCCTCTGTCTCTGCCTCTCTCTCTCTCTCTCTCTCTCTCTGTGACTATCATAAATAAATTTAAAAAAAAAAATTTAAATTGAAATATATTCCAATGAACTGTTCTATATATTTATTGAATAATAAATGACACAGTATCATTAAGGTTTATTCAGTTGTTTTTTCTTTTTAAAACCAATACTTAAATGTCCTACTGCTCAATAGTTTTGATGACCAGTTTCAATCCCACAGATTAATGTACTATCTTTTCTTGCTTGACAACATATTCGGTACTTTATCTCCTCTAACAAATTGCTTACAACGGGAAATGCAAAACTGAAAAGATAATGCCTATGGATGAATCCTATTGTTCATTCTCTTAGTATTAAAAAAAAAGAATTTAATGGCTTCTGCATAATGATTTCCTTTTAAAATTGATTGGGTATAAATTTGCATGTTTCTTCTCTGGTCCTTTATTAGATCCTCATATGTGAAAACTAGCAAAACAAAATCGTCAGAGCTCTGACCTTAAATAGTATCTAGGGCTAAGACTAAGCTTGGAATAACTAATCCTGCATTGCAATAGTCTTTAAGTAACTTGGCTACATTATTCATTAAATAGAAATGAACTGGTGTTATTAGTAGGGCACAAAATAGGAAACCTAAAAAGAACTGAATTTTATTGCTTGAAGAAATCTTCATATTTGTGTGGACTTACAGACCTATTTAAATTTACATGTGGATGCCTGTTACATTCTAAAATGGGTGTGTGAACTCTAGCAGATTATTGAGAGAAGGGGGGTGGTGTTCAGTGGCTGCCATTGCTATTGGAAGTTGATTTTATGGTGGGCAGTCACTGTTGAGCACAGAAGCTCCCTCTGTGATACTGTCAACCCAACTGGGTACTAATGCCAGGGAGCCTGATGGAGGAGGATGACTTGGGTCATCTTATATTCAGCTCTTTGAGGCAAGGGTGCATCTTCCTTAACTGGTCCACTACATAATTTATTTCAGTTTCGGTAACCCTGGTAAATTTGAGTTATGATAAATCATTCTGAGACTAATTAAAGAGACAGAAGATGAATTCATTATATATATTTTGCCCCCTTGAACCATATTCTAATAAAATATTTTAAAATTCTGCTGCAGATTTCTAGATGCTCCAATTCCTGATTTAACAGAACTTTGCCGTTATCTGTTGGGCTTTGTGGGACATTTCATTTAAACAAAGGCTTTAGAGGCCAAAAGATCAGAAAACCATACCTGCTCTTCTGAAATTAAAAGGAATTTACCACTTTTTAAAAGAAAAGGAGTATGGTGTGTTTAATCTGTATTTTACTCTTTAAGACAAATTTCTTTGCCATATAGTTTTATATACCTCTTTGAGAATTTTATGTAAGTTTGAGACTTCTTCGTAAGATTTACAAAGGCATAGGAATGCAACTTTTCAGAGACAATTTAAAATATTCAAGGTTTATTGTAAGCCCTTGAACCCCAAGTTAAGAACTCTTATCTAAATTTTATGTTGTTGTTATTATTAATTCTACCACAAGAAAACTGAGACAGAAAGCTCTACCACTTGAATTTATATTCTTCACCAAAATGAATTCAATAGACATATAATCTTAAGTCTAAAAACTACTGTAGAAATAATTAGGAGAATGTAAGTATTTATAGACATATAATTTTAAGTCTAAAAACCACTGTAGAAATAATTAGGGGAATGTAAGTATTTATAGAATATTGGAAAATTAAAGGCAGACATCATAGAGTCAAAGATTGAATAAAGATTAAAACTTCAAATTTCTAAACAGCAAAATCATTGTGAAATGAACTAGGATAGGAAAAAAATAACTTGATACATAAATATGCTAGTTAGAAAGTTCATCTTTCTCCTATATAAGGATTAATCTACAAGAAAACAACTGTCATGATGGTAGGAAAATGAGGAAAGACCATGAATGTGCAAATCATAAAATGAGAAATAACAATGATCAAAAAAATGTTCGTTTTCCCTGGTAATTAAAACATAATGTAGCTGTTTGTTGTTTAGATCAGCAGACTTAACCAAAAACCTTGGAACCCAGCATGGCATTCTGATATACCTACTGAGCCCAACCTGCAACCGAACAACCTGCCTAGAATGAAATTTTTCAGTATGTTTCAAAAGCCCTGAAATAGTACATGGCTTGAGGCAGTAATCTCATCTCAAAGAATTTAAGAAAATAGATGAAAAAACAAAGATTCCTCTTTTGATAGTGGAAAATTGGAGACAAATACGCAATAAAGCAGATGGAGTAGGTAATGATAATACATCAGCTAATTAGATATGATTGAGTCATTACAGTGACACTGCTTAAAATGATTACTAATATAGAAAGGGCTCAGGACAAGATCCTGATTGAAGACTGTATATTACAAAGTAAATACAGAATTTTGTATGTAGTTGTAAACAGTATCATATATATGTATATATATATATATATATCAACATATTAATATATTAATATTGGTTTTCTTTAAATGGTGTAATTTTCAGTATTTTAACTCTGCTCCTTTTAAAATTACCTTGTTTATTTGTAATTTCTCTTTTCTGTTGTCCTGCACTAATGGGATCATTTTTAAAGTTTAATTTTAAATTTAATTTGAGTTCTAAAATATAATGCTGAAGATGTGGAGGTTTGAAAAATGTAGTTACTTCCAAGATGATCAGAAGTTCAGATCCGGGCAGCCTGGGTGGCTCAGCAGTTTAGCGCTGCCTTCAGCCCAGAGCCTGATCCTGGAGGCCCAGGATCGAGTCCCACGTCGGGCTCCCTGCATGGAGCCTGCTTCTCCCTCTGCCTGTGTCTCTGCCTCTCTCTCTCTCTCTCTCTCTCTCTGTGTCTCTCACGAATAAATAAATAAAATCTTTTTTAAAAAAATGTTGACTCTTTTCCTTTTTATATTGTAATGCTTTTAATTACATATATAGGTGAAATACATATATTCATATATTTTTTCATATATGTGATTCCATATAATTACATATTTATTATTTTGATAATAGATGATATTTGATAGATTTTGATAGATAATAGATGAATATTTGATAAGAATCCAACTCGTAGACATTTCATGAAAGAACAGGTTCTTGTTTTGTTTTATGAGGAGAGAGCTGGATCTCCCATTACCCAAGAGGAGGAATATGACTTTCTCAGGAAACAAATGAAACTAGTTGCCTCTCTGCTCCTTTTTGGGTACTTGCCATGTTCTTTCTCTCTTATTCTTTCTCTCTCTTTCTGTCCCCCCCCTCCCCCCCCCGCCCCATCTTTCTCTGTATCTCTCTGCCTTCCTGGTCTACACGATGGGAAATTCAAGCACTCAGTACTCTCAATCTGTACAATCTTAGAGCTGTGGTCATTGGAGAAAGGTCGGGTAACCCCCTGGGCACCACATCCATAATCTCGGGTCAGGCTGTGTCTGGCAGCATGGGTCAGATGCCTGTGGCCAGATGGTTGACTCTAGGGAAGGGATGCAGCATGAAATGGGAAGAGCGTGTCAACCCCTTCCTCTTCGCTGTGGATCACAGCATACACAGGAGTAGTTCCTTGATTATTGAGGAAAATTCAACCAAATTAAAAATGGGTATCCACCATAGTGAGCGATCTTATTATTATTTATTTACGCTTTTGGGGAACACCTGACAAACTAGATCTGAATCTTCACTAGGATTTCAAGATCCTTATATGTTCTAATGATGTTTTATTTCTCATAGTATCAGTTCAGTACTGAGCATTCAGATTAAGATTAGAATAATAAATTGCAATCAGATTCCACAAATACTAGTTCTGTGTTTTGAAAAATATGGAGACCAGGCTTCAGTACCTCTGTGTCCCCCTGAGTCTGGATGCTAGTGAGAGTCTCCGAAGCTCCAGGCAGCCTGTTTCTTCCTGCCTAACAAAAGACTGTGGCTTCTCCACTCCAAAGACTTCGCCAACTCTGAAAGGAGAAGGTGTTCTGAACACTTTAACCTGTGGTGGTAGTTTACTCGAACAGTTCTTGCAGTCTGATTACATTCTGTAACATTTTAGCTATTTAGAATTTCATAATTTTCCCCAGCGTTCTAGCAGAATATCATCCTAAAAATATACAGAAAGTTATTAAACCTGGAATTAGACTGCCAACATGTTTTCAATCGAATGTTTAATTTCATAATTGGGAAATGATACATCTGCCTGGAGAAAAACAGTGGGGTTGGAAAACAAATTATGTGTCGACAGTGTTGGTACAGAGAAATGATACATATTGATGAGTGGCCAAATCACCTTATTACTGGAATTTGAAAATATAATTATCAGTCATTTATGAGGTAATGATTTCAACTGAATGCCTTATCCTGGGGCATGTATTTTACTTGTGTGTGAATTGACACATATACACCATTCATGTGCAGTATATCTAGGTTCCATCTCATTTAATATTTAAATTTTTATTAATAGAATTCAGATTCTAGGGAATTAAGTATCTAGTTCAGTGTTATAGCAAATAGTATATGAAGTGATTAGCACAATTTCCATTTTAAGTTTTAGAAGAATGCTGTGCTTCACAGTATTTTAATATTTATGTGTAACATTCACTTTAAGTACATTGTGTGATTAGTTCAAAGACCATATTAAACTGAGATCCTTCAAGGATTTAGTTTTGCGATCATAAATTTGAAAGGACTGCCTTCTGTTGATATGTTGTTACTGTGGTTCATTGCAAATATAAGTGTGTTATCCGTGTCATTTTGTTTTAATTTTATTGAGATCAGATGACATCGGCCTGCAGAAAGATAGTCTGTAGGCATCATCACTGCCCCTACAAAGTTGCTGTGAAGGGTGTCTCACTGCAGTTTCTGTGTCTGAGTTTTTAAAGGGAGGTGCAGGGCAGATGATTCCTTCAGTGGCCCAAGCCTGGATCCCTGAAGGAATTCCAGAATTTATAAATCTGATTTTTTGGTATATTGCTTAGAATTGTACATTTTTACCAAGGTCCCCTGTGTCTCTGCTGCATATGGACATTCGAAACCTACTGACTTTATTCAGAGGGGAAATGCATTCATTATATAATACATGAAAGTGAAAGCATAGAAAATGCTCTTTCTTCCCCTTTAAGAGAAATTGACTTTATTATATTAACTGAGTGAGCGCTTTCCTGCAGAAGCACAAACCTGGACAGAGAAAGGACCAAGGCAGGATCCCAAAGAGAAGGGAATCAGGGCCTTTAGGGATAGTCTGTTTCTCTTGGGAGCATCTCAGTGATTCATCTCTGGCACTGGTTTGTCCTCAGAAATGATTGCAGATAGTTTCTGTCAATCAACTGGAGAGAGCGTGTGTTTGCAAGCTGCAGGGTGGTGCATGCTGCTGAGAACTCTAAATGCCTAATCAAGCAACCAGGATTTTGGATCTGGCTTAGTCATGCATTGCTTATATGAACTTTGGAAAGTCTTAGGACCCCAGATCCTTGACTCTTTAGTAACATTCTGATTGAAGGGGGCTCTTTGGGTTCTGGGTGGCCCTTACTGCCCATAAGTTAGTATAGTACATGCATAATATAGTATAGTTGTTGTCCGAAGGACAGTGGATTAATTGAGACCACAGAAATCCTAGTTCATTTAGTTTTATGGAGCTTTATGCAAGAACTCTGTCATGCTTCATACTGTAATTAGGAAAAAAAATGGTGCGACAGATCATGTCATCCTCCATTTTTGGTTATTAGTAGAAATGAAGGAACCTGTCACTTCCACATAGAATTTTTGTATTTTAGTTAAGAATTTAGCAAAACAAAACAAAACAAAAAAAAAAAAGAATTTAGCAAAACATTATTGTAATGTTCTTTTAATTGACCAATAAAACTATGGGTTTTTATGCATAGTATCTGTATTTGTTGCATACTTTTTCTCTTTTCTTAATTAGACAAATGTAATCCAAAGAATGCACAATGAAGTAGATGGGGGTATAGCCACAAAGACTGTGTCAACAGAACACAGAGTATGGTTTATCGGATGTTTGCCAAGTATGCTTGCTTCACTCTGCCTTTGTCACGCCTACTGAGTGATCATCAGTGCCTGGTCAGTGGAGGACTCGTGCAGACTCAGGGAGAATTGTACTTTATGGCAGGCTGCCTTGATTTGCATCCTCTAGGAATCCATTTTCAGTATTACGTAAAGAGAGGCTAAAAACGTCTTGGAGGTTTACCAAAGACAGTAAGATAAAAACAGGCATTCATCTGACTCACTCTGCAGTGGGGACATAATTCTAATTTGTAGCTCACTTCTAAATCATCTCTTGAGTGTAGCATATACTCAGTAGTCTTTTGTCTTAGAGGTGCTCAGGCACTAGCTCTGCGTTATTGGAAGTGGAATTGGAGAAATTCATTGGGTGTATGGGAACAGACAGTGACCTAGACACAGCACACACACACACACACACACACACACACTCACACACCTGCAGTCTTAGGGTATCATAGTAATGAACAGACATTGTGTAGCCATTGGTTTTCCTGCCATCAAAGTAGTTTTGAAATATTCTGTTATCAGGGCTGCCATGTACAGCTGCACAGGATGTTCACTGTACAACTCTAGGGGATGCTGTTTATCTACGTCTGTCCTTCTCAGGTATGCTTATGATTCTGTTGCAGTGCTGATTCCATTCTGCTTCACATGATAGCTGGTGCTGCAGGAGTACTGACTACCTGAAGCACCCAGACAACAATGTGGCAATAACCGCCAGAGTTGTATGATGGGGCAGCTCTAGGGCTGAGCTAGGCTTGCAGTGAGACACCGCACTCCTGGTCACAGCTGCATGCTATAGAGATCGGTGAGTTTCTTGGTTCTTCTCACTGCTGGTGCATGTTACTGTGAACACTTCTGACTAACAAACACTGCCCTAAAATACAGGGTAGTTTTGAGATTTTATGTTACCATACTTTAAAAAGCAAGGAGAGGAGAAGTAGAATTTATAGCACATCGGTCCATGAGTGACAGGACTAAACAGCTTTCCTCTATGACTTGTAGGTCTGAACTGAGGGTCAATTAAATGGCCCCCAGGCTTCCCAGTCTGATCATCCAGGGGCTCTGAGCCACTACTACCAGTATCAGCCTAACTTGTATTATCCATATGTAATGCTTTCCAGTACTTCTCCCTTTGAGATGTGCATTTGCTCAGCCAGCCAATGACATATTGAATACACAAGTATTTATAAATAATTTATTACTGGAAATGTGATAGTTATTCAAATAAGTGTCATGGAAAAATAAAAATCATGTATAAGTTAGGTTCTCATGATAGGGGTGAAATAGTTAAAACACCTGACATAAATGCTGTGGAATTTCCCAAAATTGAATACTGTAGTGCTGGCTTCATGGTAGGTCTTTTTGAAAATCCAAGCCTTTGTTTCCGTCTTCGGTGATGACTCTAGTTATTAAGAAGTAATATAAAATCCGCCAGGTATAATGGATCTATTCAGATATAGTGAATAGATCACACTTTACTATTTGAGCAATTGTTTTTAATTGAAATATTTAATAACTTACTATTAATAGATTATTCAGATCATAATCTGACCCTAGTTTCAACTCATTTTGAAAAAAACCCATGTCCTTCAAATGGGCTTCTTGGGGTCGATTCCTGGCATATCCCATCTTTCACCTTTTCTGCATCTCATGTGAACCCCCAATACACACAGATGACTGCAAGAGGCTTATAACTGGGCTCTGCCATAATCCTACACCTTCTTTCCATAGCATAGAGTTTTCAAATGATTAGAATCTGACCTCGAGGGTCATTACCCAATGCATAAGATCCTCTAATACATGGCCAGGTTCTTTATGATACCTGCAGAACACAAGCTCCTAATTGTGGGCCCCAGCACCTTTGTGGCCTGGACCTTCCTTTCTTTCTGGTCACACCTTCTAAGACTCTTTTCTTTGAGCCTTCATTCCACTTTCCTGATCACTTTAGCAGCTTGGAACCTTGCTGTATGGATGACTGCCCCAGAGCAGCATGCATGCTCCCCACGACTAGAGCTCCCTGCCCTCCACCCTCCCTCAGCCTGACTTCGGCCTTCCTGCAAGACTCAGTGTCATGTTCCCCAGACATGCTCTTGACTTTGCCATCCTGCCGGGCCCTGTCAGGACATTTGTCTCACTGCAGTGGCCGTCTCTTTATTCAGTGGCCCCCACTTAGGGACCTTAGAACTCCAAGATCTCTTGACTTTGCTTCTCTGCATGCTATTCCCTGTGCTCAGTGCATACAGTAGGGGCTTCATGAATACCTGCTGCATTAGTATATGGAAGGAAGGAAGGAAGGAAGGAAGGAAGGAAGGAAGGAAGGAAGAAAGAAAGGAGAGATGGAAAGAAGAAGGATGGGCAGACGGACAGACAGATGGATGCGCAGGCCCTACCTGAAGAGAGATTTGGTGACTCACTTCTCGAGGGTGGATCTTACAATATTCACAGTGACCAAAAGAATCTCGACAAGCTTCCAGTCTTAGTTTGTGCCAGTTAGATGATATTCCTTAGTTTTTATCAGGACATATTTTCCTCAGTATGAATAGAACTTTATTCATTTGAGTTGGATCTGCAATATTGGCTACTAGATTGTAAGCATTTTATGTACAAACTGCTCTTCTTGTTGACTTCTTGACCCTCAGTGCCAGGACAGTGTCTGGCCCTGTGAAAATAAACTTGTCATAGCACAGTCGACCAATGGTATTGCTACAACCAGGGGAGGTAGCTAGCTGACTGAATGAAATGTGTCAGATAGGATCATTGATTGCAAGTCAGAGAACGACTGATTTACTGTGAGGAGAAAGAGGCATTTGTTGGAACTCTGTGAGATGCTCCTAAGAGGAAAGGGAACATCCAAAAGCCAGTGTTTAGGAACGTCCGGATCCAGTGACTTCGGAGTGTCCCCAGTGACTAAAATTCAACTGTTCTCTATCCTTGTTTCTACCCCAAGAGGAGCCCATTAGATTAGAGACATTTCCACAGTTGGCCAGAAAAGCATGTAGTATGTCAGGTTCCTAAGGCTGCGATAACAAATTGCCACAGGATTCATGGCTGAAAACAACACATAATTCTGGAGGTCAGGAGTCTAGAATGGTAGTGTCGATAAAGCCGCATTGCTTCTAGAGGCTCCCAGAGGAGAATCCATTTCCTTGCTCTTTCTACATCTAGAAGCTGCCCACGTCCCATACCTTGTGGCTCCCTTCCATCCTCAAAGCCAGCAGTCACACCATTCCATCTTTTTCTATTATCACATCTCTTCCTTGACTCTTACCTCCCTGCCTCCCTCTTCCACTAATAAGGATCCTTGTGATTACATTGGCCTCACCAAGGTAATGCAGGGTAGTCTGCCCAAATCAACGGCAGCTAAGTAGCACCCTGACATCTGTCTGCATGGATCCCTTTTGTCTCATAACGTAACATACAGATTCTGGGGAACTGGTACGTGGTCCACTCTGGGGGCCGTCATTGGATGGGAACCCAGGGAATTTCACGCAGCCTGCGATGGATAACTCCCTCCAGGAAAGTCACGGTTCTATTAACAGAAGCAGAAAGAAGGGCTAACAAAACAAAGACAACAGATTTTCCCTGCACATGTTGAAGATCATTGTGTTCGTTTATTTTTAGTACTGAAAAGTACACCCTAAAGTTGTTTCTCCTTGCAGTGAGGATGCTTGAAGTTAGGTAAGTGAATTTGCCATTATGAAATGTTTGAAATAGCATTCAGGTAAGTCATTGCCCTCTTCTTTATTACTCACTTTGGAAGCTTTTGTAATGCCAATTGGCCAAGTTTGGCAGACAATTAAAGCTGAGTCAGCATTTCTTCTGTTTCTTCTACAAAAAAAACTTGTCCTAGCCATTAGACCTATAGATTGTTGGGACATTAATAAGCCAAATAACTTGTACAGAATGGCCATCCTCCTACAATGAAATGGCCTAAAGGATTTGTAATCAGTTTGCTTGTTTTCAGAGGATGGCATTGGTTTGGGTAATAGGGCTGAATGTAAAAGCTCTGGAAAGTGTATTTCTTTCATTTCTGTTGCCTCCTATGAGCCTTTACTAACAGCCAGTGGAAAGAACTTCTTTCTGCACCCTAGGTTAAGAACAGTTGTCCAGGCATGATTCAGTTGATGAATTCTCTTCCTTTTGCAAGTTCAAGTGTGTGAATTCAGATTCACAGATAAGCAGGAGAAAACAGCACAGGACCATGTTTAGAGTTGACTGGCCCAACAGAAGATGCCCACCTTAATGGAGTTGCTCCCGGTCATTCTGAGATGGCTGAACTTGTAATTTCTGATACCCTACGTGAAACTCACAAGGTCATCGCAAAGTACATGAATAAAAGCAAGCAAAGGAGAAATATATTTGAACGCTGCCATGTATCTCAAAGCATTCATTTGGAAATAGTCATGCACCTTTCTTTTGTCTTTAATTTGCTTTTTGAAATAATTCTTTTTTGGATCATTTCGTGTCTTGGATAAACAAGTGTTTCAAATTACATTTAGGAGGCTTGTATAGTGCCAGGTACTTCCTTTTGGTTCATTGTGCAAGAGGGTAAGATTGGGAGCTTGCTCTAAACATTACAGTATGTATCTAATAGCCTAAACTTATGGTTTCATTCTCTGCTCTATTACAGGCCCAGGGTCTGACCTTGAAGGTGTTACTTAATTCCTATATGCCTCATTACTCTCCCATTTATAAAAGGTATCTGCAAAGAGTCCTTGTTCTCCCTTGGGCTGCTTCCTCAAAGGCTGCTCCTATGCTTCTCTGCTTTTTGCTGTGCGCCAATAAGGAACATGTAGAATGGATGTCATTATTCCAGGGGGCTGTAGAATTGATCAAGTGAAATTGTGATTTCACCTAGCTATGCCAGCAAGTACAAGTATGCTTTTTTTTTTTTTCATTTTAAAGGTACAGTTTATCTTCCACATAATAAAATTAAACATAAAGAAGTCACATATGCATATAGATAACACCGTTTTTCGTATTATGAGATGACCAGTACTCTCTTTGTGGCTCAGGCCCTCAATCTTTCAGTTCCTACATTTTTCTAACCATGGTAGAGTCCAGTTTTCCAAATTTGCCTATTATGTTAAATCCTGTGGTCAATTTAAAATTTAAATTGGAGGATTTCTTGGTGACCAGTATAAACTACACTCTTTTAAGGGGAGGGGAGTACAAAATTGTAAATGTTGGAGACCTTGATTTTAGATCCTAAACATATTTAAATGGCAACTTGATTAGGTCTTATTGAGCCAAAGCAGCTTCTTGGATTCAGACGAGGCTCATCCTCTATTCTGAGGTTGTTTGTTCCTAAATCATTATATCATGACTCTGATAACTTGAATTTAATGATGTATCTGTGCAGTATGATACAAATTTAAATATATAAAATTAAAATTGCATACTTTATTTTCAGTTTTCTCTAGTTACATACACAGTGATTAAAGCATGACTAGATATTATATAATCTTAAAAATAAAATTTGCAAGTTAATTTTTAATTAATGGTCTTCACCCTGTTTCGTTCAATTCATTCAGTATATCAATGGACTTTAATCCTGTGTTCAAAGCTCAGAGAGATTTTGTTTTAAACAGGTAATTGAGAGACATTTTTTTCTCAATTGTGCAAATCCTATGTGTGGTACACAAAAATTAGATAATGATTTTCCAATAAGATGATGTGTAGATTTGTTATTCTAAATTGAAATTCAGTCACTTGTATAATTTAAATTTAGCATCGTGCTTAGAGTACTTACTGTTTCATAAAAGCAGTCTATCAGACTGCATCGCCTCATGCGGATGCCATGAACAGACAAAGTCACAAGGCCACAGAGGCGGAACCCATGCGAAACAAAGGTTCTTTCAAAACCCGGCATCGTTTTCTTTGATGGAATTACTGACATCAACAAGTCTCAGTGGCCACTTGTTTCTTAATTAAGTTAACAAATGACTAATTGATCTGGTAAGTAAGTTATTCCAAAGCAAATGCTCATACAATGTAAAGACCAGCTAAATAATCACATAACAGACAGAATAGGTTAAGAATGATCAATTCATTTACTACTCATTCATTCATTCATGCATTTACTCATTCAACAAATAAGTATGGAGACACTGGCCAGTAAAACATTTAATCAAGAGATTGAAGCCTATCAGTAAAGAGAAATTACTTAAAATAGGGAATCTTTTTATTAAAAAAAAACACACAACTGTTTGTGGCTGTATTCATTTGGTTTCAATTTAATTGTACCAATGTTCACTAGCCTTATAGAACCTGGGTTATTGCTTTAAATATGGGTCTGCTCGTCAGACTGCCAAAAAAAAAAAAAAAAATGTGCAGAGCCCTTCCCAACCCTACTGTCTCCTCCTTGCATCATTTCCCCTTTCCATTTCTTTAAAGTAAGGAAAGAATCTAAAACATTTGTGAAGCATTTTGAAGAAAAAAACTCCCCTATGTGCTTATAGTTTTTCCCTAGCTCTTTATAATAATCTCATTCATAATTAATTCCATAGCTTTTTAAAATGGGTTACCATAAAGGAGTTTCACCAAAGCATTTATAAAGGAACAAAAACTTATTCTTGATGTGATTATATTTGTGTAGTTTACATATGTTTAATGAAATAAAATAATTACAAGTCAATCTGGAATAATGGGTTTGGAGGTAACATGGCTATCCTCTGATAAGGGCAGGAGGACCCCAGTCATAAGGTGGGCCTGGGAGTGGACAAGTGACCATAGGTGCATGGGAGCCAGTCAGGTAGGGTTATAAATGGAGCCACTTAAAAAAGCTTCCAGAATGTTATTCTGTACATTAGTCAGGGCTCTTACCACCATAAGAATAGTCATATCTGTTACCAAACATGGTTATTACAATCTTCTTGACTGTATTCTCTATGCTGTACTTTTCATCTCTGTGATTTATTTATTTTGTAACCGGAAGTTTGTACCTCTTAATCCTTTTTATCTATTTCACTGATCCCTGCCCCCACCACCTCCTGTCTGGTGTCTGGCGATCACCAGTTTGTTCTCTGTATTTGAGAGTCTGTTTTTTGTTGTTGTTGTTGTATCTTTTTTCTTTGTTTGTTCATTTGTTTTGTTTCTTAAATTTCACATATGAGTGAAATCATATGGCATTTGTGTTTCTATGACTGATTTATTTCATTTAGCATTATGGCCTCTAGATCCATCCATGTTGTTATAAATGGCAAGATCTCACTCTTTTTATTTTTAAAGATTTTATTCATTTTTCATGAGAGACACAGAGAGAGGCAGAGACACAGGCAGAGGGAGATGCAGGCTCCCTTCAGGGAGCGGGATGCGGGACTTGATCCTGGGACACCAGGATTACGCCCTGAGCCAAAGGCAGACCGCTCAACCACTGAGCCACCCAGCCATCCCACATGATATATATTCTTAAACAGTGTTTAGATAATAGGGATTTTTATTAAATACCATGTTGATTTATCTTTGACTATTACTTTCTTAAGACCGTTGAACATTTGTATAAAAAAAGATTCGATCTCAGGTCTTTTTATTGTGCTTTTAATAATCCCTATAGATTGTAAAGGGTTTTATGGTTTTGTTTTGTTTTTGAATATTTTACTTATTTATTCAGGGAGTGAGCAGGGGACGAGGTGCAGAGCAAGAGGGAGAGATAGGATCTCAAAGACCATGCACTGAGCACAGAGCCCAATATGTGCCTCCCTCTCAGGATCCTGAGATCATGACCTGAGCTGAAACCAGCAGTTGGATGCTTAACCGACTGAGCCACTCAGGCTCCCAACTAATGTTTTTACATTAGATAGATCTTTAAACTGTTTTCCCCCTTTTAGAAAAGTAACATCCTTAGTTAATTGAAGTTTTATCTTTTAGAGATCATGAAAGTTCGTCAACAAAATAGAGACATAAAAAAGTAGATGATAATCCAGTTTACTTTTGGACCTCTCCCGCAAGAAAGATAATAACAAACCAAAATATCAACACATAAAAAGTGCAAGCTTCCTACCTGATTGGCAGAAATTTTATTTTTCTTTTTGTAGGAGCTATGATTATTTTTCTTTCAATTTATTTATATATTTGAACTCTTATAATTGACTAATTTTATAACTAAATATTAAAATGTTTTACTTCTCATTAAGGAACAACTTGTGTATTAGAGAGTGGTGCCTACGGATTGTGAGAGATGTTGTAAATATTTAGAAAAAGGAGAAAGAAGAAAGTGGGAGGTGGGAAGCCTTAATGTTAGAAACTTTTTATCAAACAGAATAATTTAATTGAGAAAGAAATTATTTTAAAAAATAAAGTAGAAAGATGGTACAAATGAACTTTAAAATGATAAATATTGTTTTTAGATTAGGAATATGATATTATAAACAGACCTATTTACTCATATCTGAGACTTAAAATATGTTATGATTGTATAGAATAACTGGAAACCGAGGAGTTTCTCTTCAAACAGCTTTGCTGAAAATTGCCTTTAAGGGAAGTATAACACTCACTTGACAAGTTATAGAGTGAAGATGACTTGTGTTTCTCTCTGGCTGGAATTAGCTTTTTGTTTGATGGACTGTATAGTTTAAAATGTCATTTTATGGACGGAGGAGTTGAAGAGGTATTTTTTCAAGGAAGACATACAAATGGCCAACAGGTACATGAAAAGGTGCCAACATCACTAGTCATCAGGGAAGTGCAGTCAACACCTCACATCTCTTAGAATGGCCATCATCAAAAAGACAAGAGATAACAAGTATTGGCAAAGGTGTGGAGAAAAGGGAACTGCTGGGTACTGTTGGTGGGAGTGTAAATTGGTGCAGCCACTATGGAAAACATTATGGAAAATTTTCAAAATATTAAAAATAGAACTACCATATGACCCAGCAATTCCACTTCTGAGTATATATTGAAAGAAGATGAAAATAGGATCTTGAAGAGAGATCACTCCCACATTATTTGCAGCATAAGATATGGATACTAAGTAGCTAAGATATGGAAACAGCCTATGTGTCCATCAATGGACACTTGGATGAATGGATAGAGAAAATGTGGGGAGTATGTGTGTGTATGTAAAATATTATTCAACCATGAGAAAGAAGGCAATCCTGCCATTTATGACAACATGGATAAACCTCGAAGGCGTCGTGTTAAGTGAAATAGGTCAAATACAATACAATATCTCACCTATATGTGGAATCAAAAAATGCTTAACTCACAGAAACTAGTACATGGAAAAGAAATTGGCAAAAAAGCAGAGTTAGGGATTGATAGTCACCTTTTCATAATATCCAGTCATTCATCTGTTTAAAATTATTTATTGATCACATGCCAAAATATTTGAACTCCCAACATGTATTTAATAAATATATATTCCAAAAAATGAGAGATTCTTTTCTATGTAACCTTTACAAGTACAGTGAAACCTCTTTACACATAGGATTTAGATTTACTTTCTAAGCAAAGCTTTACCTTTTTCTTGATGTATGTGTTATAGTAAGCTAATTATATCACTTAAAATTTCAGAATTTCTTATGTATGCATAACAATGTCAGCATATTTTAGTAAGTATCAAAAATTATTATGGCTCCATTCAATTTTTGTTTTATGTATTTTTTCCTTTAAGATTTGTAGAGAGATTTATTTAAAATATTTCTAAGTCAGTGGTAGCAACTGAAGTTGCGTAGGTGTAGTTGAAACTGTTCTAGAATCAAATTTAAAACACTGATGGACAGTTTCCCTGCTTTGATGGATTAAACATGTTTTCTAAGGAGTGCAGATACTTCTTACAGTGCAAGATTTTGTTTTTGACTCTCCATTGATAGTTACTCTGGGGGAAAAAAATGTGTGGTAGAGGTCTAGTATCTTGCAAAATTGTCAAGTGGCAGGTATGTAATGTATTTGGAATCAATATGAAGGGCAAATTGCCATAATTTGAATGGATACTTTGAAGTACTATGAAGTGAGAACATGTTGCCAGCCAGTGTGTGGCTGGCATTTGGGGACTTTCTGTTTAATAGATTGTGACAATCAGCGTTGGTAGTTCACAATAGTAAAATTGTTGTGGACTGGCTTTAGAGCATGATTTTTTTGGTACCAGATTTTTATCATGTCAATCTGTGATTAAGTAGGAGAACGTGAAATGGAAAACTGTGTATTTGTTTAAAGTATTGTTAGGGAGAGTGTTTGAGGGGACACACTATTTTTCACTTGCTGGCTTAGACGCTGTTGCTCAGCATCTTGCAAAGACACAGTGTCGGAGATGGTGGCGAATCTTTAGAGGCTATGTGAAGGGGGACGTCGGTGCCTGGGGCATTTGGCAGTGACAGCGTGTTCTGGGCAGTCACTGTGTGTGACCAGCTCTATATTGGGAGTGGTGCTAAGCATGCTTCTTTGAAGTTTCAGCCAGAAGAATAGTCAGTCTACCGCTGAGCCTCTTTATTATTGAATGTTTTAGAACTTTTCCTCTATTCAGGGAGAGCCAACGTTAAAGGTATTGTGCCTGTTTCGATTTCTCTTCAGTTTACTGTTACCGTGATGGGTCTGTAATTATAGAACCTTGGACTTCATTTCTCTGGCCTAAGGAGAAATGTCCCTCCAGCTTAGCAGACCCATGAAATTGGCTGGTGAGACGTCCTTGTCATGTTTGAGGGAACGAGGATGGGTTATTCATTTCAGAAGTGGGTCAGTTTTTTACTGAAGTTGTGCCCCGAATCTTTAGCTTTTTAAAAATCATAATCATTAACCTCATTCAGATACATGCCCGCTGTAAAAGTAGACAAAGGTGGATTGGTAGAGATATGTATGGGTTGGCTACTTTAATATTACATGCTACCCACAGTCATTAATTTGAATATTTCTAATTTCATCATTCCACACATGTATTTCTTCTTCTCTGCAGTCTTTTAAAACAATTCTACAATATTGGTCCCTTCCTCCTCACTGTTAGCTCTGCAATGTGAACCTTCCTCAAGCAGCGCATTTATCATGATGAGCTATAATGATCATACATCTTCTGGGATTTTAAAAATCTTTTAATGTTTTTGGAATTGGGATTTTTTTAAATATGACTGTTGATGCCCTTTTTCTTTAAGCCATTTGGGATGGATTTTCTGTCACTTGCAAATGAAAGCCTTACTAAGTCCCAACAGCATAGCAGCTGGCTGCAATCCACCCACACCTCCAGTGTTTCCAGGCTCACCTCTGATGCTCCCTGAATGCCAGCCCCAGTGCTGTCTTCCCTGCCCCTGTCATCTCACTTTATAGATTTATTCTGATCCTTTCCTCTCTACCAGTAACCATCTGCCTTCCCAGTGTCATCCTGTCAAGCCACTGTCTTCTCTCAGCTTTTCCCTCCATTCAGGTTTGGGCACCCTGGTCATGGTTGCAGAATCCGTGAGATCCCACCATTAACATCTTACATGTCGGGATCTGACCTTACCTCCAGGTGGCCTAAGTACCTGCCCTTGGTATAAGTGTAGCTGGGGCCGGAGAGGCAACAAGATCGATAAATTGTTGACATAACGTGACCTTACCTTACCTTACCTCCAGGTGGCCTAAGTACCTGCCCTTGGTTATAAGTGTAGCTGGGGCCGGAGAGGCAACAAGATCGATAAATTGTTGACATAACGTTACATTTAATGTCATAATGTCATAATTGAAAATGCCTGAGATGATGCTTTAGGAGACAGGACCATGAGACACCAAGAGAAGACCCCGTCCTGTCCTCACTGACCTTGTTTTGCTACAGCTTGGCTGCTTATATATCTGTCCCATGCGTGAGTGCTGCAGTTTCTTCTTGCTCTATAGTCCACAGAAGCTCCTTTTGACTTTCAGACACAGTTTATATCACTAAGAATAATACTCAGGTGGCCTTAAGTCTGTGGTGATAGTTAAGTTGGTCCCATCCTCCTCAGTGATTAATGGCTCACGCAACGGCACAAAGTAAATTTCCTGAGCCTCCATGCTATGTTCCACTCCCACCGTTCCGAACCACTTCTCTGAACACACAGGTTGAACAGTCAGCCCCTTGTGTTCCACATGTGAATCTCACTCTGACTCTCCCATGTCTCTCCCCTCTGTCATCATATCTTCCACCACAGCAACAAGGGACCTCGGGTCTCTGATTCTGTGATTAACATCTCATGCCTCACCCCCAAACTATCAGGTAGAATTGGACATTTCTCTACCTCCTGGCTTTGCTTGTAGTTGCGTATTCTGAATATGTCTCGATACTTCTTCCTTGCAGGGTGCATTCCATAAATATTGCCAGATTCTGTTTGTAAGTTGTGAGTTGCAAGCATCGAGTCCCAGAGGCCTCAGATCCTGCTTGATTGATGGCTCTACCTAAGAAGCCAGCAACCCAGGCTATCCCTTCTTTGGCATTCGACTGAGGCCAAGCCATACACTAGTACTAATAAGGTTTCAGAAAAGCAGCTTTCTTGAGTGGAAATTAAAAGGGTGTCATTTCAAATATCATTTACAGAAATGCTCTAATGCAAAGCCCATTTTACTTATGTTACATGCTCTACTAAGCAACCATTATTGATCTTACACTAATACTTCAACAAATGTTTATTAACTGGCTGGTATATAGTAGATAGTGAGCCAATGTGGGGAATTGGACATAGACCAAGAGAGATTGAGTTTTTGGTCTAATTATATTGAGTTTTGACAGCTATTAATTATTATACTGTGTATATTATTAGGATAAGCTCTAATTTTAAATTTCTTTTTAAAAAGAAGAAGCAAGGATGGATATATGTTTACGTGTCAGGAATGCATCTGAGAGAGGACACTGCTGTGCCTCCTTCTCTGCCTATTGTGTTGGGTTTTGATATTCATGACATCTTAGTTGCAAATACAGAATTGCAGTTTTAGTGACCAGAATGATTATACAAATGAGGTATCTTTCATGTTACTAATTTATATGAATCTACACAATCTCTGCAACCTAATATTAGTAATATGCTTATGTTTCTGCTTATTCTTGAGTTGTACATGATCATAATCTTACACATATTGCCTGTGGGGTGGAAGGTTATAAGAATCCCGTGTGTTCAATTATATTCAATTTTAAAATATCAAGTTGGATACATAAATGTATGTGTGACAAATGATAGTAATATTTGGAGTATTATAATGGCCAGTTTTGTTACTCCCTTGGGTGTAACCATAATGGAAAATTGTGAAAATTACGCCTAATGATGAGGTAAACCAAAATTCTATTGCACTAATATACTTGTATTGTAGAACATAGGATCAAGAACAGGGAGCATCACTGTCTTGAAGAGAGTGGACACATGAAGGAAGGAAATAATTTACTTTTATTTTGTTTTACTTTTTTTAAAGATTTTATTTATTCATGAGAGACACACAGAGGTAGAGACATAGCCAGAGGTAGAAGCAGGCTCCCTGCGGGGAGCCTGATGCAGGATTCAGTCCCAGGACCCTAGATCATAACCTAAGCCAAAGGCAGATGCTCAACCACTGAGCAAGCCAGGCACCCCTGGAAATAACTTTAGATGTTGCCACACACATGTGGGGTTTGTTAGTTTGGTGTGAGATGCAAGGAAGTTAATGTCTGAGTTAATGTCTGAGTTAATGTCTGAGTTAATGTCTGAGTTAATGTCGTAAGTTGAAGCCATTGGCTAAAGCTAAACAAAGATGAGAAAAGTTCTAGAAGTTTCTAGCAACTCTAAAGTAAAAGATAAAAAGGGACCTGCCTAATGAAACAGAAAAAGGATGGGGGGAGAAATGTGATATATAGTGTTTAGAAGTCATCAATCTTCCATTGCCCAATTCATATCAGAGTGTAGCTTCTGACTCGAGCTGGTTTCAGCTGCTGAGATGTTAACAGCAAAGAAGAGTCACAGATAGATGTGTTTTGGGTTGTAAGTTTCCATGTTAGATCACCTTCCATTGCCCGAAATATATTTTACCCACAGTGTCAACATTGTGACTAATGGCCAGTCACTCCAACCAAACCCTGGAATCATCTAGATTCTTCTGTCCTGGCCTCACTACCACATGCAGCCTATCAGTAATCCTGACAGTTCTCCCTTCAAAATATGTTTATAATCTGACCCCTTCTCCTGACTTACTGCCAAGGATTAAAACTACAGAAGAAAGATTACATCAAAGATTGACCATTGGGTATAGATCCGTAGAACTTTCTGCAATGATGACGTTCTTCTACATTTTTATTTTCTAGTACAATATCCACTGGCCACATGTGGCTATTGAACACTTGAAATGTGAATAATGCAACTAATAAACTGGCTTTGTAATGTTATTGAGATTTTAATAGCCATATGTTGCTAGAAGATACCATATCAGACAGTGCAAGTCTAGCTAATGAAATATTTATTGAGTCCCACAATATGTAAGGGATTTGGAGATTCT
Organism: Vulpes vulpes; assembly: GCF_048418805.1. Classification (NCBI taxonomy): domain Eukaryota; kingdom Metazoa; phylum Chordata; class Mammalia; order Carnivora; family Canidae; genus Vulpes; species Vulpes vulpes. The sequence goes on from NW_027325671.1 coordinate 697,119, forward strand.
GGAATTTTAAGTAGGTGGGACCTGGGAGAAGGAAGAAACAGGTCTCTGACAACATAGCGTGAGGGCCTGGGAGTGACAGAATGAGTAGACAGTTGAAAAGATTAAGAGGTCATGGGTTACAGATTGGGGGTGGGCAGTTCAACAGAAGCAAAGACCTCATCACAGCCAAAGGAATCACTGAATCAGAGAGGAGGAAATCAAGTAATGGTGGTCTAAGAATGCTAGATGGATCATTGAATTGGTTAATTGTGAGACACCAGAGTCCCATCAGTTAATTTTTTGAAGATGGCCATATCCGATGTCAATCTGTTGGTCTGCAAACTGGCCTCCTTACTCAGAGATTAGGGAGAGACTGAAAGACGATCACTCTAGATTGGTAGGCAGCAGGTTAAAGAGGCAAGTGAATTTATTTACAAGGCTCATCTTGGGTGGCTACAGGACAGGTAGATTTCTGCAGCCACTGGCCAGAATCTTTAAAGATTATATAGGCCTTAACTGGATTCAGTCCCATACCTCGTGTGGATAACCTCAACACTACATTTCTACCTCAGGGATATATTCTTAGAACAGCTTCTGGGCATGGGGAAGGCAAGCAGACACACATCCCATACACAGAGGGGCAGTAGGAAGCCTCCAATTGCCTAGGTCCAACTCAAGGGTTAACTCATTGTCATGTCTTCATGATATCCTCTTCCAATAAAGTCATCAGTTGCTAGACAGAAGTGGCTAAAGAAAGAACAAATTTTGGGGTGCCTGGGTGGCTCAGCAGTTGAACATCTGCCTTCAGTTCAGGTCGTGATCCCGGGGTCCGGGATCGAGTCCTGCATTGGGCTCCCTGTGAGGAGCCTGCTTCTCCCTCTGCCTGTGTCTCTGTCTCTCTCTCTATGTCTCTCATGAATAAATAAATAAATAAATTAATTAATTAATTAAAAAATAACAAGTTTCCATTATAAAATATACAAAAAGAATTTTACTGTCTTTTGGGTGATGGAAGTCAATAAAATATAGCTTTGAATGCAGTCCTTGAATTAAGAGCAAGAGAGTTTGGCCTTTTAAAGTATATATAAGATTTTAACAGGTTACCAAGTATAATGTAAATTTATAGTGACTCATGTTTGGGAAATAAAAGTTTAGAGTATTTATTCGGATTTCATGAAATCTTATTACATAAGGGACATACGTTAATGTTGAGAAAGACACTCTGTATATGGGGGCTACCTGCTTTTGCTCGTATTGTCATCCAGCCAACTTTTCTGAATTTCTTATTGTATCATCTTTGAAATAAAGCATTTTTTTTTTTTTTGCAGACCTACTTCACATAAATTGGGTACAACCATCTCCTAAGATTTGATTTATCCAGGTTGCTTATTTGAAGCAGTGCATGCCTTTCTCTGACACTTGTAGTTTATCTTGGGTGAAGGTATTGACGGAGCTGTACATGATGGTGCCACCCTGCTACCATCAATCCCCAGGCTCCCCCATACTCATCTCATGGGGGAAACAGAGAAAGAAGCTAGACCGATCCAGTCCTGCTTGTATTAGTCTTCCCCCACTACCATAAGATGCCACTGACAGAGGGGCTTAAACAGCAGAAGTGTATTTTCTCACAGTTCTGGAGGCCAGAAGTCCAAGGCCAAAGTGCTGGCATGATATATGTTTGGTGAGAACACTCTTTCTACCTTCTAGCTTCTCTCTCTGTCCTCATAGATGGAGAGAAAGAGCTCCAGTCTTATACTCTTTCTGTAAGGACAACAATCCCACCTTTATAAACCCCACCCTCATAACTGCATTTAACCTTAATTACCCCCCCCCCAAAAGGCCCCATGTCCAAATACGGTCACATTGGCGATTAGGGCTTCAGCATGTGGATTTGGGACAGGGGTGGGATCCTGGGTGGGGGTATGAGTGAACACAGTTGAATCTGTAACACTGCTCATGCATGTGAGGGTGTAATACAGCATGACTTGTTTTGTATTTTCTGGACATAGAACTTCTTATTACCAAGTCTAAATTTCAGCTTAGATATTTGCAGATTAAGCATTCGGCTAGCGATAGAAAGACTTTTTACATAGTAGTTGTATAAAGAGAATGAAGAAGTGTTGTTATGTAGGATCAGTAAATCTGTTGGAAAATGTCCCACTGTTCTCATTGCCAAAGAGAAACAAAATCAAAGGGATGAATTTTTCTATGTCACATTGGTAAAAGCAGGAGAGAGTAGTTAAGGCCAGTGTTGTTAACTTTGTGGGGAAGGGTCGTTCTCACAGCACTGCCGGTGGGCAGATAAGTTGAACCAGCCTGGCAGCAGGAAAATTTGTTTTGGCTCTCAAAAGTCTGAAACATGTTCCAGCTCCTCATTCCATCAGTACCACATGTAGGAATTTATCTACTGAAAATGTCACATGTGTGAAAATGTCATAAAAATTAAAAAGATATGTAAATTATGATACATTATGAATACTATTCATTGCATTTTTAGTATACGTGCTGCCTAAGTGAGCACGTCACTACGTTTATAAACCGTAGAATAATTTTTCCTAACATAAGAAATAGTTCATTATATGTTGCTGGATAAAAATTTTAAAAAACGCTATATTAGTAGTACTCTATTATATGTAAATCTCATTATACAGAGGGAGTTAAATCAGAAAAAAAAAATTCTGTCAGAGAAACATACAAAAATACCAAAGTAAATATACTTATCTCAGATGCCAGAATTACTGAGGATTGCTCTTCCTTTGTTTTTTTCGTTCTTTCTTTCTTTTTTTTTTTTTTGATTTTGTTTTTCTCTTGTCTCCTTACATTTTCTGGATTTCCTGGATTTAGTACAGATTAATTACTAATTTAGTGGATTAGTTCTAATTAAAACTAAAGTACTTGGCCATTTACTGCAAAGTCAGAAGGCTTAAAACTTTTTACACTTACCATTAGGCAGCCCACAGCTTGGTCTTCATATGGTCCTCCTTCTCCTCTTGTGCTGTGAGCTAAGAGGATCGGCAGTTGAGGTTGGACAGTCTTAACCATTCATACACGGGGATGGTCAATGGTTGAATTAAGTCTGGATGTGAAAAGTTTTGAGCCGTGGAAATTATACCAAGTCATTTCCATTCAGGCATAGAGGTTGCCTTGGGTTGCAGTAGCTCTGTATGGTAGCTAAACCTTGAAGCTTTCTCTTTTGTTCTGTTATTGCTGCTCTAAGGAGAAATGGGGGTACATAAACAGACTTGGTTATTCCTTATAGTGTGTAGATCCAAGTTGTCTAGTGCCCAAGGATACGCCTTGATTCATTGCCTATTAAATCCCATATTTTACTGTGACAGGTTACTCTCATACTTTTAAGAGTAATATTTTATTAAAAAAATTGATATATAGACTAGTATTTATGAGACAGCCAGCAGAACAGGTTATGGAAAATAGGCCGCCACATTAAAGGACTCTAAAACAGGAATAAAAAGGGAGAAAATCTGAGTTGTAGGCCTGGTTATATAAATAACTTTGGGACCTTGGACAAGTTCTTTGTCAAAAAACAGGTTGGCAATAATACTAGTCCAGAACCGGGATTCACATGGCCCCAATAAAATTTAGAAAACACAAAAGTGAAGATTTAAAACCTGCAAGACGGGATGCCTGGGTGGCTCAGGGGTTGAGTGTCTGCCTTCGGCTGAGGTCATGATCCTGGAATTCTGGGATCTAGTCCTGCATTGAGCTCCCTGAAGGGAACCTGCTTCTCCCTCTGTCTGCGTCTCTGCCTCTCTCATGAATAAATAGATAAAATCTTAAAACATGCAAGACTTCTCCTTTCTCAGCTTCAGGCCCTTTGGAAGCCTCTGACATAGATAGAGTGATCTCTGCTGTACCTCTCCACTCCAGGGTCACGGAGAGGGGTGACTTTGCACACAAGAACTACCATTTCCTTTCTTCTTGCTTTCTCCCCTTCCACCCATCCCTCAAACTTCCCTAATGAGAAAGTTTGGTTTTTGGGCTATGTCACCTGGGCACAACATTTGTTGATCTGTTTATCCAAATCCTTATAATTATGAGGCTTGATCAGATAAGATGCTACATATGATAGCAAGATGAACACAAAACTATTTTCCTCTCGTCTTCCCAACCCCACCACTGTAATTATTTAAATCACTTCATTTCATCCTGCTGGTATCCACCACCTAAAATACCTTCTGCTTTTTTAGCCAGGGTTGCATTTTGCTACACTAGATTAAATTTGATCTTTATCCTTTGCTCACATTCTGCTTATTAATATTATTTTCCCAAACCCTCCTATATGTTGTTTGTAATGGATTTATCTTTCCAATACTATTCTAATTCTCATTGGTAATATTATTTTTAAAATTACTTCAAAATGAAAACAAAACTAAGTTGGAATGTCCAATGATAACATTAGATGACCAATCTTTTTGTATATTTTAAGGACAGTTCTATAACAGAACACTTTTCAGTGACCATAGCCCTAAACTATTCACAATGCTAAGGTTCCTATGGAATTTATATTTCCTACTGTAAAACCCAGTCTGCCTAGTTACGCTATAATAGGAAATACATTTTAACATTCCCATAATACTAGTTCTTGGAGGGACATGTAATAGGATAGCTTTAGGCAAGAAAACAACCTTTATTTACTCCTAGGCTTTTATTTGAATATTGATTTTGTTGGGCCCTGGTAAAAATTGTCCTAGTTAATTATTTCCTCTGCTGATAAGCATTGCTAGGTAATGTACGGAACAAATACTTTGGTCTTACTTGTTTGGGAAAGGTAGTAAGAAAGAAACAACTGGGATGCTGTTTCTAAGCTGTCCATGTACATCCATTTATGAATTGGGTTCAAATAAAATGGTAGTTCAACTGTTTTTTGTTGTTGTTGTTGTTGTTGTTGTTGTTGTTAGACTCAGTATTTCATCTCTTTATTCTTTCTTGTTACCTTTCTTGCCTTTTGCTTCTTAGTATCTCTTCTTCCACTTACCTCAAATACAAAAACACCAAGTTGTGAGTGTGTCCTGGAATTTGTTTGGGGTGATATAGGAGAAATCATTCCATTTACCTGTATTATTTCCTGTTTGATGATGATGCTTTCTTTGTAGTCATGTGCTCTCTTTGTAGTTTATAGTTTTCATTTCTCCAAAGAGTGCTGTTTAGTTGCCTGATAGTTGTGTCTGTATGCGGTGGCAACCTCCCATTATATTAAGCATGTCCTTTTGCATTGCAGGAGCTATGCCTGTTCCAGACCAGCCTTCTTCCACCTCAGAGAAGACCAGCTCCTTGAGCCCTGGCCTGACCACCTCCAACGGAGATGGCTCCGAGACAGAAACCACTTCTGCTATCCTCGCCTCGGTCAAAGAACAAGTAGAGACATCCCACTTTTGTGACATACTTAGGGGAACATATTAGAAACTGTTCCTTCAGATGAACAACGAGGACTTTTATGTTGGAAGAAAATCATGATTTTCACTTATCATAAAAATGTTTTGACATGATTATAGTTGCTTTTGAATTTATGTTTTTATTCATGATTTAGGCCATTTTCCTTGAAAAAAATATTCCTTGGTAGGGGGAAACACTTTATAGGCAAAATTCCCTGTTGGTGAAGTCTTGGTAGATTCGGTGATGGACCAATACAGCGTAAAACTGTTATGTGCCTGAGGCCAAATAATTGGCTTTTAGAAAATAAAAAGTCAAAAAATATATATATAAAGTCTAACCAACAATCAAAATATATCCGTAAGTATAAAAAATTAGTATAATGACAGCAGATGAATCCTGTGTTGGGTCAAGGCAAATTGGTCTCTCTGGTGTTTCTGGGCTGGATCAGGAAGAAAGTATCTTAGAATTTTCCCTGTAAAATGAATTAAAGTCTTCATGATTCTTCCTCCAGCATTACTTTGCTTTATAAATGGCTAATAAAATCTGAAGTCTTAGTTTAAAAAAAATTACTCCTTCAAAGTCATGTTTCTTATAAATAAAAGGTGGTAAATAATCAAAGAAAGCTGGAAAATCAAGATTTTTTTCACTTCTTTTAGCATGTGGCAGGGTATAAATCATAATTTTTTTAAATACTGAAAGCGTCCTGTGTTTGGGTATGATTCAAGGAGTGCTGAGTGAGCAACAGTAGTGGCGAAGCTCTCAGTAGAGTAGCTGAGAGAAGGTCCACTGAGGTAAGGGATCCGTGATGCTGTCAGTCAGACGTGCGTCACCAGGGAGGGAAGTGTGCTGCTAAGTAGTTACACAAAGGAAAGTTGAATAGATTAATTGGATCATCTGGGCTTTGAAAATGGTCAGTAAGCAAGAAATTGGGTTGAAGCACAGGCTGTATTACTGGATTAGTTTGCTTCCAAAGCCCTCTCATGAGATTGCTGATTATTTTTAAGGAGTAATAGAAGAAGGGAGCAAAGGTTCATATCAGTTCCCACACTCAGGATACTGCTTTGTTAAAGTTGGTTTATGTCATGGTATCTTATTCATATATCTAGAAGTCTTGCTGAACCACTAACTTTAGAGTATTGACAAAATACAAAGTAGGAGGAATAAATTTAACAAGGAAATGACAAGACCTGCCTGATGAAAACTATAACATTTTGTTAAAAGACATAAAGTAATTAAGAATAAATGACAGTGTATATCCTGTGTAGAAAAGCCTAGTTATCATCATAATATTACTTTTCCTCAAATTAAGATATAAACTTAAGGCTATTGTAGTAATATGTTGTCACTGATTGTTTCTTTGGCAAACTGAATCAAACTATTTTAAAGATCATATGAAAATCATAAATGTTTGAGAGTTACAAGGAAATTTTAATAGATTTTTATCTTACTAAACATTTTCATCATCACTGTCATGCCCAGTTGGTTCAAACTGGAAAGAATGTTCTCTCTATAGGATGTAACTGAAGGGCGTAGCCCTGGTGGCCCAGCTGTTTAGCCCCTGCCTTCAGCCCAGGGCGTGATCCTGGAGACCCTGGGATTGTGTCCCGCGTCGGGCTTCCTGCATGGAGCCTGCTTCTCCCTCTGCCTGTGTTTCTGCCTCTGTCTCTCTGTGTGTGTGTCTCTCAAGAATAAATAAATAAAATCTTTTAAAAAAAAGGTAAAAAATTTTTTAAAAGGATGTAACTGAGGGCTCAGAATCTCAAGGACATATTCAATCCAAAATAGTAGAAAAAATTGGATAAGAGAAAATGTGTGCCAAAAATATGACAAAGTATTGATATAATTAATATATTAATGCTTCCTAATGTTGATGAGATAAAAAAATAAAATAACAGAATAGAAAACTAGGCAAAAAACATGAACAGCAGTTCATAGAAGAAAAATGCAAAAAGTTAACGACTATATGGAAATGCTTTCTACTCTACTAATCAGGGATATAAAAATCAAGATGAAAATATTAATTTCTTTAATCTACCAAATAGACAGACATTAAAAAATAGTATATTCTGTAATCTAGCTAAGGGTTAAAGTTTGAGGAAATTCACATTTTTGTCACTCCATATGGGAATGTGCAATCCTGTAATCTTTGTTTAAAATGATATGTTGCTATGAAGTGGCATTTACAGTGTTCAATAGCCTTTGATTAGTCATACTTAGACATATGTAGTATAGAAATGGGTGATCTAGAACATAAGATTTTATGTATATTGGTGTTTATTGCAAAATTATCTGGGATAGTAAAAAAGTGGAGCAGTACTGATTGATGAAGAATTTAAAAAAGACCTATCTTCTATGTAAAATATTTTATACAAAAGCTGTATCCTTCTTCTGTAGTTATTAATTAAAATGAGTTGGAGTTATATATTACACCTTTGAAAAACTCCATGAGGATTTTAGAAATGAAATGTTTTAGCATTATATTATCCTGTTTTTATAAAATAATAATAAATATTTTGTGTTGTTTACAATATTTATGAACATCTGGAAAAGTGTAGGAGGAAATAAATCAAACTATAAACATTGGTTACTATATATGTTTACAATTAGTTGGAAGTAGGAATAGGCAGAAGATATAGAGGATAGGGAAGACAATCCAAATTGGGAGAAAGAACTGGGAGACTGGAATAGATATTCGTTGGATTTGGATAATAGGAAATGCCATTTGAGCTGAGATAGTGATGTCTGTAGTTGAGAGAGTGGATAAGCTGCTGACAGCAAAACTATATTATGGAAATAAAATGGCCTCTCCAAATCCTTGATGAGAATTTCATAAAAAAGACTTACTGTGAAGAGTTTTTTTCTAATAGTCAAAACAAGTCCATTGTCCATTTTTGGATGCAAAGATGAGATTCTTTGTGACCAGTAACTAACGTGAGCAGGCATGAAAGTCTGTCCTGGAAGCTGAGTAGAACAGCTTGAAGCACCTGCATCAGAGGCTCAGGCATCAGCTCCTATAGGCAGCAGCTGCCCATGTGAAGGCAAAATCCACAAGCAGCAAGGTCCCTGGACTTCCTTGGGGTAGCCTACTGTAAGCAAACAATTTTTTATTTTTGTCCTAAACTATTAAGGTTTTGTGGTCTAGACTGTTATCTGTGGAGCTAAAGCTAAGTTAAATATATTGGGAAAAAATTAGCTGAGATGAAGGAAAAGCGACTTTAAAAGTTCATATCCTTTATGATTTTTAATAGTTACGTACATAACATATTTGTAAATTTTTCACTTGAATATTGCTTTCCTGATCCTTTTTAGGTGCTAATACAAAATAGCTTTTTTACTAAAAATTCTTTTTATTAAGTTAGAGGACCTCAAGGAAGAAATTTTATAGCATCACTCTTATGTGCTACTTTAGGCTTGTCTCCTTGAACATCAGCTCTGTGGGAAAGAAGTCATTCTTTTTTTTTTTTTTAAGATTTTATTTATTTATTCATGAGATAGAGAGAGGGAGAGAGAAAGGCAGAGACACAGGCAGAGGGAGAAGCAGGCTCCACGCAGGGAGCCCAGGTCTCCAGGATCACTCCCTGGGCCGAAGGCAGATGCCAAACCACTGAGCCACCCAGGGATCCCCGAGAAGTCATTCTTTATCATAGGAGGCATATATTCTAAGCTACCTGGCAAACAATTGGTTGCATAATTTATTTACTCATTCATTAAATGTATTGAGCACTTTGTATATGCAAAGTACAATAAAGGGTAATAAAGTACATGCATAAAGAAAACTCAATTTGACAGTTTATTGGAATAAAAGTGTTATTGAAATTGAGAACATAAGTTTTTAGGCAGGCAGTTAACATTGCACAGAAATAAATTCTGGTTTATAACCATAGAATGAACTTAAGTCATGACAAGCCCTAAGTCAGCATGTCCGCATGACATGTATGGCATGTTGAGAATTTGTAAACAAGTCTTAGAATCCTTCAACCCAGCAGGCATGGATTGCTCAATGAAAAGGTGTTCACTGACTTTTTTTTCTTTGTTCAAATTTCCCATCCTGATTGCTTTTTAACTGGTGAATTTTACAGTTTTATATCAACAGAAATAGGACCAGGATTTATGTTATTACTCTATAGGTAATTTTCTGTATCTCAGACATACCTGTTTCATTTCCAAGTAACCAGGTTTCACTATGGGGCATTAAGAAAGAGGAACCTAATTCCTATTTCCTCTCCTGTAAGTGAGTGTCCTTTACCACAAGAGGAGTGGAGGATAGAGGTTGGGCATGTGATGACTCTGGTCATGTGATTTGGATAAATAACTAAGAGGGGTAATTGAAAACTAATCATTACAAATGGCAGCCCATAAAGTGTGGTGGCTTAAAGGAATGGAAACAGTGAAGGGATTTTATTTTAAGAATGGAAGGTATCCCTATGATGATGGCATTGACTCATAGAGAAATTTATGATGCTTGAGAGAAAGGGAATAATCTCAGAGGAAAAAATCACTGGGTAGATGAGAGTGCATGGGGTCCATCTACCAGTAGAGAGAATGGCTTTTGGAACAGAGTTCAACCCTGAGGATGGGAAAGAATCGAGATACATGGTTTCAGGTCCTCCAGTGGCTTGGTGTTGGAAACCGTGGTAGGTCTTTCCCTCTCATTAGATGGGCACAGTCCGCTTGTGAGCTGGACCTAGGAGGACCAGTGGTGAGCTGGGCTGAGCAGAGGTGAAGGAAGGAGGCATTGGAGGTAAGGGACGCAAGACAGTGGTCATAATGATGGATCCTGGAATGGACATGGAATGGAAGCAGGTAAAAGAAAACTTGGTATGGACAATATATTTGCAGGGAGTCGTCTGTATAGATAGTGGTATCTTGAGAGTTGTGTGCTTAAATCCAGAATTTAAAAGTAATTATTGTTCATGTTGGTGAACAACGAGGAAAGAGAGAGAACCCTCGTTGACTCTGTGAAAGGTGGTGGTGAGTGATGATGATTCCAGAACAGTGGTGAGGAACAGTGACAGTACTCCAGTCACCCTCAGTAGAGAGAGGACTGATACTGCTACATCTCGTGAGAAACCTGCTGATGGTGGCTTGTGGTTATATGGGTGTAGTCATCCCCATCTTCACCTGTGTGTTTTCACTGTTTTAACTGTAACAGTGTTGGTCTATACTATTAGACAAGAATTTACATTCTCTCACGTAATATAACCTTTGTCTTTGTATTTTGTCTTAAGTCAACAAGGTGCTACTTTGCTCTTAAGAAAACCATGACTTTCCTAAAATATATATTTATTTCACAATAAGATTTCTTTCCCTACAGTTGACCATTTGATCATCACACATTTCCAAAGTTGGCATCTTAAACAATCTTCTAATATTGGCTAGAAAAATTATGGGTTATTTTTAAAAACCTTTATGGCTCATATTGTTCACTGGTATTTGTAAATTATTATGACTTAGATTAATGTGTCTCTGTGTCATACATGCAAAGTAACGTCTCCACATAAATGTCTCTTCACTCTAAGTTACCCTGCTCCCAAAGTCACTACTCTGAAGCTTATCATGGTCCAAATAGAAGGAAAAATAGTGTCACCAGGACTGATTTATATATATATATATATATATATATATATATATATTTTAAGTGTCACAGCAGAAGGGAATGCAATTCCACAAGTGTAAGCCCTCAAGCAGCAGCATATGGTTTTGGGGGTTAATAATTCTAACAGAAAAGTATTTTAATAATGAATAGGTTAAATAGAAGTTTCTATGTATATAACAGCATTGCAAATGTTTTACTTCATTGTATTTTCAGTAGTGTTTATCAAATACCAGCTATGTGCATAGAACTGTGTTTCCTCTGGATGGTAGATACACAGATTTGAAGTTTGCCTTCAACTATTTAGCAATGAAGTTAAAAAACTTATTTTTATTTTATTTTTTTTAAATTTTTATTTATTTATGGTAGTCACAGAGAGAGAGAGAGAGAGAGAGAGAGGCGCAGAGACACAGGCAGAGGGAGAAGCAGGCTCCATGCACTGGGAGCCCGACGTGGGACTCGATCCCGGGTCTCCAGGATCGCGCCCTGGGCCAAAGGCAGGCGCCAAACCGCTGCGCCACCCAGGGATCCCAAGTTAAAAAACTTATATAAAAGATATGAAATATTTTAAAAACTGTAGATGAAATTTCATGAAAACCCTCTAGTCATTTTACTTAAAAGCTCCAGGTGCTATATATTGATAAAAACATTCTTCAGGTTAACAGTATTTATAACCCTGGACACTCTGTTGCTCCAATAACATCTCTTGTTCTTTATATTTCACAAGAATTATAGTCATGTTCTTGATTTCAGAGGAAATTTTTAGTACATTATTTAAACTATCAATGATTTCTGGGTAGTAAAATAGAAGTTTTCTTGTTTTCAACCACTATTGTTATTATACTTAATAGAGGAAAATAAGAGTAAAAAGATATCTGAGCTCCCGCTATGGACAAAAACTAGTGCACAGAGTACTTTACATGTTATGTCATATGAAGGCACTAAGAAAGAAAGCATTTTGAAAACTTCATCTTATATAAAATCTAAAGAATTCATGATATTTTACATCAACTCATGGTGAGGATTGCATACCTTTATTTTTATTTAGCTTCTACACTTGTAATTGTTAGATTCCACTAGCTCTGTGTAAAATGAATATGATTGGGAAGGAGCACATTATAAAATACTCCTTTAACTGGTCTTCTTCCAGTGTCACATGTCACTGTCAAGTCTTTCAGCATTATTAGTGTTACTGTAATATGCAATAATAGCTTCTGATAATGCAATGTGGAAAATGACCTATAACTATTAATCACTTTCCAAACTGTATCTTGGAAAAGCATTTCATGAAAGTAATGACAAAATTATCAGCCATGAAAAAGAGGAAATTAAAACACCTTTAGGAAATGTCGAGAAGATAGGAAAGGATTATCTGCAAAGACTAGTGAACTTTATATTCATTTAGTCAGAGAAAAAAAGAATTATATATGCCATAGCACCACAAGTTGAGCTCTTTCCGTATATTAAAATTAAAATAACTGCTTGATTGATCATTTTTTTTAATTTTTTTTTAATTTTTTTTAAAATTTATTTATGATAGTCACAGAGAGAGAGAGAGAGGCAGAGACACAGGCAGAGGGAGAAGCAGGCTCCATGCACCGGGAGCCCGATGTGGGATTCGATCCCGGGTCTCCAGGATCGCGCCCTGGGCCAAAGGCAGGCGCCAAACCGCTGCGCCACCCAGGGATCCCTTGATTGATAATTTTTTATTGTATTTCTTGTTTCAAGTTAGATGTAGCTGGAAAATGAAAAAAAAAAAAAAAAGCATATTTTTCTCGTTTTCATGTTGGAACATGAACTATGGTGGGAATTGTGATGGCCCTGTTTTCAGGAGGTGGACTGAGATATGAGGGTACAAGCTAGGATTCTGTAGAACTGGCTCCTGGTAGAAGGTTTGGAACAAGGAAGGACAGACCTCGGAGTCAGCAGCCTTATGGATATCCCAGATACAGACAGGGTGCAGATAGACGGACCAAACTGTGTGTTTAGATTTGCAACAAGGCAAAGAAAGACACCAAGTAGTGTGAATAGAACTGGGGAACTCCATGTAGGAAGGAAGGGGACTGGTCAGGTGGTGGCAGAATGATGGAACCTGCTGGATTTGAAGCTGGTCTGTTTCTTGTGGATTCTGGATCTTTTTCACCACAAAAATGATGGTTGAAGCTAGAGATAGAGGAGCAACAAAGGTCCTAAACTACTTGTGGAAAACATTGAAATTAGTGCTAGGAGTTCTAGTCATGAGTGAATAATCCTAGAAGTGTGGATGGATCATCTCCCTCACTCCCTCCCCCTACCCACCATGCTCCTTTATGTGTATTCTGTTCTTGACCGTAAGTTATTTTGAATTTTTTCCTAAAGCTTTATTTTCCCTTAAAATTTGACTTTGTAACCCTTCTCAAGTCACCTTTATATTTACCTGCCTTTTTAATCACCCCAAACTCTATTCCAAGAATTAATTAATGCTGTCTGCTCTGATCCCTCTGAAGCTATTAGGAGTTGGGTGTTTTAGGGACTGGAGGCTATGATGGGAAAAATAAAAATGGACTTAGTTTTTATATGTTAAATTAGAAGGTAAGCGTTTAATATGTGGATTTTTTTTACTGTGACATTAGAGTGCATTTCTAATGCCTCTTTTATATTTAGCATTAGAATTTATGCTAAAATTAAAAAAATAAAAAATAAAAATAAAACTGTGGGATCCCTGGGAGGCGCAGCGGTTTTAGCGCCTGCCTTTGGCCCAGGGCGCCATCCTGGAGACCCGGGATCGAATCCCACGTCGGGCTCCCGGTGCATGGAGCCTGCTTCTCCCTCTGCCTGTGTCTCTGCTTCTCTCTCTCTCTCTCTGTGTGTGACTATCATAAATACATAAAAATTAAAAATAAATAAATAAATAAAAATTTTTAATGTTAAAAAAGAATTTATTGCTAAATATTCATACATGAAATCATTTTTCTTTTTAATATGTAAAATATTAAATATATATGATATTAAAATATTCTTTAAAATATGCATTTAAAAAATTTCAGTGGATTTTCCACTAAAAAGTAATTCATGCATATTGTGAAAAAGTTAAAAGCTCAGTAAGGAATGAAGATAAAAATTTTATTTGAAAATAATATTACAGCTAGTGGTTGTTGCAAATATTTGGGAAGAGTTTGTTCTAAGATTTTTATGTGAATATATAATTATCTGTACAAAATTTTTCTTTTCATTTATATATAAATATTTTATACTTCTTTGGACAATTAATATTACATCAGGAGCATTTTTTCATATCACTATTATATTAAAACTTTTTCTAGTGGCTATATAAATGGATACATTGTGAGTTATTTAGTATTATAATTTTATTGAACTTTCCTATTGTTTTGATCTCTTAGGTTGATTCAATTTTCTCAGATGAAACAAAAATGACATGTCATACTGCCTTGTACATAAATCATTAGGTCTACTTTGACAGAAGTTGCCTGGAGCACAGTTTTGAAAAAGAGTTTAAAGACCTTTACAAACTCTCTGGGAAAATATATCATAATTAATTACTCATAAGATATACAGGCAGGATATAGGAAGCAGGAGCTCCAGGGATATAATAGTCAGTGCCCTGTACAGGGTTTGCACAGAGTAGGAAATTGACAAGTAGAATATTCTGGAGGGAATAAATAGGGGAAACATGTATAGTATTCAGAACAACTGAACCAAATATGCTAAAGATAGTGAAGAGAAACATATGAAATATGATAGGACAAGGAAACATTATTAAATAGTACCTCAAAATAACAAAAATGTTTTTTAAAAGGTTAGATATTATATTTTTTTAAAATATACATATTTTTATAAAACATACATGACATTTCTGTAAACTATGTAAGACTTATTTCATCAGATATATAGTTAAGTAATAACATTTTCTCTAGTAATTATTTTGTTCAATATCTTCTGTTTATGACCAAAGAAACTCAAACTTCAAAAAATACGTACCTAAAGCCATGTAGGAAATTGCCATGGAATTTAAATGAGAAAATTAGTTTGTTTTATTCTGAATCCAGTACTCTTTTCACTCAGTTACATTCTCTCATAATTTAGGTATGATAATGGGCTTCAATATATGCTCTAGTAGTTTTCCCAAGAGGAACATTTCTCTATGACCAAGGTTTGCTGAGGCCAAGTTAAATGATGCACCGGCCTGTCTAGCTTTTACTTAACTAGACAAAGAGAGGCGGACAACTTCACATCATTTGATCTGTAATTTAACTTTGAAATCTAAAGGAATCATTAAAGATACTCTAAATAAAAAGAATTCCAGGAACTTACACACCTCATTGTTAGCTAATGTCTTCAGAGAAAATGTAGTAAGAAGAGGTGCTGTGATGCCACACAGCATTGTTTTCGTTGTTTGTTCCTGTTTTCAAGATCAGTGGTGTGGCTGGAAGTCCTCTCCAGCGTGCATCCACGACACAGGTAAACATGCCCGCAGCAGCCCATAGATCATGTTCAAGTGGCCTTACTCACTGCAGTCATTAAAGTAATGTGCAAGTTCATGCCCTGGGCTCTAAATGAACTGGCTCTATGGCCTGCTGCTGTAAAAAAAAAAAAAAAAAAAAAAAGTGATGATCGGCATCCTCCTCTTTGACTAATGACGAGCTCTGACTTTCCATTCTGCTCAGGGTCTCCAGAAGTAGCTGGACCACTTGCCTAATTACTAGAAGACAGAAGGACTCAATATTAACAAGACCAAAGTAAACAAACAAAAGTCACTTTGCACAGGTAATCCTCAGCATCTGGTTGCCAATTCACCATGTTGATAGATTTAGGTATTGGGGCGGGGGGTGCATTTTGCAGTTTACACATCCTGGAAAATCTGCTAGGTGAAGAAGTTACGTTCAAAATTGAAACTAAGAATTTTATAAAATTCAGTTCAAGATTCTTTCATAATTGTAGGCAAGTCTGTTGTATTTTCGGAAGTAGAACTCTAAGGTGTCAACCAAGGGTGTTTAACTGTTTGAGTTGATTCAAAGTTTTGAAAGGATAGGTCCACCCTCATATCTACCACCTCTACCCAGACAAGAGATCAGCTTCATAAAGACACTCTTAATAAATGGTACCACATCTTCCAAATACTTGTCAGAGACCTCCAATTACCTGCTATAGACCTCCTGTCAGAAGTCAGAGGCAATATATTATTAAAATTAATAATTTAGAATGTAAATTCTTTCTATTTTGGGAACTCTGCTTGTATCAGGATCAGCATTTTAGCCCTCCCTGGGAATGCCTTCCAGAAACATGGCTTTAATAATACTGCAGTGATATGATGACTCTGTCTTTATGGAGACCGAAGATAAGAAATTACCTGCTGGGAGCTTTTTGGAATTTCGTGGAAACCTGATATTGGAAACCTGTCTCACACTGTTGTTACTTGATTTAATGTCAATGAAATATTTTAGTACTACATGCATACTCCTACTATAATGAAAATAATAATAGTAGTAGTAATATTATTAAAAAGTGCAATTCTTTTTTCCTAAGAAATGCTAATTAATTCATTTATGGAATAGGTTTGTGGCTGCATCTCCCTTCCTTACTGCTGCATTGCTGGCCCTCAGAGCAGTGCTAGATGTAGAGGACGAATTCAGAGTATTTGTGTTGAGGGTACGAGTTCACTAATGAACCTACTGTGTTTTTATGTTCCATTTTAGTTGAAAAGCGAATGATTTGCTTAATTGTAATAACAGACTTTAGTTGTGTGGCACAAAGGTCTCATCTCTGTTGTTGCATTGATCATATTCTTTGACCTTTATTTTAATGGCCATGTTGGATCTGCGTCTTCCCCTTTGAGCTACTTGCATATCATTTCAGAATTAGCCCATTTACTTTGATGAATCCCTGGGTTCCCAAATTGCAGTTTCCTCTCTAAACAGCCCGAATTGAAACTCATTTAATCAAGTGGAATGAGATATATTCAGTTTAAGATGAGGAAAATTAACTTAAACCTATCCTTCATTAATAAAATCTCTAGGCTGATGTCTTTTTCTCTTGAACTAGACTATGTTCCTTATTTTAGCCCAAAGCAAAGCAAAACACTCCATGTTAGTACATGAATCTGCAACTTCACACATAAAAAAAAGACACAAATACCAGTTTCTTTTGTCTATATGCAGTTATCCCAAATTTATCATTTTAAAAAAATATTTCTTCCAGTGATTTTCCCCATTTCTTTCAATGTTTTTTTTTTTTTTTTTTTTTTTTTTTTTTTTTTATTTATGATAGTCACACAGAGAGAGAGAGAGGCAGAGACACAGGCGGAGGGAGAAGCAGGCTCCATGCACCGGGAGCCTGATGTGGGACTCGATCCCGGGTCTCCAGGATCGCGCCCTGGGCCAAAGGCAGGCGCCAAACCGCTGCGCCACCCAGGGATCCCTCTTTCAATGTTTTTTAATTGTCCTTTGAAAATATACTTTTCTCCAGAGTCTACAGCAGTTCAACCATGTACTTATCATTACTTGCTTATCTTGGATTTCCTTTGTGTTTGGGAGATTTTTTTCACGTATTTGTACTTGGTGATTACAAGTGGATTTGCTTTGTGTTTGGGAGATTTTTTTCACGTATTTGTACTTGGTGATTTGTACTTTTAATATTGTAATGTTAAAAATCAAATTATTATGGATTTTGAAGTAAAATCCATAGTTGCTGTAGTTGCTGTTCATTTGTACATTTGTTTAATGGTGGGTGCCGTATGTGTTTTATATGGTGGTGTTTTTGCTATAGTTAGCTTTTTTTATATATTAGCAGAAGATAGATCTTGAGCATATTTACATGGAAGTTTCTGGACACACAACTTACTTCTCCATAAGTGTATAAAAGAATAATTACAGCCTTACTAACATGTCACAGGAAATAGAGTCTTCATATAAAAATGTTACAAAGATTTCTGTTGGATAATTCTAAGTGCTTTTGTAGCAAATCCTTTATTATGTCTCTAGGTCATTTGAGAGTTTATTTAGCAGCACTTTCTACGAGAAAGCTTTACAAAGTGAAGACAGTGTCTTAAAACAGCCTGTTAACGAAAGCTACTCCACTAAAACAGTATCTAAATATACTTTCATGTCAACGCAGGAAGTGAACAGGTTGTTTTTGTTAGAAATGTGGACGTAGTGTAAACATTTCTCCATGATGAATTGTAATGGGTGAATTTTAGCAACATATTTACCCTGATAGTCACTGTGGCAGGTTGTATTGTAGAGAAGTGGCCACAGTGTTATTTCCAATTTCTTGTGACCTTCTTTCTTCTGATGCGAGTGTGACACTTCCCTGTTAATAGGTGGATTCTGTAATTCTGCCTTCCTTACTTGGGCTTGAGCCTGTGGAGGAAATGACATCATATGACTTTTGAGGCTTGGGTATGACAGACAGTGTTATCTTCTTATCTGGTTTTTTCCATACTCATTCTTAGAAACCAGCCACATAAAGTGAAGGTGGTTATGTGGAGAGACGCTCAGTCTCTGGGCAGATAGCACCATCTGAACTCCCATCTGACACCAGCATCAACTTGCCATTTGAGCCATTGATGGCCCCCAGACAAGTAGCCCCAAATGATGCCATATGGAGCAAAGACAGTTGGTTCCCACTGATGTTTGGAGATTGATGACCAAGATAAATGACTGTTGTAGTTTTTTTTTTTTAAGATTTATTTATTTATTCATGAGAGAGAAAAAGAGAAAGAAAGAGAGAGAGAGAGAGAGGGAGGCAGAGACATTCCTATCTTAGACCATTCCTATCTTAATCTTCTAAGTCATGTGATTCTATACATGCTGAAGTTACTCTAAAAATCAGCCTGTTGGGTAGCCCCGGTGGCTCAGCGGTTTGGCGCCATCTTCAGCCCAGGGTGGGATCCTGGAGTCCCGGGATCAAGTCCCATGTCGGGCTCCCTGCATGGAGCCTGCTTCTCCCTCTGCCTGTGTCTCTGCCTCTCTCTCTCTCTCTCTCTCTCTCCCTCTCTCTCCCTCTTTCTATGTCTCTATGTCTCTCATGAATGAATAAATAAAATCTTTTAAAAGAAACTAAAATTATTTAAAAAATAAAAATAAAAATCAGCTTGTTGAAATAGAATTCATGTGCTGTACAGTTCAACCATTTCAGTGGTTTTCAGTATATTCAGAGATGTGCAGCCATACCCACAACCTAATTTTGAAATATTTTGTCCCTTCAGAAAGAAATACTGTGCCCATAAAGAGTCATTCTGCATTTCCCCCAAACCTCACAGCCCTGGAAGACAACTAATCTACTTTCTGTCTCTATAGATTTTTCCATTCTGGCCATTTCACATAAACAAAATCATAAATAAATGTAGTGTCTTTTGTGAATAACTTCTTTCGCTTACCATGTTTCAAGGTTCATCCTTGTTGCAGTATACATCATTATTTCATTCCTTTTTATTTCCAGGTGATATCCCATTGTATGGATGTGTCTCATTTCATTTATCTGTTCGTCTATTGGTGACCTTTGATGTTGTTTCTGCTTTTTGGTTATTGGGAATACTGTTGCTATGACTAGCTGTATCTATTTTTGTGTTTTTATTTCACTTGGGTAAATACCTAGGGATGGAAATGCTAGGTCATATAGTAACTCTAGGTTTACCATTCTAAGGAGCCGCCAAATTGTTTTTCAAAGAGCCTGCACCTGTTAGGGTTCCAATTTCTTCACATCCTTGTTCTTGTATGTCCTTTGTATTGCAGTTACCCTCATGGACTGTGGCAGCTTTTTTAAATGAACTGCTAAGCCAGAGCCTAATAACACATGCCAAACCATTCTATAGCAGATTGGGAATAAATTTTAGGGATGCCCGGGTGGCTCAGAGGTTTAGCGCCTGCCTTTGGCCCAGGGCGTGATCCTGGAGTCCCGGGATTGAGTCCCACATCAGGCTCCCTGCATGGAGCCTGCTTCTCCCTCTGCCTATGTCTCTGTCTCTCTCTTTCTCTCTGTGTGTCTCTCATGAATAAATAAATAGAATCTTTTAAAAAAAGAGAATAAATTTTAAATACTATATTTTAAAATATTTAGCAGCGTGTTTATGGAATAGACAAAATAAGCTCCTCAACATAAGTTGTTGTAAGCCCCAGCATTCTGGGACAGTATACCAATGCCTGTGAAGGGTCTAGAAGCTAAAAGTTATGTGTCAGGTGAAGGAGCTGTTGATGTTTGGTTTTTGGATTGTTGTGATAGGGTAGAATGGGAAGGAGGATGGGAAGAGCTGCCTTGAAATATTTGTTATGGAGAAGGAGAAAACCTCTATTAGTTAGGTATTACTCAACTGAGAAGAGAATTAGGATAAAGGATCAAAATTTGGGGGTGGCAAGTTTCAGTTTTGTATCAGACATGATTCTTCGTTTCAAAATTAAGCAACTTTAAACTGAAAAAGGAATAACTCAGTGCCTTAACTAACTCTTGAAATATTGGGAACGTCCTAAAGAGTCAGACTTAAGGTTTATATCGCTAAGGTTAATGACCAGTTTTATTGCAAATCTACCTTGAGGATAGATTCAAAATGTGGAAATTTTTAAACGTGCAAGAATTGCTCTTAATTGACGCTGACAAATGACAGATTTTGAAAAGTACCAAAAAGTACGAGTAAGTACTTTTTTCTGTCTCTTCAGGAAATTCAGTAACAATGATCAGTCGCAGACTTTTTGACCACTGGGTGGCAGCACAGAAATATACCAGCGCTGCCTGTAAATGGAGTGGTATCTGATGGCTGCAACCTTGGATGGGGTTGGGTGGGCCTTTTGCTGCCAGCTTCATTCATTGCCTTTCCATAGATGCCCAAAATATATTATTATTTTTCTGACTAGTACATGAAACTAAGATATGACAATCCTAGGATACTAGGGTATGAAAAAGTTGGAAAGGCTATGTACTGTTAACATTGCCTGACAACAATAAAACAAAAGTAAAAATCAGAGCTGCCCAAAAATTCAAAGAAAGAAAGAGGAATCTTTAGTTATTAGAATTAAGGAGAATGTAAATGAATATCTGTTAGGGACTCACATTGGATAAAAAGTTTGATTAAATGAACTCAGGTCTCCTCCAAATGTTAAAGATCTTTGAAGTTTGTCGTTCAACTTGTTAGCAAAAACAAAAATCTATTATTAATATTCCATCACTAAAGATAAATGTTACAAATTATTTTTAATATTGGAATGTTTAAATATATGCAGATGTTTATACCTGCTAAGAGTCTTTTTTTAGTTATCTGAGATTGTTAATAATTTCTGAATATTTGGTGTCTGTCAACAAACTATTATTATATAGCATTAGAAACTAATGCCTTCATGAGTCCAGTTAAAGACTTGAGCTAAGATATTTGATGAACCTTTGATAATTTGCCTTTGAAGAGGCAATAGGCATTACTGGGCTGAAAATATTTCTTCCAGGTGTAAGGACAAATTAAATTTTCAGTACTTTTGCAATGGAACAGGGTAAACTAGTAGTGACTCCTGAAGGTAAAGGGTGTCATTTTGTTTTAAGGATTTATTCATCAGTGGGTATGGGATTTGGGCCAATATTTAATATGGTGGGAAAAGTGATGTGTTTGGCATCGGTGCATTTGATTTAAATTCCTCCAGCATTTTCTTACTGAAAATCCTTGGTTAAGATATGCAACATCTTTTCAAAACTAAGTTTGATCATCTAGGAAAATGAAGAGAGTTACAGCTCAGAGTCATGATGGAATGTATGCAAATTATAACACAAATTATACAGACATGTTAGTTAATAAATTTATTGTGATCCCATGGAGATCTGTGCTCCTTAATTAGTTTATAGAAACCTGATTAATTAGTTTATATCAACCAGTTCTTTGACACTTAACCATATATGCAATCTCAAACTTTGAATGAATTCATGAAACCCAAAGGTAAATCTGAGGGTTTCTATGGTTATCTATGAACTTTTTAGAGAAGAAGAGGATACTTGGCTGAGGAACAACAGGAACAAATAAACTTTTAGAGTTTTACTTATGGTCAGATTATTACATGTGATGTTATATAAATACGATGAAGAGAGTGTGAGAGGTGTTTTGAAGCTCCTGATTATACTTATGTTAGATTTCAACTTTTAGAAGAATATATAATCATTTTTTCTGTCATTTTTTTTTTCATTAAACTCTTTATAAAGCAATTCAGAAGAAACAAATGAGTCTAGAACCCTTGATAATCAGGTAGCTTGTATTGCTGTGCTTTAAAATCTGAAACCACAGGTATGTAGGCGTGCCCCAGCACAGGCCAATATCTGATATTAAGGAGTCTGGGTAAAATCAAAGAAAGCAAGTGTCTTTCTCATCTTGGTCTTCTCCTGGGTCAATTGTTGTAATTGAGAGAAGAGAGAGGCCTTTCCTACAGAAGCAGGAGCTCAGAGCCAATGATGACTGGAAGAACAGTAGGCCCCAGGGTTTGCATAAAGCTTGGACTGGTTGGGATTCTCACAAAATTAGATAGGAGACTCCAGGTGATCCTAATTAAAATTCAAAGACATTAGCCACTATTTGAGTTATATTATGGAAAGTGCTTCTGTGTCTCTTTGACGTATCCTTCTTTTGTATACTATAGGAAGGACCTTCCATGATGCTCGAATACGGAAGCTACTCTTTGTGCAGTGGTTACGATTTTAAAAATGACATTATTCAGTCAATGAAAAACATGACTTAACAATAGTAATAAATTTCATTCTTAACCACCAAAGTTGAATTGATTGTGTAAAATGCATTTCAGGAGTTCTGATGTTTATAGCTATTGGACTATTTTATGTAAGTGAAATAAACCCACCCATTTCGTTCAAATTTTTGGAATATTCAAGAAAATGTTAATAGTTTAATGAAACTTACTTTATGCATTTTCCAAAAATCTCTATTTGATAACAAAATTCCTACTATCATGGCTCCAGTACTTTCTAATTTCATAACTGTTGGTGATTTAACTTTAGGTTGAATGAATGAATGGATAGTTAAGTGCATAAGGATGGCTGGGAATTGCGTGTGGAGAGAAAATACAGTCCAGCGAGAGGAAGACCGTGAAGCCTCCATCCCCGCACCGTGTTCCCTCAGGACCCTGGGCTGTCAACACTCCCGAAGGCAACCGTTAGCTCGACTCTGTCATTATCTCGGCTTGCTCTTGAACCTCACATAAGTGAGCTTTCCTGCGCCCTTCTGTTCCGCTCTTCAACGGCCTCTGGGTATTCTATGATGTATACACCAGTTTCATTAAATATTCCCTAACTGAACACTTATTTCCAATATACATATCATATACAAAT
Source organism: Vulpes vulpes (assembly GCF_048418805.1). Lineage (NCBI taxonomy): Eukaryota > Metazoa > Chordata > Mammalia > Carnivora > Canidae > Vulpes > Vulpes vulpes. The sequence continues at coordinate 720,385 of NW_027325671.1, forward strand.
ATTCCAATATTATATATATATATATATTAAGAATGTCGCAAGGGGTGTGCTCGTGTGCGAGAAACTTCCATCGGAGGGAGACACGGTGGGCCGAGGGCTCCCCCGCTTCGGGCCCAGCGGAACCTCCGATCGCGCGGTCCCGCCGCACGTGGTCTCTGAGACCTCCCATCACGGTACCCTCGGGACCCGGACCGCAAGAGCTGTCGGCCCCAGTTTCCCTCCCGGAAGTGGCGCGGGGGTGACTCTCGCCGTTTCCGCCGCCGAGGGGGCGGGGCTGGGGCTGGGGCTGCCCTGCCTTTGCGGTCGCGGTCGCGGTCGCGGGCTGATGACGCAGGGCGCCGCGTGCTCCCCCCACGTGTGCTGCGGTTCTCCCGGCGTCTGCGGGGCTGCCGCTTCGGCTCTCCCCGGGGGCGTAGTTGCTGGCGCTTGCCGCGCGCGACCTCCGCGGCTCGGGGGGTGCTCCGAGCGCTACGTAGGGAGCGCTGGGGGCCGCCGGGGGCAGCAGGGCCTGCGGACATGGAGCACCTTTTCCTGGAGGTGGCGGCTGCCCCGCTGCGCTTACTCGCTGCCAAGAACGAGAAGAGCCGTAGCGAACTGGGCAGGTTCTTGGCCAAACAGGTAAAAGCAGGGGGAGGGGGAGGGGGAGCGGGAGGGGAATCGCCGGGCCGGGACCCTGTCGCCCCCGTGGCGCGCGCCCCGCGGCCCTGAGCGAGACGCACTACGCTCGCGGTACGGAGGTTCGGCGTTGTGCCCTCCAGGCCCCCTCCCCAGGGCTGGCCAGGGGCGGGGACGTCCGCGCGCGTCTGAGGACATTGGAAGAAGCCTTTTGTGCTCACCCGAGAGACCCTTCCGCTCCCTGCAGCCGCCGAGCGCTCTGTGGCAGACACGGCCTCCCGAAGGAGACGTGGGTGGTTTTCCCTGCGATTGGGGTTGGATCTCAGCCCGTTCGACACGTGTGTCCCTTAAGTGTGCCGAGTCTGAGCCACCCCCGTCAGTCGGGGTGACTTCTTGTTGTTCCCCCTCTGCGTCCCATCCCGTAGTTCGGGCCCGCAGACACGTATTGACTGCGTTCCTGCTTCACGGGAGGCAGCCGTGCGCTTCTGTGAGGAGACGGAGACGTTCGTGACGGTCTCTGCCCGCAGCGGACTAACTACAGCGTCTGTTTTTGGAGACAGTCGGTCAACACAGAAAACAGCCGAAGGACGAAGCAAGACAGCGAGTACGAACTGTGACGACATTGACCATATGCGTTAGGAGGTGAATTAGAGTCTTCTAGGAAGTGGGTGTTTGGCCTTTTAAGAGCCTTCTCTGGACTCCCTGCTGTCTGAGTGGAGGACCTTTATCATGCATTTTTTTTTCACGTTGCATTTTAATTTCCTTTTTTTAAGGTTCCCCACCCCCAATATCTCGGAGCTTCTTGAGAGTAGAAAATGTGGGTTTTTTTTTTTTTTTTCCTTCTAACTCCAGTATCTAACTTAAGTCATTCATGCGTTGTACACATACACATGGCATTGCTTAGGGAGTAACGGGAGTATTTTGGGTCTGGAGCAGCAGAGAATTGACACGAGAGGCGTTTCTGTTTGGTGACAACAAATGGAAAGTGTAAAGTTAAGGGACGGAGGAGTCAAGATAGCCTGGAATTTCTGGCTCCTGAGACCCAGTGAAGGGGAATCCCTAATCAAATGGTGAGCTGTAGAAAGAGAACCGAGTTTTGATGGGTTGGACTAAGGAAGAGAGAATCCGTTCGCGTGAGCTGAGCTTTTCGTTACAGGCTCCTGAATTATGTTATGTTACTATGTTATGTATTGTCGCTAGAGGTGTTTTTCTGTAAGTGGGCTTTAGAATTCAAAGCACAGGCTCTGATTCCGGGGATCATGAACCAGCAACAGGAGATTGATGATGTTTCCTCACTGCTGTTGTAAAATGTAAAATTGGTGTTTATGTATTGGGAGGAGGGTGGGGAAAGGGTTTGTAGTCTTTAGGAGATAAAGTTTTGGAGAATCTGATACACGTAAGTGTGAGAACCACTCATGTGGATTCTGAGATTGTATTTGTAATTTTTTTTATTTATTTATGATAGTCACAGAGAGAGAGAGACAGAGGCAGAGACACAGGCAGAGGGAGAAGCAGGCTCCATGCACCGGGAGCCCGACGTGGGATTCGATCCGGGGTCTCCAGGATCGCGCCCTGGGCCAAAGGCAGGCGCTAAATCGCTGCGCCACCCAGGGATCCCATCTGAGATTGTATTTGAAATAGTATTGGATCCGAAAGCTACTAGAAAGTTCAGTTGAGGGGGCAGCCCTGGTGGCTCAGCGGTTTAGCACCGCCTGCAGCCCAGGGCGTGATCCTGGAGACCTGGGATCGAGTCCTGCGTCGGGCTCCCTGCCTGGAGCCTCTTCTCCCTCTGCCTGTCTCTGCCTCTCTCTCGTCTGTGTCTCTCATGAATAAATAAATAAAATCTTAAAAAAAAAAAAAAGTTCATTTGAATTAAGGAGATTTGAACACCTTTGCTTTTCCCTTTTCTTTGCTTCACATTGTTAAATTCTGTCCTGAGATGTCTTCTCAGGTTTGTTCCTTGAGCCATTTTCAGTAATAATTTTAAGATTTTTCACTCAGAAGAGTTGATTGTGTTGCCAGTCTGTATTTCTCCTATTTTTGGAAACAAAACCATTTCTATTGGAAAGCGATAACCTTTGAAAGAGGATTCTCATTGCTATTGGGATCTGAAATAAGAATTTTTTAAAAAAAGATTTCATTTATTTATTCATAAGAGACAGAGAGAGAAGCAGATTCAGCAACTGCTAGGTGGAAGAGATGCATAGGACAGGGTATGTGAGAAGGAGTGCAGAGCTTCCATGCCCTCTCCAGAGGTGGCACTTTCTCCACATATCCATGTCTTCACCAACTTGGAAGCCATCCCGACCAAGTCCTTTTGGGTTTTTGAGGTGGCTTTGTTACTTAGGTATGACTGATGAAATCTTTAGCCATTGGTGTTGGAACTATATCCAGCCCTGGCCTGAGGTGGAGATGGGTGTATGACTGAAAGTCCAACACTAATGATTTGGTTGGTTCTCTAGACAACCAGCCCTTGGGTACTTTCCAGAATTCACTTGTGGGGCACCTGGCTGGCATAAGTTGGTAGAGCATGCAACTCTTGATCTTGGGATGGTGGGCCACGTTGGGCCTAGAACTTAACTTTGAAAACCTCATAAAATTCACCTCCTTAATACAACAAAAGACACTTTTATCATTCTCCTCACAGGACGTTCCAAGGGCTTTTAAGAAAAATGTACTATTAAAAATCATGGGGTGTCTGTCTGGGTGGCTCAGTCTGTTAAGTGTCCCACTCTTGGCTTTGGCTCAGGTTTATTTTCATCCTTTTTCTTTTCTTTAAGATTTTTTTTTTAAATTTTATTTTAAAAAATATTGTATTTATTCATGAGAGACACACACACAGAGATAGAGAGAGACAGGCAGAGGGAGAAGCAGGTTCCACGCAGGAAGCCCGATGTGGGATTCAATCTCCAGATTCCAGGATCACGTCCTGAGCTGAAGGCAGATTCTCAGCTGCTAAGCCACCCAGGTGTCCCTTTTTTTTTTTAAGATTTTATTTATCCATGAGAGACACACAAAGAGGTAGAGACAGAGGGAGAAGCAGGCTCCACACGGGGAGCCCTATGTGGGAGATCAAGTCCCCGGACCTGTGATCACGCCCTGAGCCAAAGGCAGACGCTCAACAGCTGAGCCACCTAGGCGTCCCCATTTTCATCCTTTTAAAAAATTAAAAAAAATTTTTTTCTTTAAGTAATCTCTATACCCAATGTGAGGCTCAAACTCATGACCCTGAGAACAAAAGTTGCATGCTCTTTCAACTGTGCAAGCCAGAAGCCCTGACACTTTCATTATTTCAAAAAGAAGCACCCATACCTTTTAGCTATCACCGCCCTACCCCCATCACTGTGCTTTCTCACATCCCCCCAGGCAACCACTAACTTACTGTTTTTATCTATCTACCTATTCTGATTGTTTAATATACTTATAATTAATAAGTCATCTGACTCTAAGTATTTTGTATAAAAGCTCCCTATTGTCTCTAGAATAAATATCCAGCTTTCTAAAATGGTATGTGAGGGTTTTTTTTTTTTTAATTTTAAATTTAAAAGTTTCTTAAGAGAAAGTTTATTGAGTCCTTATATCCTGTGTGGGGCTCAAACTCATGATCAGGAGTCTCATACTCTTCTAGCTGAGCCAGCCGGGTGCCCCCAAAACAAAAGCTTTTAAAAGAATTTTTTTTTTTTTTTTCTGTCAGCTTTATTTCCATTTTTTGTTTCAGATATTTTTAAATCCAGCCTAGTGATTCTCAACTGGGGTAATTTTGCCCCCAAGGGCAAATCTGGAGACATTTTTGGTTGTCACAACTGCTGGTGGGGTTGCTTCTAGCATGTACTATTTAGAGGCCAGGAGTGTTGCCAAATATGTTATAATGCATGTGTTAGCCTCACAGTGTGAATTTAAGGAATAAATTTTAAATATTTGTACACCTAATAACAGAAGATCAAAATACATGAGTCAAAAAGTGACAGAGGAGGAAAAATAGACAAATTCACAATTATAATCGGAGACTTAATATCCTGTCCTGAGTAATTGAAGAAATACAGAAAATCACTAAGCATGTGGAAGACCCACTCTCAGTAAACCTTATCTAATTGACATTTATAGAATGCTGTGCCCAGTAACTGTGGAATACATGTTCTGCTCATCTGGAACATTCACCAAGATAGAGCATACTCTGAGCCATTAAATAAGTCTTAATAAATTTAGGAGAATTAAAGTCATACGTGAGATATTCAGTGATCCCAATGGATTTTTTTTTTTTTTTTTTTTTTTTTAAGATTTTATGTACTTATTCATGAGAGACACAGAGAGAGGCAGAGACACAGACAGGGAGAAGCAGGCCCCATGCAGGAAGCCTGACGGGACCCGATCCCAGGTCTCCAGGATCATGCCCTGGGCTGAAGGCGACGCTAAACTGCTGAGCCACCCGGGCTGCCCCCCAATGGAATTAAATTAGGGAAAAAAAACCCTGAATGTTAGGAATTAAAAACAAAAAACAAAATTAAAGATGGTTGAAGGAAAATCACTGGTAGAATCAGAAAGTATTTTTTTGAAGATTTTATTTACTTGAGAGAGAGTACATGTGCATGTGCATGCATGCATGAGCTGTGGGAAGGGGCAGAAGAAGAGGGAGAAGCAGACTTCCTCTGCCAAGCAGGAAGCCAGAAGTACATGAGACTGGATCTCAGGACTCTTGAGATCATGATTTGAGCCGAAGGCAGATGCTTGCTTAACCTGCTGAGCCACCCAGGTGCCCCTGTGAAAGCATTTTGAATTGAATGATAATTTAAACAAATTGTGGAATGCAGCTAGAGGAGTAATTGGAAGGAAATTCGTAACATTTTCAAAGCATTGAATATATGTGAACAGCCAAATTTAAAAATGGATAAAAGAGGGCAGCCCGGGTGGCTCAGCGGTTTAGCACCACCATCAGCCCAAGGCCTGATCCTGGAGACCTGGGATTGAGTCCCACGTCAGGCTCCCTACATGGAGCCTGCTTCTCCCTCTCCTGTGTCTCTGCCTCTCTCTCTCTCTCTCTCATGAATAAATAAATAAAATCTTTAAGAAAATGGATAAAAGATTGAACAAACATCACAACAGTTGATAAACGTATGGCTACTAAACACTTGAAAAAATTCTCAACATCTTTGGCATCAAGGAAATGCAGATAAAAGCACCAGCTACCACTCTCACTCCACTAGAATGACTAAAATTATAACTGACAATACCATATGTTGGTGAAGTTACCTGGCGGCTAGAGGTCTCAGGCATTGCTGGTGGGTGTACACTGGTACAAATACTTGTTTTAAAGTTTTTTTTTTTTTTTTTTTTAAAGATTTTATTTATTAAAAAAATAGATTTTATTTATTCATGAGAGACACAGGCACCAAACCACTGAGCCACCCAGGGATCCCCAACTTGTTTTATTTTATTTTTTTATTTTTATTTTTTTAAAAGATTTTATTTATTTACTCATAGACACACACACACACACACAGAGGCAGAGACACAGGCAGAGGGAGAAGCAGGCTCCATGCAGGGAACCTGACGTGGGACTTGATCCCGGGTCTCCAGGATCACACCCCAGGCTGCAGGCGGTGCTAAACTGCTGCACCACAGGGGCTGCCTCCCAACTTGTTTTAAAGTTAAATGTTGAGGGGTGCCTGGCTGGCTTAGTTGATAGATCATGTGACTTTTTTTTTTTTTTTTAAGATTTTATTTACTTGAGAGAGAGAGAGAGACAGTAAGAGGAGAGCACAGACAGGAGGGAGGGGGAGAGAGAGAAGCAGACTCCCCACTGACCAGGCAACTCCACAGGGAGCTTGATTCCAGGACTCTGAGACCTCTCATGAGTAAATAAATAAAATCTTAAAAAAAAAAAAAAGTGTCTTGAGTTCAGCTCAGATCATGATCTCAGGGTCCTGGGATCGAGCCCCATCCGGCTCTGTGCTCAACAAGAAATTTTTCTTTTTTTTAAAGATTTTATTTATTCATGAGAGACACAGAGAGAGGCAGAGGCAGAGGGAGAAGCAGGCTCCATGCAGGGAGCCGGAATCAGGACTCGATCCCGGGTCTCCAGGATCAGGCCCTGGGCCGAAGGCAGCGCTAAACTGCTGAGCCACCCGCGCTGCCCTCAACAAGAAATCTGCTTTCCGGGCAGCCCCGGTGGCGCAGCGGTTTAGCGCCGCCTGCAGCCCAGGGCATGATCCTGGAGACTCTGGATCGAGTCCCGCGTCGGGTTCTCTGCATGGAGCCTGCTTCTCCTGCCTGTGTCTCTGTCTCTCATTCTCTCTCTGTGTCTCTATGAATGAATAAATCTTAAAAAAAAAAATCTGCTTTCCCTCTACTCTCTGCTCCTCGCCCCCCCACCCCGCCTCTTCTCCAGCTTTGTGTTTGTGCACACGCTCTCTCTCAAATAAATAAAATCTTTAAAAATTTTTTTAAGTTAAATTAAAATTTACATTCAAATTAAGCATATAGGTATATGACCTAGCAATCTCACTCTTAGGTAATGTAAGATATATTACAACTGGTACAAAAAAAGAAAGCATTGAATATATGTACCTAAATGTTCATAGTAGCTTTTTTTTTTTTTTTTTTTTTTTTTTTTTTTTTAAGGGGTTTGGTTAGAGGAGGGAGAGGAGCAGAGGGAAGGAGAAACTTAGGCAGACTCCACACCCAGAAGGGAGCCAATGCCTGGCTTGATCTTAAAATTGTGAGACCATGACCTGAGCCAAAATCAAGTCAGACACTTAACCCACTAAGTCACTGAAGTAGGTGCTCCCATAGTAGCTTTTTGGATGATAGTTGGAAACAGTGAAGCAGTGAAGCTATCTATCAACATGCAAATAGATAAAAAAGTTGTGGTTTATTCAGACAGTGAAAAAGTAGTAACAAAATGGAATAAACTATTGAAGCATTTATTTACACGAATGATTGTCAAAAGCATTATACTGAACAACAGAACTTGGACAGAAAAGAGCACATACTGCATGATTAAATTCATTCATTTATTTTAGATTATTTATTTATTCATGAGAGGCACAGAGAGAGGCAGAGACATAGAGGGAGGAGAAGCAGGCTCCCTGTGGGGAGCCCGATGTGGAACTTCATCCAGAACTCTGGGATCACATCCTGAGCCAAGGCAAAGACGCTCAACCGCTGAGCCACCCAGGCATGCCCTGATTAAATTTACATAAAGTTCTAGACTAGGCATATCTAATCTGTGGTCGTAAAATCATATTATTGGTGAGAAGATTGACTGCCAAGAAGCATAAGGGAACTTTGGGTTTGATACTTTTATTGGGTGGTGATTGCATGGGTCTGTATATATGTCAAAACTTATCAAACTATAAATGGGTGCATTTTATTATATGTAGAGTATATGTCAAAAAAGATTGATGGATTGAAGTTGGTTTTTGAAAAGCTAAATGTTTGAGGGCACCTAGCTGGCTCAGTTGGTAGAGCACTACTGACTCTTTCTATTGTTTTTTTAAATTATTTTTATCTTTAAATATTTTATTTATTTGAGAGGACGAGCATAAAGGGAGAGGGAGAAGCAGACTCCCTGCTGACCAGGGAGTGTTACACGGGGCTCCATCCCAGGACCCTGAGATCATGACTGGAGCCGAAGAGACACTTAACTGACTAAGCCACCCAGGTGCCCCAGAGGATGGGACTCTAGATCTTGGGGTCAGGAGTTTAAGCCCTATGTTGGGCTTAGAGTTTACTTTTTAAAAAAGGCTATCTATTTCTTCTAACACAGTTTTCCAGGTTACTTTTTTTTTTTTTTTTTAAGATTTTGTTTATTTATTTTAGAGAGAGCACGCTCATGAATGAGCAGGAAGGAGGGGCATAGGGAGAAGAAAAACAGAGAATCTCAGCTAGACTCTGCTGAGTGTGGAGCCTGATGCAGAGCTCGATCCTGAGACCCTGAAATCATGACCTGAGCCAAAATCAGCAGTCACCCAGTCACTGAGCCACCCAGGCACTTCCATATTACCTTTTGAAGATAAAGCTCATGAAATGATACTCTCTCTGGAGGTTTTTTCCCCAACCTGCAAGTATCCATTTGTAGAACATGTCCTGGAGAGTTACGGTTTCTTTCATTCATTTTGTAGAGGAAGTTTCTTTTTCTTCACTTTGTAACTAGTTAGTGAATACTATTTATTTATTTATTTATTTATTTATTTATTTATTTATTTATTTATTTATTTATATTTTTGAGGTGGGAGGAGGGGCAGAGGAAGACAGAATCTTTTTTTTTTTTTTAAGATTTTATTTATTCATGAGAGACACAGAGAGGCAGAGACACAGGCAGAGGGAGAAGCAGACTACTTGCAGGGATCCCGATGTGGGACTGGATCCCTTGACTGAGGATCACACCCTGAGCCGAAGGCAGACACTCAACTGCTGAGCCACCCAGGCGTCCCATGACAGAGCATCTTAAGCAGGCTGTGCGCCCATTATGGAGCCAGAGGCAAGGCTCGATCACAACCCTGAAATCATAACCTGAGCCGAAATCAAGAGTTAGATGCTTAACTGACTGAGTCACCCAGGCATCCCTACTGTATACTTTTTAAGTGATATTTTTTGTGGACTTGTTTATAGGGACATTCAGCAATCGAAAATGTCATATCATGCTCCTGTGAATCATGACCAAATCTGTTAAATGTCCTTGCAGGACTAATATTGATGGAAATTGTTTCAATGTAACATCTTCCTCCAATCAGTGCTTTGTTCAGAATTAGTTTTATAAGTCAATGCTGTATATTTTGGAAGTTCTTTTAAGAGCTTAAGTGTAAGGTGACCTTTTTCTGAGAGATAATTTTGGAAAACTGTTAAATTTTTACATCTGATGTAAAAATGAAACTCCTTAGTATGAAACTCCTTGGGATAAATTCATAGCATTGGATTTGCTGGGTCAGAGGTTATGACCCTTAAACAGTTTAAACCCACAATCTCATTGTTGGCCACAAGGGTTGTATAGGCCTCCATGCACACTAGCAACATGAGACTTTTCACACACTTTTTCAGTTTTCTTTGTTAGTCTTATGGACATTCTGAATCCAGGCACTAGAATTTTGTGGTCTATTTCATCTTTCATATCAAAGTATGGCTGTCTCCTTTGGATCTGTTTTATTTCTTCGAGGCTGAAGCCTTCATAAGGCTGTCCTCATTCATTTTGAGGAATTGATTTCTAATCAATTCTCTATCCTTACCTCAAGAGAGTTGACAGTTTTGACAGTTGACAGTTGACAGTTTTACATAATAACTGCAAGGTTGGTGCCCAAACCCATGCAATTTCTGTTTTCCTTCAAGAGCAAAGGAGCTGGGGGAAACATTGGAATTTCTGGGAAGTTCTGAGACCATGAAACAGATTATTTTTCAGGGAAGCTGTGTAGCATTTTACATGGAATTCAGGTATCAGTCCTTTTGCTAAAACCCCAGTGGACTGAAACTTCTTTGTAACAGCCTTTTACATTAAATTCACTGTAATCGTCTATTACAAAAACCTTCACTGTGTTTTATAAGGTAAACTCATTTATGAAATCTGGAAATTGGATGTTTTAATTCCAAGCTAGGACTTTTTGCTCTTCTGTAGCAGTGCAAATGAGTAGCATTCACATAGACTTTGTTTTGCCTTTCTCTCAGGTGTGGACACCTCAAGATCGCCAGTGTATCCTGAATACCTTAGCACAATTACTTCTGGATAAAGACTGTACTGTGCTGGTTGGTCGCCAGCTACGCCCTCTTCTTTTGGATTTGCTGGAAAGGAATGCTGAGGCCATTAAAGCTGGAGGCCAAGTCAACCATGATTTACACGAAAGGCTCTGTGTGTCAATGAGCAAACTCATCTGTAACCATCCTGACATCCTTCCGTGAGTAACCGTTTTTTCTTCACATTTCTCCTTGAGATAGTAGAACTTGGGATGTAAAGAAGGAGTGAGTTGAGGAGAAGGGAAATATAAGAAAGAAGAAATATAGATGGTACTATTTTATAAAAATGATCACAGTGGAATCCCTTTATCTAGCTTAGTTTAGTGACCATTTACTAGGTTCTTTTAAATCTTGGCCATCAAGACAGGTCTGGCAAAATGGCCAAGATAGGTTCCCTATCTTCAAGGATTGTATCATTTGGTGAGACATCCATATAAGGTGATTTAAATGAGTTTTATTTTATTATTTTTTAAAATAATTTTATTTATTTATGTGATAGAGAGTAGGTAGAGTGCAGGCAGAGGGCGAGGGAGAAGCAGGTTCCCCACGAGCAGGAAGCCCAGTGCAGGGTCATGACCTGAGCTGAAGGCGGACAGGCTTAACTAACTGAGCCACCCGAGTGCCCTGATTTAAATGAGTTTTAGTTGAAGCTCTTACAGCATTCACTTCAGATGTATGCTATTTTTTGCTTGCTAGAGCAGCTGCAGGAGTCAGAAGAGTTCTGGTGTCCGTTCTAACTTTATAACAATCTATCCGAAGCAGTATGGTAAGAAGTGGTATTAGAACTGGATTCTAATGTGATTTTCTTTTGACCAGCTCTGTTTCCATGCTGGGCTGGTTCAGCCCTCCCTAGACAGCCTGGTGGTCCTCCACTTCTGGGAGGTCACCATATTGATGCCAAATTTATCATGGACACCAGATCAGCATAGTGCACTACAGACCAGAACTACAGTCCTGCCTCATCCTCCCAAATAGCTGGGGTCTATTGCTTCATACCACACTATCTACCTTTGCCTTTTAAATTAATAGTAAAGTATCTTTTGTGTGGAATTGTCAAAGGGGCAGTAAAGTGAGTGTTAAGAGTTTTTTTAATTGAGAAAAGAGAACTTTTTTTTTTTTTTTTTTTAAGATTTTATTTATTTATTCATGAGAGACACAGAGAGAAAGGCAGAGACACAGGCAAAGGGAGGAGAAGCAGGCTCCATGCCGGGAGCCCGACGCGGGACTCGATCCCGGGACTCCAGGATCGTGCCCTGGGCCAAAGGCAGGCGCCAAACCGCTGAGCCACCCAGGGATCCCCAATGGTGGTGTTTTAGTAATTTTTATACAGGATTATATGGCATTTAAGTATGTAGCTATATGTTATCTTTTTATTCTTTTTATTTTTTGATTTGCATTTAGTGGTGGACTGTTTCCTGTTTTTTTTTTTTTTTTTTAAGTTTCTTTGTTTATTCTTTTTCTTTCTACATTCACTGTGGGGTTTGAACTCACAACCCCGAAATCAAGAGTCATATGCTCTTCTGACTGAGCCAGTCAGGCGTTCTTTAATCTTTATATTAAAACATCTTCAGGCACTATTACTCTTATTTTAAGTCTTTAGAGAGGTTAACTAAATTGTCCTAAGTGTCAGGGCCAGAACTGGATCACAGGTCTTATTTCTAGATGGTAGGAGGACTGATGAGTTGCCCAAGTGGCTTGTCCAAGATTAGATGTTTAACTGGGTGATATTCCATGTTGCATTTTTGAACATGCATTTTGGAACCTTATGACTCTTTATCATACTACAGGAAAGAGACCTTCTCTTCTCCTTAGTCTTTGAATATTCTTTAGGGAAAAAACTAATGTTGTTATTCTCTGGCTAAAAATGCTTTACTTTATTGGTTCATCTGTCATTGTTTAGACCAGAATTTTAGAGCACTCCTTGAAAATGATGGGTCTCAAGAGTAAAGGGTGCTACTGTAGTCAAATAAGTTTGGAAGAGAGTATTGACCAAACTCCCTTTTGTGTGCTTAGATTGGATCACTGTTCTCTTCTCCCCGTTGCTGCACAGATGGAGGATCATTGCCAGTACACTCTGCTCATTTCCCCCATCTTCCTCAAAGACCTCCTGGGTCAGGTTGACCATTTGGTTACTGCTTTTCTGTTTGCATACTTTTTTTTTTTTTTTTTTTTTTAAGATTTTATTTATTTATTTATGAGACACACAGAGAGAGGGAGAGGCAGAGACACAGGGAGAGGGAGAAGCAGGCTCCATGCAGGGAGCCCGATGTGGGACTCGATCCCAGGTCTCCAGAGTCACGCCCTGGGCTGAAGGCGGCGCTAAACCACTGAGCCACCCGGGCTGCCATGCTTGCATACTTGTTACTGTCCACCTAGTCCCACATGTGCTGCCAACATTAGCTGCCTCTGAGCTAGTGGAATACCAGCCTCTTTCCCCTGAAGAATTAGTCTGACAGTATACTTGTGAAGAAAAAAATGTCTTATTTTTACAAAAGTAGTATATTTAAGTAATAATGTATTAAGTAATAATAAGAATTGCCAAAAGCAGAAGTCTTCACCCTGAAATCCTACTTTTTAGGGATAACTTATTAATAATAGTTTTGGTGTGTTTTCTCCCAAATTTCTTTTCTTTTTCTTACTCTGCCAGGTCTCTTCTGAGCCCCATTTGAATCTTCTAAGTCTCCTTTATCCAGTCGCCTTCAGAATATCACGTGTTAATTTACCAAGTCCCTATTCCTGTTTGTTGGCTTGCTTGTGGAAGTCCCAAGCTTTCCCAACCATCTCCTGAATTCTCATTATTTCCCAATTACAGTTGTATATTTGGGGATTTCTTGAGCTAGGAGTCTGGGGTATACTTCCTTGGTGCTTCAATACAAGTTGCTCTGGAAAACAGATTCAAATGGCTGTTGCCCCTGCTCTGTCGCATCCCCAGTAGGTTCCTGAGGATTCTGTTACTGACTACTAGTTCACCAAGTTATTATAAAAGGATGCAACTCAGGAACAGGCTGATGGAAGAGATTGATTGCTTCATAATACTAGATTTGGCAGTGATTTTATCTTTTTTTTGTGACACCAAAAGCACAAGCAACAAAAGCAAAAGTAGACAAATGGAACATCAAACTAAAAAGCTGCTACACAGCAAAGGAAACAAGGATGTAGAGACAGCCTACAGATTGGGAGAAAATATTTGCAAATTGCCTCTGATAGGGGATTAACATTAAGATTATGTAAAGAAATTCAATGTGAAGCTTTTTTTTTTTTTTTCCCTAAGATTTTATTTATTTGAGAGAGAGACTGTGTGAGCTCAAGAGTGCAGGGAAGGGCAGAAGGGGAGGGAGAGGAAGAAGGAAAATCTCAAGCAGACTCTGCTGAGCACTGAGCATGGAGCCTCATGCAGGGCTCAATCTCATGACTCTGAGATCATGAGTTGAGCTCGAACCAAGTATTGGACACATAGTTGGCTGAGCCACCCAGGCACCTCGTCTGAAGTTTTTGTCCCTCTCACAATCTTAGCCGCCGTCCATGTTTCGTGCAAGTCTGTTCATCTCTTCAGATGCAACCAAGGCATCTCTTTTGGACTCCCCCAGATTTAGTTGAATCTTTTTCCTTTGTGCCTCTTGTTGTTTCTGTAAATTACTATCTTCCTTGCTAGATTCAAGCTCTTCAAGGAAAGTATCTCCTTGGTTTTGTACCCCTTGTAGTTAACACAGTGTCTGGCTTCTAGTGTGAGGTCAGTAAGTGTTTGTTGAAAATGAGTGTATTTTCAGTAGAAAACACTTGGGGTAAGTACTTTTGATTTTTGTATTTTCTTAGGCATATCATGCCATGGTCCTAGTTAAACAGGATACTGTCTAGGACTAGGTAGCTTCAGTATTCGTATCTGTTTTCAGACCCTTGGAAATTGCTGTTATATTCTGCTGTCCTGTCTCAAAGTAGAAATTTATGCTTTGATATCCTCACTAACAAATGAAAATAATCTCTCTCTTTCTGAAGGTTTGCCCTGAGGTATTTCAAGGATACTTCTCCAGTCTTTCAGAGACTCTTCCTAGAGAGTTCAGATGCTAATCCAGTCCGCTATGGACGCAGGCGGATGAAGCTCCGGGACCTAATGGAAGCAGCTTACAAGTTTCTGCAACAAGACCAGTCTGTGTTTCGGGAGCTCTGGGACTGGAGTGTGTGTGTCCCTCTCCTCAGAAGCCATGACACCTTGGTCCGCTGGTCTGTAGCTGTTGGACTTTTCTCACGTTTCAAGTGTGGGGATGGTAGAGGGAGTGTAGAGTTCTGTGCGTCAGGAGGGAAAGGAAGCTATGTAAAATGTGTTATTTTTATTCTGGTGCCTTTGGGGTTCTTACTGCCTTTCCTTAATCATGTATCTCTTACATGGAAAATGAGATGATACTAGTGGAGTGCACCTTTTTCAGGTTCTGTCAAATGAATTCATCATGCCTGATTTGTATTTTGTACTCTTTTTTTTTTTTTTAATTTTTATTTATTTATGATAGTCACAGAGCGAGAGAGAGAGAGAGAAAGAGGCAGAGACACAGGCAGAGAGAGAAGCAGGCTCCATGCACCGGAAGCCCGACGTGGGATTCGATCCCAGGTCTCCAGGATCGCGCCCTGGGCCAAAGGCAGGCGCTAAACCGCTGCGCCACCCAGGGATCCCTGTATTTTGTACTCTTAATTATAATATATCAATTCTATAAGATTTCTTTTTCTTTTTTTTTTTTTTTTTAAGGTTTTTATTTATTTATTTGAGAGAGGACAAGAGAGAGCCAGGGAGCACCTGGGGGGGAGGGGCAGAGGGAGAAGCAGGCTCCCTGCTGAAGCCCAGCAGGGGCTGATTCCAGGACCTCCAGGATCATGACCTGAGCAGAAGGCAGAACTGACTGAGCTTTTTTTCTTTTTCTTTATATAATTATTATTATCAGTTTTTAAAGATTTTATTTATTTATTTATTCATGAGAGACACAGAGAGGGAAAAGCAGAGACACAGGCAGAGGGAGAAGCAGGCTCCATGCAGGGAGCCTGATGTGGGACTTGATCCCAGGACTCTGGGATCATGCCCGAGCAGAAGGCAGATGCTCAACTGCTGAGCCACCCAGGCGTCCCTCTCTCTTTTTTTTTTTTAAGTTTATTCATTCCTTCATTTATTTATTTATTTATTTATTTATTTATTTATTTATTTATTTATTTATTTTAATTAATTTTTTATTTATTTATGATAGTCACAGAGAGAGAGGCAGAGACACAGGCAGAGGGAGAAGCAGGCTCCATGCACCGGGAGCCCGATGTGGGATTCGATCCCGAGTCTCCAGGATCGTGCCCTGGGCCAAAGGCAGGCGCCGAACCGCTGCGCCACCCAGGGATCCCTCCTTCATTTATTTATTTTAGTAATCTCTATGCCCAGTGTGGGGCTTGAACTTACCATCTAGAGATTAAGAGTTGCATGCTTTACCAACTGAACCAGCCAGGCGCCCCTAGAATTTCTTTTTTTAGTATTTAGTTGGCTAGCAAATTTTCTTTATTCTTGAGAATTAGCTGCTTGTTCTGAGTTTATATACTTTAATTTTCTCCAGGTACACAGCCAATTGTCTTGCTTTGGTCACTTGTATGAAGGAAGAGCACAAGTTATCATTCCTTAAGAAGATTTTTAATAGTGAGGAACTGATTCATTTCAGGTTGAGGTAAGAAGGAGGATTCTTAGAGATGTTCATGTGGCTTTGCTGTGTATTAAAGTAACTGATGAGTTCCTCATTTTCCTCAGGTTACTAGAAGAGGCCCAGCTGCAGGACTTGGAGAAGGCCCTGGTTTTGGCTAATCCAGAAACCTCCCTTTGGCGTAATGAGAAGGAGCTGCAGTACTTACAGGGACATCTTTTTTCAGCTGACCTCTCTTCCAGAGTGACTGCTGTCTGTGGTGTGGTGCTGCCTGGGCAGCCACCAGTCCCTGGAGAGCAGGTATGTTGGCATCAGTAGGGTGTCTTTTTCCCCCCTCTTAAACACTCAGTGTGCTTTTTTCTTTGGCTGGGCCCTGTGTTAAAAGTGTGAGTCAAATTAAGTTTGCCAAATTGCTGTTCCATTTACAGAAGTACTCAGAAGAGATTAAGAAAAAGTTACCCAGGGCTCTCTTTGATATTTCCTTTGTCTCTATTTGATGTTAAATTAGAAACTCTAATGATGCCTATATGATGCTTTTAACTTCAGCAAAGCTCTTCCATTTATTCTCTGTGTGATGTTGGGTAGTTCATGCTGTGGTAACATATTTATATGAAACAAAGGCAGAATGATTAGTCTGGAGACCTTTGGGTTGCTCTTTGGGAGAGACAGGGCTAGGCTCAAGTATAACTCCCAGCAGCCTCTTTATGTCATGACATTATTTTTACTCATTGTGTGGGAGGCTAGTAAGTATAGTGAACATCCCCTGCCATATGAAATGAGTTTCTTTTCAAGAATGTGTCTCCAGACCCATGCTTTTGAAAGATTTATAGATTATAATCTAGCTCTATAATCTGAAACTGTTGGGAGCCAGTCTGTTTTCCCTAGTAGTCTTTAGTCAGTTGTCACTTTGTGTGATGGTCAGATTCACCGTTTTCTTTTTGGAAAAAGCCCTTGTCATTCCTTGAATCATTGGTTTGTCCATTGGGCAGTACAATTTAAAGAAAAGAAGCATAATGGGGGCACCTTGCTGGCTCAGTCAGAAGAGCTTCTGGCTCTTTATTTTGGGGTTGTGAGTTTGAGCCCCATGTTGGGTGTAGAGATTACTTCAAATAAATAACCTTAAAAATATTAAAAAAGCTTAATATACATTTAAAAATGCACATCTGAAATGTACAGCTCAATGATTATTCATAAACTGAATATATCTATGTAAGCAGCATGAGGATAGCAGCATTTCTAGCGGCCCGTGTGTTTTCCTCTAGTCACTAAGATCCTCCCAACCCCAACCATTCTCCTAACATGGATTAGGTTTGGAGCATTAGAATTTTAACATAGGGAAGGATTCTAGTTGGGATGGGCCTGATGTTGAGTAGCAGTGACAAGGCACTGGGGCAGAAGCACAAAATGGTGCTATGTCCCAGCCTGCCTGCTTAATAACAGAGTAATAGCCCTACAGAGAGTTCAAGAACTCCAGTCCTGGGGCACCTGGGTGGGCTCAGTCAGTTAAGTGGTTAAACATTTGACTTTGGCTCAGGTCAGGATCTCAGGGTCCTAGGATCCAGCCCTGTGTCCAGCTCTGTGCTCAGTGGGACATCTGCTTGTCCCTCTGACCCTTCCCCTGCTCATGCTCTCTTTTCTTTCAAATAAATAGAATTTAAAAAGCAAACAAACAAACAAAAAAAATAAAAAAATAAAAAGCAAACAAACTTCCAGCCTTGAATCTCATTTTATTCTCACGTATCTATAGGGAACTAGTCATGTTTGAGAAGTTTTTATTCCTTAAAAAAATTCTTAAAAATTCCACCTTCCCAAGGGATCTTTTTCCTTATGTTATATTAGGTACATTATTATTTGAAAATTTTTTCAACGCAGTAAAACAAAACATTTACCATTTTAAACTTTTTTTTTTTATGTAAATAAACTCTACCCCCAATGTGAGACTCCAACTTTAAACCCTGAGATCAAGAGTCACATGCTCTATTGACTGAGCCAGCCAGGCATCCCAAACGTCTTAAACAGTTTTAAGTGTACACATCAGTGATGTTAAATATACTCATCTTGTTTTGTAAACAAACTCCAGAACTTTTTCATTTTGCAGAATTAAAACTCTATACACATTAAACATACTGAGAGAATTATTACTATTATTTTTATTTTTTGTTAATGGAAAACGTCAAATATATTTCAAAGTAGAAACAGTGGTATAATGAATCCCCATGTACCCATCACTTAGCCTCAGTAATTATAAATTATCAGTTACATTTTATTTATAGTTCTGCACACTTTCCCCAAACGGTGTTATTTGAAGCAACTTCCAGATAGCACATCATTTCATGCCTAAATATTTCAGTATATACATATAAAAGAAAAGAACTTTTATTTATTTATTTATTTATTTATTTTTTAATTTTTATTTATTTATGATAGTCACAGAGAGATAGAGAGAGAGGCAGAGACACAGGCAGAGGGAGAAGCAGGCTCCACGCACCGGGAGCCCGACGTGGGATTCGATCCCGGGTCTCCGGGATCGCGCCCTGGGCCAAAGGCAGGCGCCAACCCGCTGCGCCACCCAGGGATCCCAGAAAAGAACTTTTAAAAAAGCCATTATTCTTTATTATACCTGAAAAAATACAATAATTTTATAATACAAAGTATCCTTTTCCCTGATTGATAAATATGTTGTGTGCATTCTTGATTTTAGATATGAAGTCTTAGGGGATCCCTAAGCGGTTTAGCGCCTGCCTTGGGTCCAGGGTGTGATCCTGGAGTCCCGGGATCGAGTTCCGGGATCGAGTTCCGCGTCAGGCTTCCTGCATGGAGCCTGCTTCTCCCTCGGCCTGTGTCTCTGCCTCTCTCTCTCTCTCTCTCTCTCTCTCTCTCAATCTGTGTCTCTCATGAATAAATAAATAAAATCTTAATTAAAAAAAAAGAAAAAAAAGATACGAAGTCCTAGAATGTGGTATAAGAGGAAGGAAAACAAAAATGCAGTCATGAGATGAAGTTTGCCCCTATCTTTTGTGTGTCAACTTTTTTGGCTTCTCAGACTTTGGTGGGAGATTTTCCTTAAATCCTGCCAAAAGGAAAAAGATCCTTATTTTGGATAACATACCTGTTGTTATTATAGTTCTAGTACTACTAATTAGAGGTTTATGTAAAGGTTAGTGAAAGCATTGTTGTAGAAATTAATCTGTGCACTTTGGAGGAAAGACTGTTAACATGCCTTTTATTTTTCCCTTGCTTCCTTAGGCTAGTAATAGGAGTTCTTCTCGTGAACAGGAGCTGGCCTTTAGATCTTATGTGCTGGTTGATTCAATCTGCAAAAATCTTCAGACACTGGCTATGGCAGTGGCTTCTCAGAATGCTGTGTTGTTGGAAGGACCAATAGGATGTGGAAAAACTTCCTTAGTTGAACACTTAGGTGCAATGACAGGTAGAAGGAAGCCCCCTCAGCTTCTTAAAGTCCAGCTTGGAGATCAGACCGACAGTAAGGTAATTAAGAAATAGCAAATTTTGGTGGGTTCACATGCTTATAAATGTTTGCATTAAAGTATTGTTTTTGCTAAGGGAATGTGAGAATAGTTATTGGTCCTCCTCATAACTGATGGGACCAACGTGTAAAAACACCAAGTGCCTGCTTATATCTGTATAGAATTTTAACAGAATTAATCAAAGGATGTGGCATTGGGATCTCGGATATGTGGTTTCATTAATACTTTTTCCTTTTCCTCCAGATGCTGTTGGGAATGTATCGGTGTACAGATGTCCCAGGAGAGTTTGTGTGGCAACCTGGTACTCTCACACAGGCAGTCACAAAGGGACACTGGATCCTTCTGGAGGATATTGACTATGCCCCCTTAGACGTGGTATGTTACCTCACTAATTATTTACTGATTTTCTGTCTTTTTTTTTTCCCCTGAAAGATTTTATTTATTTATTTAGGAGAAAGAGGGAGAGCACTAGTGGGGTGGGGGTGGGGCAGAGGGAGAAGGAGACACAGACTCCCTGCTGAATAGAGAGCTTAAGGATGCCTGGCTCTATCCTATGACCATGGGTTCATGATTATTTTTTAAGACAGATGCTTACTCCACTGAGCTATCCAGGTGCCCCAGACACCTGTGTTACCGAAATTATCTCCCAAAATCACTATTAACAAAATACATTTCAAAGACAGGAAATCAGGGGCACCTGGGTGGCTCAGTTAGTTAAGCATCTGCCTTTGGCTCAGATCATGATCCCAGGGTCCTGGGATTGGAGCCCTGCATGGGACTCCCTGCTCAGTGGGGGAGTCTGCTTCTCTGTCTCTTTATCCCTCTGCCCCTCCCCTCTGCTCCTTTTCTTTCTCCCTAAAATAAATAATATTTTTTAAAAAATAATAGGTATTTGATTAGAGCTGTTACGTTTTGTGAGAAGCTCATTCATGATTACCTACCTAATCTGGTGTTTGTTAGAAAATTGATAAAGTTCTGCTGGTACTGTTTCACTGAGTACAGTAGTCCCCCCTTATCTGCCATTCAGTTACCCTTGGTTACTCTCAGTCCTGAAGCAGATGATCCTCCTAATGTATCAGAAGGTCAGTAGTAGCCTAACACTATGTCGAAATGTCTCCATCATTCACCTCACTTTATCTGGTCACATAGGCATTTCATCATCTCATATCTCCATAGGAAGGGTGAGTATAGTAAGATACTTTGAGAGAAACCACATTCACATAACTTTTACTATAGTATATTGTTAAAATTATTCTATTCTATTGTCATTTACTGCTGTTAATCTCTTACCTTGCCTATTTGTAAGGCAAACTTTATCAAAGTATGTATGTATAGGAAAAAGCATAGTATATATAGGACTCTGTATTATCCACAGTTTCAGAAACCACCGAGGGTCTTGGAACATACTCCACATGGATAAGGGGGAAATTCTGTAGTTGGATATGTGATCAATTTCATTGTAGTTTTTTGCTCCTTTAGTTGAATATGTGATCAGTGTCATAACATTTCCAAAAGAATAGGCCTTGTGGGAAATAGCTTACCCATGTTACAAATACATTGAGAACTTTGAGACCCTGCTTCCTAGCTTTGGCATCTGTAGAGCAGCAGGCTGAGGACAGGTAAAGGAAGAGAGCATGTTTGTCTTTGTTTCATTACGGAAAACATACTGGATATATATTTTCGTTTTTAGAAAAATTGCTTTTTTTTTTTTAAAGATTTTATTTATTTATTCATGAGAGACACAGAGAAGAGAGGCAGAGACATAGGCAGAGGGAGAAGCAGGCTCCATGCGGGGAGCCCGACATGGGACTCGTTCCTTGGCCTCCTGGGCCGAAGGTGACACCAAACTGCTGAGCCACCCGGGCTGCCCCGGCTTTCCATTTTCTAGTGCTTTTTCCTTAGGCAGTTTTTTCAGCTATCAGGGTATCTGGAAATCATTAGGATTGTACATTGTGGAATTAGAGCCAAAGAAGATAGGTGAACATGAGAGAGGTTACATCCAGGCCATGATGGAGCCTAGGGATCTCGTATTGTCTTATAGTTAATTATATTCTTTGAAGGTAAAGTCCAGATTCAAGACTTAACTGACAATTTCTGACTTGCTCTTCCTTTGGCAGTATCTGATAAATGTCAGAAAATTCTTCTACATTTAGTCCAATTTTCTGTAGACCATTCTCCTGTTCATATATTTGTTGTGTTCATACAAAGGTTATGGTGCTCATTTTATTATATTTAAACTTCATTATTGTTATAATGAAGTTGTGTTTACTTAAAGACATGCCTAGATCTTTTGATTATTGTTTTGTTGTTTTCAGAACTTCTTAGCTAATAGTCCTTTTTTATTTTAAGGTAGCTTTTACAGATATTCAGGTTATTTTTCTTTAGTTTCAAGTTTTGGAATCATTTGGAGTTGCTCCTATATTATTTTGGGCTTTCCTTTCAGCTTCTAGCCATGTGTGTAGTAAGAATATTTAATAAAATTACGTCTGATATTTTAGAACCCTTTTCTTTGACTCTTTGGTCTTACTTTGTGTATTCTTTTTAAGCTTCCTGTATAAACTCATGTTCCCTAGATCTATGTGTATGGCCCACCCTTTTCTTGAAATATTTAAAAAAAATGTCCCTTAGCTGGTGGAAGTTAAAGATGTCCAAGATGGAATTTGCCTGCTCTTTCTCAGAAGAGCCTTTTCTTCCATAGTTTGATGTCTCCTTCTAGTCTCTTAGTTATTTAGTCTTAAATTGCTTAGTATTTTTTTATCTCTTTATTTTATTCTCTTCTCTCCCACTGCCTTAGCATAGGATTTATTTTCATCCGTCTGTCTAGCCATTTTGCTTTGTTACCTATTTTTCTCTTTTTCTTTTCTTTCTTTACTCTTCTTTCTTTTTTTTTTTTTAAAGATTTTATTTATTCATAGAGACAGAGAGAGAGAGAGAGAGAGGGAGAGAGAGAGAGGCAGAGACCCTGGCAGAGGGAGAAGCAGGCTCCATGCAGGGAACCCGATGTGGGACTCGATCCCGGGTCTCCAGGATCACACCTCGCGCTGCAGGCGGTGCTAAACCGCTGCGCCACCAGGGCTGCCCTTTACTCTTCTTTCTTGCCAGCCAGACATCTATCTATATAGCCATCCTATCTTTGTTTTTGCCTCTTTCCTGTAGGCTAGCCTCCTTTCAGTTGATGTTCTGTTTGTTGCACTGTTGCTAAAATAAAAATTATAGTTTTTCCCCCAGGCTAATTTACTCTCTGTAACTTTCATGAAAAAAATTCAAATTCCTTAGCTCAGCACAGGAGACCCTTAATTTATTTATTTCTAAGTTTTATAGTTTTCCACTACTTCATATGCACATTCTGCCCTAACAGTGGAATCCTCTCATGCTATGCTCTTAGGAACAGAGATTTTTATCTGTTTGAATATTATTTGCCTGGAGTATATGTGCTGGGAGTTTCCCTCCCACCAAAACTGGCTTCCTGCTCACGTTTAAGACTCAGTGAATATCATTATCTCTGGGATGTCTGTCTGCACTTTCAATGCTTCTACACCATTCTATTCTGATTCACAGTCATCCCTAGGGTCATACTCATCATGCCATATGGTGGTTTGCATGGCTGTTTTGTCAGATGCTAGGCTGTAAGGCCTCAGTCATGTCTGGATTTTGAGTGTCTGGCTTGGTAAATATTGAATGAATAAATCATTGGAGTCTAGGTGGCTCATACCTTGCCACTTGCCTTTTGATCTTAGTTCATGTTCTGAAAACTAAGGTTTCCTTTAAGGATGTGTTCATTGTTTGGAGAGAGGGTTCTTTTGTTTTTTTGTTACTTCTGCCTTAATAGTTTTATCATTTGGGTTTTGTGATTTAGGTTTCCGTGCTGATCCCTCTTTTGGAGAATGGAGAGCTCTTGATTCCTGGCCGAGGTGACTGTCTGAAAGTGGCTCCTGGATTTCAGTTCTTTGCAACTAGGAGGTATGTTCTATTAACCTATCTATTCCCACTGGAGCCGTTTTCTCATAAGTCCCCACACTGGAGTACTGAGTCCAGAGTCCTGGAGTAGTTTTCTGGGCCCACATTAAGGAGGATCAGTTGGAACTGATGACAGATCCACCCTTTTCATTCCTGTTTTATTTTAATTAGCTAATTTTTAAAGATCTAGTTCCTATTTCAGGACTCTGTTCATTTGTCTATCTTTACACCAATATCATAGTATCTTAATTACTGTAGTATTTTTTTTTTTTTTTAAGGATTTTATTTATTTATTCATGAGAAACACAGAGAGAGGGAGAGAGAGGCAGAGACACAGGCAGAGGGAGAAGCAGGCTACCTGCAAGGAGCCTGGTGTGGGACTCAACCCCAGATCCCGGAATCATGCTCTGAGCTAAAAGCAGACGCCCAACCACTGAGCCACCCAGGTGTCCCGATTACCATATTTTAGATTTAAGCTCTGTACCCAACATGGGATTGACTTCATGACGCTGAGATTGAGTTGCATGTTGTACCAACTGAGCTCCAGACGCCCCTTCATTCCTGTTTTATTTATTTATTTTTTAAAGAATTATTTATTTTAGAGAAAGTATTCCCACAGCCCCTACATGGAAAAGGAAAAGAGTCACGGGATCCCTGGGTGGCTCAGTGCTTTAGCGCGGCCTTCAGCCCAGGGCGTGATCTTGGAGTCCCGGGATCGAGTCCCACATCGGGCTCCCTGCATGGAGCCTGCTCTCCCTCTGCCTGTGTCTCTGTCTCTCTCTCTCTGTGTCTCTTGTGAATAAATAAATAAAATCTTGAAAAAAAAAAAAGGAAAAGAGTCAGACTTGGGTCAACTGTCAGCCTCTCTTTCATTTGTCATCTGCCCTGTGAGCCCAACATATTGGTAATCTGGCACCAGAATGAGATAATGTCTAGCAAGGGTTAACCAGAGGCATAATTAAAGATTAAATTGGGAATTTTGTGTAATTCTTTTTTTAAATTTTGAAATACAGACTCTTGAGCTGTGGAGGAAATTGGTATCGACCTCTAAATAGTCATGCTACTCTGCTAGACAAATACTGGACAAAAATTCACATGGATAACATGGATAAGACAGAACTGAATGAGGTATGTGGTTATCAGTGGGAAAGCATTAGTGGTTTTCTTTTTTACTTTTTATTATTAACAGTTCCAGATACACATGTAAATAGAGGAAATAGTGTAATTGGTCATCAAAATACTCATCAACCCAAGTTTAACAGTTAATGTACTAACATTTTACAGAATTTGTTTCATCTAATATTTTTTATTTGCTAATGTATTTGAAAGCAAACTCCTTAACATTTCATACCTGAATACTTTAATGCATACACTTAATACTTCAATACTTTGCTTTAAAAATTTAAGTTTTTTTTTTTTTTTTTTTTTTTTTTTTTTAAGATTTATTTGAGGGACACCTAGGTGGCTCAGCGGTTAAGCATCTGCCTTCAGCTCAGGGCGTGATCCTGGAGTCCCAGGATCGAGTCCCACATTGGGCTCCCTGCATGGAGCCTGGTTCTCCCTCTGCCCGTGTCTTTTCCCCTCTCTCTGTGTTTCTCGTAAAAAAAAAAATAAATAAATAAATAAATAAATAAATAAATAAATCTTTAAGAAAAAAAGATTTATTTGTGAGAGCACATGTGTGAGTGCTAGGGCACAAGCAGGGGGAGGGGCAGAGGGAGAAGCTGACTCCCCACTGAGCAGGGAGCCCAAAGGATGCCTGGGCTCAGTCCCAGGCCCTGAGATCATTCATTACCTGAGCCTAAGGCAGATGCTTATCCAACTGAGCCATTCAGGTGCCCTGGGCCTTTCCATATATAATCACAATAACTTTATTGTCCCCAGTAAAATGAACAGTGATGTCTCAATACCATTTAATTTTCAGACTATATTCAAGTTTCCTCAATTGTTTCCAAAGATCCTTTTTTAAAAAAATAATTTACTAAGTTGTTTTGTAACTAATGTCTCATATATTCAACAACTTAATATACATTTTGTTTTGGGTATTAATAAAAATGGAGATGAATTATTTTTTATTTTTTATTTAATTTTTTTAAAAAGATTTTATTTATTTATTCATGAGAATACACAGGAGAGAGAGAGAGAGAGGCAGAGACACAGGCAGAGGGAGAAGCAGGCTCCATGCAGGGAGCCCGACATGGGATTCGATCCTGGGTCTCCAGAATCAAGCCCCGGGCTGTAGGTGGCGCTAAACTGCCGAGCCACCAGGGCTGCCCAAGATGAATTATTTTTTAGATGTTACTCATTGATTCATTTTGTGGTATTGCTCATTATCCTCAAACGTTTAAGAATTATACCTCTCTACCCTGCTAATTCCCCCCACTTTCCTCTTACATTACCTTGGAAAGCTTCCCATTCTGCAACACTTCATCTGGGAGCATAGCAAATAATGCACTATTGGTGATTATACAGGCATGGGAAGGATGCTTTGCTCTTTCTTGGTGTAAGTTTTTAGATAAATAAGTGACGCAAGACAACCATACCAAATATCTTATTCACCATTTTAAGTGTTTATTAGCAGAGAGGTTTTCAGGGTATCTAGTTCACTGTATTACTGGAAAAAAGTTTGATCGTGTAATCTCTCAGAAGCCTTGTTTTGCCATTGTGATTTTGTAACTCTGCAGCCTATTTTGGACTTGTGAGTTTATCTCATTCTAATTCCTAGTTGTCTATTTCTGTGTCTATTTGTGTATCCCTCTTTTGCTGCCCTCTACAATAGTTCCTCCAATAACATTCATCTTTGTGTCCCCAGCATCCACTCCACCTGGCACTTTATAAGCATTTGTTGTGTTGCTCTGTCATCACACAGCTCTTTCTTTTGCAGTTGTAGACATTTCAGTGTTTAGTTTTCATTCCTAAATTGCCATCCTATTCTTTAAATAAGAGGTCCGAAATTCACATTTAGGTGTGATTTGTTGGGGATTGAAAGCATGACAACATGCTACTTTTTTTTTTTTTCTTCAGTAAAAGCCAAAGCTCATTTTCCATTTCTGTCATGAACAGCTGAGTCATTCTGCTTCTCGGACGCACAATAGGAGCATTCACCCCCTCATTTAAATAATGTATATCATATTAGTTGACCTTGAGAAGTTCTCTTATTTTTAAGCCTTTGAACCTAACTAATAAATTCTAATAACGCTCTCTGGAATAAGTGACTGTTGGCTAAAATGCTTGTGTGCATTGTTTAGGAAATAAAATAATATCCTAAGCTGATCTCATGGGGAGCACAAGGGACTGCATTTCTATTGCTGCCAGCTCCAGTCATCTTATGCCTAGAAAGATTGTCTTTGAATGGGGCGCTTGGATGACTTAGTCGGTTAAGCATTCAACCCTTGATCTCAGCTCAGGTCTTGATCTCAGGATCATGAGGTCAAGCCCCATGTTGGGCTCCACACTGGGCATGGAGCCTATTTTTTAAAAAATGATGTCTTTGACTTGCTGAAATAACAAATTATACTTTAAAAAATGAGCTATTTATATAGTGCTAACTCCTCATAGCTAATAAGTGCCAGGGAGTCATTCCTGGCAGTTTCTCAAATCTTGTCTCTCTGTACACCTTGAATGTGCCCTCGTATCTTAGGAGATAGTGCCTTAGAAGACCTACTGTCTCTGCTGGCAGTGCCTATTCACAACCGTTAATGACATCTGCCAAGTGCAACATCTCCATGAAACCTTCCTGGGTCTCCAGGGAGGGCTGACCACATTGCAATTTTGATTTGCTTGTGTATCTGCTTTTTAGACCAGATAGCATTTCTTGAGGGTAGGCTACATTCATTTTGGTTTTGTTTTCGTATCCTTAGTGTTGCTGATGTAAGTGGGGACTTAAGAAATGCTTATTAAAGGAATGAACCTCCAAAATACGTATATTAAATTGATAATAGAGCCATATTATATCAGATTAGTTTATTAAGTGACATTGTTTTAGAATTTTTATATTTGTGGTAATAACAAAGAAAAGATTTTTTGGCTAAGGAAGAAAACAGCCGGTTTGTGTGTATTTATAGATCTTTTCTATTCAGAACTTTTTTCCCAAATAGCTGAGCCCTCACTAAAGTGTAAAACTGATAAAATTCTTTTTTCTAAATAAAAATCGTTTTTTTCTCATTCTTACGATAAATATACATGCTTATATAATGGAATTACTACTCAGCAGTGAAAACGTTTAAACTAGTGATACATGCAGTAATGTCTAGATAAATCTCAAAAACATTAGCTGAGTAAGAGAACCAAACTACACACTACATCCTGTATGACTCCTTTTAGATGACACTTTTTAAAAAAATATTTTATTTATTTATTTATGAGAGAGAGAGAGAGAGCCAGAGACACAGGCAGAGGGAGAAGCAGGCGGGCACCCTGGGTGGCTCAGTGGTTTAGCACCGCCTTCAGCCCAGGGCATGATCCTGGGGACCCAGGATCGAGTCCCACATCGGGCTCCCCACATGGAGCCTGTTTCTCCCTCTGCCTGTGTCTCTGCTTCTCTCTCTGTCTCTCATGAATAAATAAATAAATCTTTATTAAAAAGAAAAAAGAGGGAGAAGCAGGCTCCACGCAGGTAGCCTGATGTGGGATTCGATCCTGGGTCTCCAGGATCATGCCCTGAGCCTAAGGTGGTGCTAAACCGCTGAGCCATTGGGGCTGCCCCTAGATGACTACTTGAAAGCAGATCTATAGGGATCAGAATCTGATACCTGATTCCCACAGGCAGGGGTGTGGGAGAAGGGATTGATTACAAAAGGGGCATAAGGGAACTTTTAAAAAATTTTTTATTTATTCATGAGAGACACACAGAGAGAGAGGCAGAGACATAGGCAAAGGGGAGAAGCAGGCTCCATATAGGAAGCCCGATGTAGGACTTGATCCTAGTACTGTGGGATCATGCCCTGAGCCAAAGGCAGATGCTCAACCACTGAGCCACCCAGGTGTCCCAGGAACTTTTTGTTGAAGAGGTGATGGAAGGACACTTGGATGACTCATTTAAGTGTCTAACTCCTGATTTCATCTTAGGTCATGATCTCATGGTGGTGGGATGGAGCCCTGTGTCTGGCTCTGCGCTCAGTGGGGATTTTGCTTGGGATTTTTCTCTTTCTCTTTTGCCCTGCCCCTGCTCATACACGTGTGCTCTGTCTCTAAATAAGCAAATAAATAAATCTTAATAAAAAAGGGGGAGGTGTTGGAAATAGTCTATATTTTGTTTGTGGTGACCAAGGTCATCAATATATCCAATTTTATTTTATTTTATTTTTTTTTATATCCAATTTTATAAATGTTTACTCCCTACCCAAAAATATATATTGTGCATTTTAAAGATCTATGTGTGTATCCATTTTACTGATTTTGTAACTTTTTTGTTTTAATTTTTAATCTACCTGAAACATGTTTTCAGCAGTATCTATTGTAAAGTCCTTCAGTAAAAAAACATGAATTAAAATCTGTGATATCTACTACTCGAGATGACATTGTTAAAAGGTTGTAGATCCTTATTTTTGTAAATATGTATACATTATATATACAGAATAAATGGATATTTCATATACAAATTGGAATCACAATATATTTTTCAAGCTAATTTAAATGTATTGGATGACAATATTCCTTTCTTTTAAGATTTTGTTTTTATTTATTTATTTTTATTTTTTATTTTTTTTTTAAAAAGGACCTTTTCATTTTTTTTTAAAGATTTATTTATTGGGATCCCTGGGTGGCGCAGCGGTTTGGCGCCTGCCTTTGGCCCAGGGCGCGATCCTGGAGACCCGGGATCGAATCCCACATCTGGCTCCCGGTGCATGGAGCCTGCTTCTCCCTCCGCCTGTGTCTCTGCCTCTCTCTCTCTCTCTGTGACTATCATAAATAAATAAAAAATTAAAAAAAAAAAAGATTTATTTATTTATTCAGAGAGAGAGAGAGAGAGAGAGAGAGAGTAGAGGCAGAGACACAGGCAGAGGGAGAAGCAGGCTCCATACAGGAAGCCCGATGTGGGACTCGACCCCAGGTCTCAGGGACCACACCCCGGACCACAGGCGGCGCCAAACCACTGTGCCACTGGGGATGCCCAAGATTTTGTTTTTAACTTTTACACCCAACCTGGGGCTGGACTCACAGCCTAAGATCAAGAGTATTACACTCCATTGATGAGCCAGCCAGGCACCCCAGACAATATTTCTAATATATACATATTTCCCTTTTTTCTCAAATAGACCTGTTTGAATAAATCCATATCATAAAAGCTTAAAACCAATAGTATGAGTACCAAGTATTATTCTGGAAAAAAATTCTCAATAATTGAAGTAAATAGGTACAGTTACTTTTGCTTTTTAATTAATTAAGTACATTTTTTGCTTTTTAATTTCTGTTGTTTGCTTTTTGTTGTTTGCTTTTTTAAAGATCAGTTGCTTTTTATCAGTACTTTATATTAGCTTCTTTTACTGTGGTTTGCTTTTAAATGCTTATTATTTTTTTTCCTATTAATTGCTTCTGGTTGCTTTTGCTGAAAAATGACCTAAGAAATCTTTCTTTCTTTCTTTTTTTTTTTTTTTAAGATTTTATTTATTTATCCATGAGAAACACAGAGAGGAGAGAGAGGGGGGCAGAGACACAGCAGAGGGAGAAGCAGGCTCCATGCAGGAAGCCCGAGGCGGGACTCGATCCCGGGTCTCCAGGATCATGCCCTGGGCTGAAGGCAGTGCTAAACCACTGAGCCACCGGGCTGCCCTGACCTAACAAATCTTAGTAGAATTGTGTTTGTTTGTTTATTTTTAAAGATATATTTATTTATTTATTTTAGCACATACATGTGCCAGCCTTTGGGAGTGGGAATTGGGGGAGGGGTAGAGGGAGAGAGAGAATCTCTTTTTTTTTCCCCCAAAGAGTTAATTTCTTTCTTTCTTTCTTTTTTTTTTTTTTTTTTAAGATTTTATTTATTTATTCATGACAGAGAGAGAACGGGAGAGAGAGAGGAGAGAGAGGCAGAGACACAGGCAGAGGGAGAAGCAGGCTCCATGCAGGGAGCCTGACGTGGGACTTGATCTGGGGTCTCCAGGATCTGGCCCTGGGCTGAAGGTGGCGCTAAACAACTGAGCTACCTGGGCTGCCCTAGAGAGAATCTCAAGCAGACTCCCTGCTGAGTACAGCTCCTGACTTGGGACTGGATCTCACAACCTGAGCTCATGACATGAGCCAAAACCAAGAGTTGGACACTTAACCAACTGAGCCACAGGTGCCCCTAGAATTATGTTAAAATTAAAGTAGTACTTGCAGGATTCTTCAGTGCGTAAATTCCTAGGACTTGGATGTGTTTGTTGCTTGAAGACTCTCTTTTCCCATCTAGGTGCCCCTAGAATTATGTTAAAATTAAAGTAGTACTTGCAGGATTCTTCAGTGCGTAAATTCCTAGGACTTGGATGTGTTTGTTGCTTGAAGACTCTCTTTTCCCATCTGGCTTCTGTACCCTAAGTTGTGTAAATGATGAGATTGCCAGATACCTGCGTTCTGGCCAGGAAAAAAGTTGTGGTTTTTGAGGGGCAAGGGATATTGGTACAGGCAGAAGTTCTTACATGGTAGCTCCCCATTATCCTTGGTTTTGCTTTTTGCACTTTCAGCTACCCACAGTCAACCTCAGTCCAGAAACAGATGGTTCTCCTGATGTATTGTCAGAATGTCAGTAGTAGCCTGACACTACATCACAGGGCCTGTGTCATTCCCCTTCATATCATTTTCTAGGTATTTTATCACCTCATGTTAGCATAATACTTGATATTTTGAGAGAGAGACCACATTATATAATTTTTATTACAGCATATTATAATTGTTCTATTTTATTATTAGTTATTGTTAATCTCTTACTATGTCTAATTTGTACATTAAACTTTATCATAGGTATGTCTGTGGGGAAAAAACATAGTATGTTTAGGGTTTTGTACTATCTGCAGTTTTAGGCATCCACTGGGTTTCTTGGGGGAGTATTTACTTGGCACAAATTTCAAAGAGAAATTCATTTTTTGCTTGACTAATACTAGCAGGAGTTTACATGTGCTTTTATTTATTTATTTTAAAAGTTATATATTTAGAGAGTGAGAGAGAGAGAACGAACAAGAGTGAGCTCAGGGAGAGGCCGAGGGAGAGGGAGAAGGAGTCCTCAAGCAGACTGGCTCCTGAGCGTGGACCCTGATGGAAGGCTTGATCCCAGGATCCTGAGGTCATGACCTGAGCTGAAACCAAGAGTCAGCTGCTTAACTGACTGAGCCACCCAGGCTCCCCTTATATGTGCTTTTTAAAAATTACTGTGTCTGCTGCTAAATTTTCTTTGCTTTTTTTCCTCCCTCTGTCAGGTTCTTCAGAATAGATATCCCAGCCTCTTGGCAGTAACTGATCACCTGCTTGACATTTACATCCAACTTACTGGAGAGAAACATCACTCTTGCAGTGATAGTTCTGTTACATGTGAACAGGTACCTGAAGAATTTGCAGAAGCCAGAAGAGAAAACAAAAGACTAAGCCTTGAAGGAAGAGAATTGTCTCTAAGGTACTAGATTAAGCACTTTTGAGTTGATATTTTATTTATTTATTTTTTTAAGTAGGCTCCATACCTATCACAGGGCTCGAACTCATTACCCCAAGGTCAAGAGTTGTGTGCTCCCCCGATTGAGCCATCCAGGTGCTCCTTGAGTTAATATTTTAAAAATTACTTCCCTTAAAAGTTCTTAGCAGCTATCACTAAATGGTTATGAGAGGTCAGGTTTTGAAATTAGACCTGTGGGCTGCTTCATGATGTTGGATCCTGTTTCAGATCTTATAGATAATGATTAGGAAGGCTTATAAGGGAATGTTATTTTAGCTTTAAAAAATAACTTTGAGGGCACCTGACTGACTTAGTTGGTAGAACATGGTCCTCTTAATTTCAGAGTCATGAATTCAAGCCCCATGTTGGATGTGGAGGCTGCTTAAAAAAAAAAGAAAAAAAAATAACTTTAAAAGCTAAGGTTGAAACTCCTTACTGACATAATTCTTTCACTGGCTTTTTCTTTTGTGACAATTGGGGTCTTAAATAAGACCCTTGATTTTGCTATATATAGTGAGTTCTGTACCTTTGCTTTCTATTCTCGATGATTGGCTTTCCCTTTAAGTGAGCCTTAGGAATGGGGCAACTCCCCTGATTTTTGCTCTGAGAGTTAGTTGCTGTCCCACTCTCCCCAACCTTACCTGGCATGGATTGGGATAATATATGTGACAGATCACTTCCTAATAGGTGGGGTCCCTCACTTATTCTATCCCCTGCACTATTTATCTTTACAATGCCAGAGAAACAGAGAGACTTCATTGTCATGTGTTCCCCAGACTTAGGTGGATTGAATTGAACTCTGATGGCTTTGATGTCTTTGACCTATGGTCTTTTATTTCCTTGTTTTTGTTTTTATTTTTTAAAGGGATCTACTGAATTGGTGTAATAGGATTGTCCATTGTTTTGACAGTCTGTCTTCATCAGCATCCTTAAATATTTTTCAAGAGGTAAGATAGAGTCTTCATGTTTATTTTCTTTCTATCCTGTGAGGCTGTTGATTTCCATTGTCATTTTCTGTCTCTTGGCTGCTATCAGAATTTTTCTTTTGTGTTTATTATCCCTAGCTAGTTAAAACTCAACTAATGTTGCCTTAAAACTAACTGGGCATATTAATACGGGCATAATATTGTTTTTAGTTTTAAAACAGGTTACTATAAATTATAAATAAGGATAGTTTATTTTTATTTTTTTTTAAACTTTTTTTTAAATTTAAATTTAATTTTAATTTTTTTATTTATGATAGTCACAGAGAGAGAGAGAGATGCAGAGACATAGGCAGGGGGAGAAGCAGGCTCCATGCACCCGGAGCCCGACGTGGGATTCACTCCCTGGTCTCCAGGATCGCGCCCTGGGCCAAAGGCAGGCGCCAAACCACTGTGCCACCCAGGGATCCCATAAGGATAGTTTAGATACAGTAAAGCAGACACTGAAATATTACAGATAAAATGAAAAGAAAATCTCCTAGGTGACAGTAATGTTGTGAAATATAAAGTGTTTCTCAAATGTGTAGTATTAGGGGTGACTGGCTGGCTCAGTCTGTGGAGCATATGATTCTTGATCTTGAGGTCATGAGTTTGAGCCCCATTTTGGGTATGGAGCCTACTGAAAAAAATGCTCAGTATTTATTCCTACATAAAATTTCATAATCTATTTGATAAGAGTTGTATTTGTCTGATCTTTCCACTTCTTGGTAGGGCCTATTACTTTAGTCCAGAGAAATTTACATAGGGGTTACAAAGTATAGCCTTGTATGCTGGGCTTGGGCAAAAAATGTGTTGTGCAGAAGGGAAACCCCCTTGAATTACAACTCTGTCATATTCAATAAGAACAGGGAGATATTTATTCCTGCTTGCTTAAAAATAAAAGTGATACTGTCTGAAGAGCTGTGGGCTCTTAAAACACTACTTTTTTTTTTTTTTTAAAGATTTATTTATTTATTTATGATAGACATAGAGAGAGAGAGAGAGAGAGAGAGAGAGAGAGAGGCAGAGACACAGGAGGAGGGAGAAGCAGGCTCCATGCTGGGAGCCTGACATGGGACTCGATCCCGGGACTCCAGGATCACGCCCTGGGCCAAAGGCAGGCGCCAAACCGCTGAGCCACCCAGGGATCCCCAAAACACTAATTTTGATTATAAAGCGTTCTTGTTTGTTTCTTTTTTAAAAAGATTTAATTTATTTATTCTTGAGAGACACAGAGAGGGAGGCAGAGACATCGGCAGAAGGAGAAGCCGACTCCCTGTGGGGAGCCTGATGCAGGGTTCTATCCCAGGACCCCGGGATTATGACTCAAGCCAAAAGCAGATGCTCAACCACTGACTCGCCCAGGTATCCCAAAGTGTTCTGGTTTCTAAGGGTGCCTGAGTGGCTCAGTTGGTTAAGTATCTGACTCTTGATTTCGGCTCAGATCATGATTTCAAAGGTTGTGAGATTGAGCCCCACATCAGGTGTTTTCTCTCTCTCAATAAATTAAGTAAGTAAGTAACTAACTCTGGTTTCTGTCATTTGGGATTGAGGAGAGTAGTGACCCAGTTTGGTTTGCATTGCATTCTTGTTGTGTTTGGCAAAGTTAGTATCAGTAGAAAGAAACCACATTTGGAGTTCTCACTTATGGTGAGCTGAACCCTGAAATGCTGTGTGCCAGTCCTTGAATCTTGTTCTTCTTTCCCATGAACTCACTTTTTCATTCCCCTAAATTTATCATCTTTCTAGAGATGACCTTGTTTTGCACTTTTAAAATAAAACTGTGGCATTATCTCTGTCTATAGATTTGCTGATTTGGGATATTTCATATAAGTGGAATCATAGAATATGTGACCTTTGTATCTAACTTCTTTGACTCTGCATATTCTCTCAGTTAATCCATGTTGTAGCCTGAATTATTTTTTATGGCTGAATAACATTTCATTATATTGATAATAACAGATTTTGTTTATCCGTTTATTCATTGGTGGATATTTGGGTTGTTTTCACCTTTTGGCTATGACAAATAGTGTTCTGAACTTTTGTATACAGGTATTTTATTAATGTAGAAACAATATATATATATTGTTGAAAATTGGGAAATATAGGAAAGCAAAGTGGTAAGATAAAAATAGCCGTCAACCCGGGATCGGGTCCCGCGTCGGGCTCCTGGCATGGAGCCTGCTTCTCCCTCCTCCTGTGTCTTTGCCTCTCTCTATGTCGATCATAAATAATAAATAAATCTTAAAAAAAAATAGCTGTCATCCAGACATTCCCTAACACTTTTAATACCTTGGTGTATCTCCTTCTAGATCTCTCTCTATTCTTCCTTCCTTCCTCCCTTTTTCCCTCCCTTCCTTCCGAAGATTTTATTTTTAAGTAATCCCTACACCCAACCTGGGGCTTGAACTCAGGACCCCAAGATCAAGAATCAAATGCTCAAGGCCTCCATAAGATTACCCCCACTTTAGACTCCAGCTGCAAGTCTTGGGGGCCACCTGTATTTGTGACCTACCAACTATAAATTCAGAGGTTCCCATGATCATCTCAGGTTCAATAGTCAACCCACAGAACTCCGTGAAAAGCACTATACTTAAAGTACGGGTTATGGTTTTATTATAAAAGATATAACTTAAAGACAAATGGAAGAGACAAAGGGCAAAGTCTCAAGGGTCCTGAGCATAGTTAGTTAGGGTGTGCTAGCTTCCTGGCATATCCATATGTCCACCAACAGCTAGGCTCTCCAAGCTTTGGATGTCCAGTATTTTATTAGGTCTTAAGTCATTGGCCATATGATCGAGCATAATTTCTAGCCCCTCCTCCCTCCCTTAGTGGTGGAGCTGAAAATTTCAACCCTCCAAGTCAGTGCTTGGTCTTTCTGACCTGGCCAGTCCCTCCTTAAACTATCTAAAGGCCCATTAAGAGTCATATTGCTTAGCAATTAAAATTTTAATTGGTTAAGCAATTTAACCAATTAATTGCTTAAAATTTTTTAAAATATTAAAATTTTTTTTAAACTTTTTTTTTTTTTTAAGATTTTATTCATTTATTCATGAGAGAGACAGAGGCAGACACAGGCAGAAGGAGAAACAGGCTCCTCGCTGGGAGCTCGATCCTCAGACAGGGATCACATCCTGAGCCAAAGGCATACGCTCAACCCGGGAGCCACCCAGGTGTCCCACACCTTGCTTAGCTTAATAAACTTAAGTATGGTCCAAAGGGGCCTTAGTGAATAACAAAAGACACTTCTTATTTTTGGTAATTCCAAGGGTTTTTAAAACTCTGTGCCAGGTATTAGGAACAAGGACTGTATAAATTCCCTCTCTTTTTAAATGCTTATGAAGTTTATTGATGTTTTACACTTGGTGGTGACAGAACCAAATGTATTCTTGTTTACTATACTCATAGTATCCTTTCTGTTGTTATTTTCTCTCTTGTCTTTCCTGTAAGTAGAAGTTTATTAAAATGCTTAATGTATTCCAATTCAAACTTTTTGGGTAGAATTCATTTTTAGTGGTAATATATACTTTATATTTCATTTCATCAGAAGACCTACATCTGGAGCCACCCAAGTGGCTCAGTTGGTTAAACATCTGACTCTTGACCTTAGCTCAGTTCTTGATCTCAGGGTTGTGAGTTTAAGCCCCACATTTTTTACTTACAAAAAAAAAAAAAAAAAAAAAAAAGCAGAAGACACATATCTGGTTGGCCTGTCAGTAGTTGGCTGAGATGGAGTTACTGCATTAGGGTGTGCATCAAGAATTTTCCTTTACAGCTAGCAAGTAATCTTTTGGTGTTACTTTCGTGGCTTAAGAGTCAGTTCCCTCATGAATCATATAATGATTAACTCTAATTCTATTTTTGCCTGAATTTCAATTTGTAAAATGAAGCTTTTTAAAAAAATTAGAAGGCAGGAGGGGAGGTATGAGCAGGGGAAGGGGTAGAGGGAGAGGAAGAAAATCCTCAACAGATTACCTGCTGAGCACAGAGCACAACATGGGACTCTTGATCCCAGGACCCTGAGATCATGACCTGCGCCAAAACCAGGAATCAGATGCTTAACCAACTGAGCCAGCCAGGTACCCTGTAAAATGAAGCTTTTTCTGTGTGGGTTTTTTTTTTTTTTCTAATTCAGCAGTATTTTGATAGTAAAGCCTTCACATTTGTTTATCCTGTCTGTATTATGGTAAGGCCCTTGAGTCTAGGGCTGGTACCTTATTTCTACTCTCCTTAGTCTAGCAGATATGTTTCTCCTGGGTTTTATATGCTTCCTTTTTGTGGCCAGGGTAGTGGTGCTCTGTGATTAATGTAGTATTTTAAAAAAATCAGTTTGCATTGACCTTCGTTATTTTAATAGGCTCTGGACTGTTTCACAGCAATGCTTTCTAAGCATACAAGCAAACTGAAAATGGCAGAAATAATTGGAAGCAAATTGAACATTTCCAAGAAAAAGGTATGCAGTGCTATTTTTACTTTTCTGTTGGAAGGAAGCTGGGATATTTACTTGCTAGAGTCTGGTCCTTATCTAATAGTTCCTTTGTAATAACTACTTCCTCTGTCAAAGTTGATAGTTTCATTGTTGCCTTTCATGGATATAAAGCTCTCACTGTCTCTTAGATAAGTAGTTCTCCATGTGCTCTACATTCTTAAAGTGAGTCACCTTGTACCTTATATCACCATGTATGCATTAATTTCTCCAGTGTTTTAATGGACGTGTTATTTCATAGATTGTGGACTCAGGACTGGAACTGTTTTAGTAACACCTTTGTCTGTGATTTTAGGCACAATTAGATTTTTTCCAACTTTTCATTAATGTCAGACATCAGAAAAATTGAAAATAGTAGTACCAATGGATACCAAGAATAGTACAAAGACTAGTACTTAGGTTCATTGCTGAGATTTTTAATATTTTGCCATTCTTGTTTTATTTCAAAATATGTATTTTTGGAGGAGAGAGCCCTTCAGAGTGGTAATGGTAGCTAGAGAAATGTCTGAGGCCCATCTTGTGGCAGATATCTGCCATTTCCAAATAGATGACTCAAAAAAACCTTATGTTCAAGGGGCTCCTTACGATTCTGAAACTGTTGAGATGGTTTTAGCTGCAGGTGTGACAGAACACCTACTAAATGGGCTTTAAATAATTAATAATTATAGTAGGCAAAAAAGAAATGAAACTACCACAATTGGCTTAGACTGATCAGTATTTATCCCTTTTGGTTGAAGAGAGATTCACTTTCCCTGAACACTTCACTGCTCCTTTCATTCCTGCCCCAAATCTAAACAAAATGGGTTCTTAGGATTAGTGACAAGGACAAGAGAAGAATCGCTTATTGGTAGATACCCTGGAAGCATCTGTCACAGCTTCTCTTTGTGTTCTGGCTATAGTCAGATGTACCATGGTTCATTCAAGTCATTGTTTCCTGCAATATTTTAGAATCTAATATTTTAGAATATTTAGTAATAATTTAGAAAAGTATAGGTGAAGAACACTTTTTTTTTTCATAAATTTTATTTTTATTTATTTATTTATTTATTTATTTATTTAAATTTTTATTTATTTATGATAGTCACAGAGAGAGAGAGAGAGGCAGAGACATAGGCAGAGGGAGGAGCAGGCTCCATGAACTTGGAGCCCGATGTGGGATTCGATCCCGGGTCTCCAGGATCGCGCCCTGGGCCAAAGGCAGGCGCCAAACCGCTGCGCCACCCAGGGATCCCCTTTTTCATAAATTTTAGTTAGGAGTAGAACTTTCTGTTCATTTGCTATTGGAATAGGTCTGTATGTTCACTTTAGATATAGGCAGATATGGGCTTATTTGAATGAATAAAAAGTACCATTATAGGAAAGTATTTCATAATCAATGTTTTAAAAAACATGAACAGAAATTCAGTCAATTTTATTTAATTACTTATTTTTAAAAGATTTTATTTATTTATTCATGAGAGACAGAGACAGAGTCACAGGCAGAGGGAGAAGCAGGCTCCATGCAGGGAGCCTGACGTGGACTTGATCCTGGATCTCCAGGATCATGCCCTGTGCTGAAGGCGGCGCTAAACCGCTGAGCTACCCGGGCTGCCCAAATTCAGTCAGTTCTAGAAAAGACATAATTAAAGCTAACTCGCCTATCTTGGAAGTAGAAAATCCTTAGTAGTAAAGGGCTAATTAGATGGGCATAATAAGCCACATGGACGAGGAAATGTTTGAAGAATATACAGAATTTCTTTTTTTTAAAGACTATACAGAATTTTACTCTGTCCCCTTCCATAGGCCGAATTCTTCTGTCAGCTTTATAAACCTGAAATTGTGATCAATGAGCTAGATGTGCAAGTGGGTCGAGTACGGCTTCTACGGAAACAAAGTGAGGCTGTCCACATACAGAGGTAAATAGTCTCTCAACTAATCTGAGACTGTGGGGCGTTAGGAACATGATAGAAGGACTGACTGACTAGTCCAGCCCCTTGTGTCTGAGCAAAATGTGTTGTGTGAGTGATGACTTCTCTACTGTGCTGGATGGTAAGAAGCAGTGCTTTCCTAAAGTATAGTCTATAAAATTAGACATTAATAGGTAAAGGAGGTGATGAGGGTCATTAGGGACTTGAAACTAGGAAAAATGTATTTTTTGTTTTATTCACTATCATGTATTTACAAAGTAAGCCTCACTTGGAAGTTAGACGAGGTCCTAATGCTAGTCTGTTAATTCCTTGAAGGCTGGAATTGTATTAGATTCTGAGATCTGGTTACCATTTATTAAATACTTTGTATACGCCTAATATTGTGCTGAGTGCTTTGCATATGTCTTCTTATGTAGCAGTTATAATAACTTTATGAATTAACTTATTAATGTCTTACAGGTGCCATAACAAATTACTTGGTAGCCTAAAACAACAGACATTTATTTCCTCACCGCTCTGGAGACTAGAAATCTGAAATCATAATAATGTTGGCAGGGCCACACTTCCACCGAAGGCTTTTGCCTCCTTCCGGCTTCTGATGGCTACCAGCAGTCTTTGGTGTTCCTTGTTTCTGTAACTACACTCTTCCATCTCTCTCTCTCTCTCTCTCCATTGTCATATCATCTTTCTTGTGTTTTTGTTTTTGTGTGTGTTTTTGTTTCTAAGTCTCTTGTAAAATCCAACAGTCATTGGATTTTAAGGCTTACCTTTAAACCCAGTATGATAGGATTTTAACTTTGTTATATCTGCAAAGACCCCTTTTCCAAGTAAGGTCACATTCACAGGTTCTGGATGGACATGAATTTTGGGGAAAGATTATTCAACCCAACACAAATAGTAACTCTGATCCAAATTTTACAGGTGAGGAAATGAAGGCTAAGAGAGCCTAAGTAATTGGCTTAGGATGACATAGCTAGGACAGATAACATCCTACCTTATTGATGTTTTGAATCTTGGGAGTCTAGTAAAGTATTGGGTGTAATGTAGAATTGATGAATTCTGCAACTCATAGACTATAAGGATACCTGTTTTATAGTATGAAAACAGATGCTGTGGGTTGTTTTCTCATTTTGTGGAGTCTGGAAAATCTGGTTCCTCAAAATTATGCTTAAGAGAAACTTGTAGCCTGCTTCTCTGACTGCTTATTTGTTTTCCCATTCCCAGGGAGAAGTTCACTTTTGCTCCTACAAGGCCGTCCTCTGTTCTTATTGAACAGCTTGCAGTGTGTGTTAGTAAAGGGGAGCCTGTGTTGCTGGTGGGAGAGACAGGGACTGGCAAGACCTCTACTGTCCAGTACTTGGCTCACATTACAGGTAACTTGAGGGGAAGCACTCTGCCCCCAGACGATAAACGTTTGACATTGCCTGTTTTTGTTATCTACCTCCCCTTTTTAAAATATTTTATTTTTATTTATTTGTTCATGAGAGAGACACACACACACAGAGGCAGAGAGACACAGGCAGAGGGAGAAACAGGCTCCATGCAGGGAGCCCGACATGAGACTTGATCCTGGGTCTCCAGGATCATACCCGGGGCTGAAGGCGGCGGCAAACCGCTGAGCCACCTGGGCTGCCCTTTTATGTCCCCTTAAATAAAAAGTCCACAAAATATTGGGAGTTTAAAAAGTGCCACCACTCCACTTTGTCTGGAAATAACCACTGAAGATTTTTTCCTCGGAAATAATGTAATTTTTTCCTCCTGGAAATAACTGCTATTAATGGCTTGGTATTAACTTTTTTTGGTTCTAATCTATGGCCTGCAAACATATAAACATTTAAGTCTGGTTTTATGTTGAAAAAAATGGGATCATGCTCTTTGTATTGCATTTAGTTCCTAAATGCATTGGGCATCTTTAAAAATAGAACTACCTCATTTCTGTTCCAGTGGCTAATTAATAATATTCTATACTGGCTGTTTATTTAATTCTAACTTATAGACGACATTGACTTAACTGAAGGATTTTTTCGTTGTTTTCAGTTATCTGATGCCACAGCAATAATACACAATGAATCTTCTTACACATATCTTTCTGGGTTAGGTGAAAATTATTGAATGGTTGGGAAATTCCTGAAAGTAAAATAAGAGGATCAGAAGAAATACACACTTAAAGATTTGCCTTATGCTCATGTCCACACATCCTTAAAGATCACACTGGATATAATTAGTCTTGACATTTTCAGAGTGACCCTTTCGCCCTTTCTTTTTAAAAGGCCATCGTTTGAGGGTTGTCAATATGAATCAACAAAGTGACACTGCAGACTTGCTTGGGGGGTGAGTATGATTTAAAATTATTTTCTTGTTACTTTATGTTCTGCTTGAGGGAACAAATAATTTTTCCATTTAAAGTTCAAAAGTAGCCTTAGAAAAAGGTTCAAAGATGTGCACCCCTACCCCCACCCAAGCAGGTTATTTATTGGACTGTATTGCAGAGCTCTTGGATGTGTAGATGTTTCTTTTTATTTTAAAGAACACTTGAGGTTCTTGCTTTCAAAGATCATGCTGGAATGGAGAGAGAGAGAAAAAAAAACAAGTATATAACCAACTAATATTTGTGTGTCCAGTCATTTATCAGCCTACATTCTGGAGTCACAATGCCTTGAAGCTAGACTCTGTCTTGCAGTTCAGCTATCTTTGAAACATTAAGTAACTATTTGGTTAAATGCTGCTCCTAGGACCCCATAAAGGTCATTAAAATGCCCTTCTTCCATGTTGGTATTTTTGAATATGTTACAGTTACAATTTTAGTTTGTGCTGAAAGCTGTAAAGCTGATGGATGCTATTGGCATACTTTATGTTGAGCAATATTAGGATCTGTCTTATTAACTCAGAACAGTTACTTAAAAAAATCGTTAAAGGCATGAAGTAGAATTTATTGTCCTTTTTGCTCTTTATGGTGTCTGCCAGAAAACCTTTCATTTATCTTT
This sequence comes from Vulpes vulpes, assembly GCF_048418805.1. NCBI lineage: Eukaryota > Metazoa > Chordata > Mammalia > Carnivora > Canidae > Vulpes > Vulpes vulpes. The sequence continues at coordinate 762,778 of NW_027325671.1, forward strand.
TTTTTTTTTTTTTGAGGACCACATTACAGCACTTTTTGTTTATACTCTTTGTCTTATATCCTTCCTCGCTGTGAGTAGAGTGCCACTTTGGAATCCTGCTTCCTTTGGTACTTTTTCTTTTCTTACCTATTATTTATATTCTGTTCTACACATGTTAGTAATTATGTACTTAATGCTTTAAATATTTATTTTAAATATATATGTTATATATATGTTTTAAATATATATTATCTTAAGATCCATTAGCTGAGGCTTATCTTTCTTACTCTAATTCTACTTTTATTTCCCCGGTGATCTTTCTACCTTGTGTTTATTTTCCTTCTATCAATTAATTGACACTTAATCTCCCCTTTCCCTCATTGAAGTACTTGGCCATGTGTTTTCACTAACATAGAATTTGTTACTTAACTAGGTATATCTATACTACCATGTATTTCTCTCTATTCTGTAACTATATGTGTCTGCAGGAATATTCTCGTTATGTATTCCTAAGATAAATGGCTAGGCTTGTACTAAATGAACATGGACTGGGTCTGTCTCTTGTAAGAATTTATAGTGTTATGTCAACCATTTTAAGTCGTTTTAAACATAGTGAGTACAAAGATGCTTATTTGTGTCCTGATGCAATTGATAATATTAAAAGGTTAGAATCAGAATAAGGTAACTGGAATTTTGTTTTAGTGCCAACTTGCTAAAAAGAATATATATTCATTTTTCCTTGTCAGTAGGTTAGCATCAGCTATCAGAAAACTTACATATGCTTCAATTTTTATATGATTGGAAATATGCATTGCTTCCTATTCTTTTGTATTACTGGACAGTAGTATAAATCAGATCTTTTAGTATATAACATATTGTAGATGCATGGATGATTCCCTTGCTTATGAATTTTTGTATATAAGAGAGACAAAATTACTTTTAAAAGACAAGGGAGGGATCCCTGGGTGGCGCAGCGGTTTAGCGCCTGCCTTTGGCCCAGGGCGCGATCCTGGAGACCCGGGATCAAATCCCACGTCGGGCTCCCGGTGCATGGAGCCTGCTTCTCCCTCTGCTTATGTCTCTGCCTCTCTCTCTCTCTCTCTCTCTCTCTCTCTCTCTCTCTGTGTGTGACTATCATAAATAAATTTAAAAAAAATAAAAAAAGTAAATAAAAGACAAGGGAGTGGAAAACAATATTCAAGAGTTGGCAGGGAGATGGGATCTAGAAAGGGTAATAACTTTATTTTGGGGATGTGTTGTTACTTTCATCTGTTTTATTAGGTTTTATAACTTATGTTAAACATAGTTTGCATGTGTCAAATAGTATTGTAAAAAAATAACGAAAGAGGGACGCGTGGGTGGCTTAGCGGTTGAGTGTCTACTTTCAGTTCAGGACGTGATCCCAGAGTTCTGAGATCAAGTCCCACACCGGGCTCCCTGTGAGGAGCCTCGTTTTCCCTCTGCCTATGTCTCTGCCTTCTGTGTATCATGAATAAATAAATAAGATCTTTTAAAAAAATGAAAAAATTTATAAACCTAATTAGTTTGGTTTGTGAATCCAGATCCTTTAGATTGGTTTTAAGAAGATTATTATTGAGGATTAAAAACACTTGGTAAAAGTTAAGCTTCAGAGACCATCAGAGTTTTATGTTATGCAGATTGCCTACTGATCTTTGTTGGTATATGTACCCCCTTGTTTTTTTTTATTAGTATTATCTTGGTATACTTTTTTCCTTCATTTAATTTTAGGTTTGTGGGGGTTTTTTTTTCCCCTTTAAGTAGACTCCACACCAAACGTGGGGCCTGAGCTCATGACTCTGAGATCAAGAGTTGCATGCTTTACTGATTGAGCCAGCCAGGATCCCCTCCATTTAATTTTAGCTCTTTTTTTTTTTTTTTTTTTAATTTTTAAGATTTTATTTTGAAGTAATCTCTGCACCCAACATGGGGGCTTGGACATATAACCCCGAGATTAGGAGTCACATGCTCCACTGACTGAGCCAGCCAGGTGCTCCTGTTATTCTGGTAGGCAGAACATAGACCTTTAGATTACCTGTGAGTAGAGAACCCAAGTTCAAACAGAGTTGAGGGTGATGAGACTCCATAAAGAAGAGTAAAGGAGACAGAGGACTTATATGAACCAGATAAAATCATTCCAGAAGGAGAAAGTCTAGGACTAAATGGCAAAACCCAGAGCACAGGTTCACAGTACTGACTATTGAGAAGGAGATTATCTTGGGAAAGGCAACCTCTGAGGGAGAAACAGCTGTATAGAGAAGGAGAGGTACCTTTGGAGAAGTTGTCAATGAAGGAAAGAAAAAATCGGAGGAAAAGTAAAGATCGCGTAGAAAGGGAAGGGCGACCAACTTGCATCCTATCCTCTTTCTTGCCACTCGTAGAAACATCTGCTAGAAGAGAGCAGGGCAGAAGTGCATATGCTTATAAACTTGGAATCGTGACTCTAAAACGAAGAAAAGTGTTTCTTACTCCCACCCCCTTTAAAAATTTTTTTAATTTATTTGACAAAGAGAGAAAAAGTACAAGCAAGGGGAGTGGCAGGCAGAGGGAGAGGGAGAAGCAGGCTCTCCGCTGAGCAGAGAGCCCCACATGGGGCTTGATTCCAGGACCCAGGATCATGACCCGAGCCAAAGCAGATGCTTAACCGACTGAGCACCCATGTGCCCCTTGAAGAAGAGTGTTTATCATTTCTCAGCATGTACTGTTTTTTGTTCTATCACATATTACAGTTTTAGAAAGTCATTTTCTTTTGTTTTAGCCATTTTCAAATGAATTCTTACATGCATTCTCAGTGTTATGTTCTCTCAAGTGTCAGGTTGGTTCTCACTGAATATTTGTGTTGCAGTTCAGTTTTTTTTTCTTTTCTGAAGTGTATATTTTTAAGATTTTATTTATTCAAAAAAAATTTTTTTTTAATTTATGATAGTCATACAGAGCGAGAGAGAGAGAGAGAAAGGCAGAGACATAGGCAGAGGGAGAAGCAGGCTCCATGCACAGGGAGCCCGACGTGGGATTCGATCCCAGGTCTCCAGGATCGCGCCCTGGGCCAAAGGCAGGCGCCAAACCGCTGTGCCACCCAGGGATCCCGATTTTATTTATTCATGAGAGAGAGAGAGAGAGAGAGAGAGAGAGAGAGGCAGAGACATAGGCAGAGGGAGATGCAGGCTCCCCACAAGGAACCTGTTGTAGGACTCGATCCCGGACCCAGGATCATGCCCTGAGCTGAAGGTAGACACTCAACCACTGAGCCACCCAGATATCCCTGAAGTGTATGTATGTATGTATGTATCTATCTATCTATCTCCACACACACACACACACACACACACATTCAGTTTTTACATCACTTGTAAAATTGACTTATATTGACTTAACTCTTTCAGTCACTAGGCTCCACTTTATTTTTTTATTTTTATTTTTTTTTAGGCTCCACTTTAAATGAACAAATGTTTCTTTGAGTCTAATTTGTAGTTATTAAGCTACTATACTTTCATGAATTCAATAAACTTGAGCCAGTTAATAATGGTAATAATTATAACAGCTGATTCTTACATATACTCATGTTCCAGGCACTATTTTCTTTTAAAGATTTATTTATTTATTCAGAGAGAGAGAGAGAGAGCGAGAAGAGAGAGGCAGAGACACAGGCAGAGGGAGAAGCAGGCTCCATGCAGGAAGCCTGATGCGGGACTCGATCCCGGGGCCCCCAGGATCACACCCCGGGCTGCAGGCGGCGCTAAACTGCTGCGCCACCGGGGCTGCCCAAGGCACTATTTTTTTTAATCTCATAGTTTATTTTATTTTATTCTTTAAGATTTTGTTTATTTATTCATAGACACACACACACACACACACACACAGGCAGAGACACAGGCAGAGGGAGAAGCAGGCTTAGTGCAGGAAGCCCGACGTGGGACTCAATCCTGTGTCTCCAGGATCACACCTCAGGCTGCAGGCGGCGCTAAACTGCTGTGCCACTGGGGCTGCCCCAGGCACTATTTAGAGTCCTTTATTTTTTATTTTTAAAAGATTTATTTATTTTAGAGAGAGAGCAAGGTGGGGGAGAGGGGTTGGGAGCAGAGGCAGAAAGCAAAACCTCAAGCTGACTCCCTGCCAAGCATGGAGCTTGATGCAGGGTTTGATCTCAGGACCCTGAGATCATGACCTGAGCCAAAACCAAGAGTTGGACACTTAATTGTGCCACCCAGGCACCCTGGAGTCCTTTGTGCTAATGTTTTTGGCAACCATGAGGCACAGACTATTACCCCATTTTATACTCAAGAGACCTGAGGCACATGGGATTAAGTACCTTGTTCAAGGTAATGGCTGGTTCATGTTTGAACCTAGGCAGTCTATACTGAGTGTATGTACTTTTAATCATTACTCTGCTACCTCAGTTTGCTTTGGGTTCCATGTGTACTATCATTCTAAAGACTAGCAATTTTATTTAAATAAAATGTGTTTTTTTTTTTTAATTCCTTACTTCTACTGTTCATCATCATTTGCTTGCTCCAGCATGTAGCTCTCTCATCTTTCCTTGTAGTCCTGATATCCCTGTGGTCTCTCTTCCATTTAGTAGTTAATCGTCTTTCAAAGGTGTAATCAGAAGTTGGACAGCAAGCACATCATTCTCTGTCTCAAATCCTTGCATTGACTTCTCAGGCAATTTAGAGTATATTCCAAAGGCTTTTTTTTTTTTTTTATCTCTAAGGCCCTTTATAATCCAGCATTGGCACTTCTCTGACATAATTTCCTTTGTCTGGCTCTGCCACTGAGCTCCAGCCACACACTTTTCCGTGTTGCACCTAGGTGCTGTTGTCTCAGTGGCATCCCTTGCCGCCCTCCCCACCCCCACCCCGCCCCCATGCTTGATTTGAATCCCCTTCAAATTCCAATCTTTTTTTTTTAAGATTTTTTTTTTTTTATTTTTATTTATGATAGGAACACAGAGAGAGAGAGAGGCAGAGACACAGGCAGAGGGAGAAGCAGGCTCCATGCACCGGGAGCCTGACGTGGGATTCGATCCCGGATCTCCAGGATCGCGCCCTGGGCCAAAGGCAGGCGCCAAACCACTGCGCCACCCAGGGATCCCCAAATTCCAATCTTTAAGAAAGCCTTTCTGACTATCATAACTGAATTATCAGTGCCTTCTTCTCCCTCTCTCCTTTATTTATATTCACAGCACTACTTGTATTTTATAGTAGGTATATTTTTTATTTTCTCTTTTGTTAGATTGTGAGCTACAGTGGGGCAGGACCTTGTGAGTCTTGTTTTACTCAGTGCCTAACACCTAGCAGGTACTCAGTAAATTTTTGTTGAGTAAATAGAGTAAATGTCTTTATCAATGTGTTCGTGCTTGCTGTTAAATATAAATGAGTTTGAAGTTCTTGTACTTTTTCTCTGGAATCCGACTCTTTGATAGATACTCAGTGTCAGGGTCTTGGTTTTACTTATCTCATGGTTCCTCCCTCACAGTCCAATGAGTAAATAGGGTCTATGTGTTCTCTAATTGTGCTTGACTCTTCTGAAGCATACTTGGTATTTCAGTTCTCAAGTTATTTTTCTTGGAAATAAACTTTATGTCATGGTCCTTGAATTATAGTATTAGTATCTTAGGATACAGAAAATTGTATACTTATATTTTTCAGGAACAATTAGTGGTGCTTGAGCAACTTTTAGCTACAGGAGTGTTTCTCAACTCTTCATTATCATCCTTAACCCTGAATATTAAATTAAAATTTACAGAGGGGCACCTGAGTGGCTCAGTTAAGTGTCCAACTCTTGATCTCAACTCATGTCATGACCTCTGGGTTGTGAGTTCAAGCCCTGCAATTAGGCTCCATGCTGGGTCTGGAGCCTAATGCTTAAAATAAATAAATAAAATTTATATGAATTAATTTTCTAGCTCCTCAACCAGAGAATTGCTAGAGAATAAGAGAGAATCTAAATACTAAGTAATAAAATGTTGAGCTTTGGAGGGCCACAAACCATTGCAATGTCTAAGATTTTGTTGCTGCCCACTCTCTCCCAGAGAGAGTCTCTTTAAGAGCAGTATATTCCCCCATCAACTGAGATGCTATGAGCTGTGTTCACTTCGCTTAAGTTAATCAATTTCAGAGTTGTATTTTCTTCTAAAAATATCCTGAAAACGTTTTGGTTAATTTTAATAAAATACATCATTAATGATGTTTATTTAAACATGTTAGTAAAATAAGTGACATGCCTCTTACTGCCCAACTAGGAATTTCCAATTTTTTTCATAATACTGTTTATCAAATAATAGTTTTTACCTTCATTATAGACCCTTCAAACACTTAGTGTGGAGAAAATAGATTATAATTTAATTAAACCTTTAAAATGGGGCACCTGGCTGGCTCTATTGGTTAAGCAGCTAACTCTTGGTTTTTGGCTCAGGTCATTATTTCAGGGTCCTGGAATCGAGCCCCAGGTTGGCCTTGATCAGCTGAGAGCCTGCCTGAGGATTCCTTCTCCACACCCCCACCTTGGTCTCTCTCTCTCAGATAAATAAATCTTTATAAAAAAATAAAACTTTAACATAGATTTTAAAAGTATTTGGTATTATTTCCGATTTTGATTAAATTTGATTAAAATTCCTATATTCTAAGACATGATTTCTAAATTCTCTTAGTCTCAGAAGTTTTGGAATTACATTTATCTTTTGTTTCAGTTACAAACCAGTGGACCATAAGCTTATTTGGCTGCCCTTACGGGAGGCATTTGAAGAACTCTTTGCCCAGACATTTTCTAAGAAGCGAAACTTTACGTTCTTGGGACATATTCAGACCTGTTACAGGCAGAAACGGTGGCAGGATCTCCTCAGACTAATGCAGCATGTGCACAAGTCGGCTGTCAACAAGGATGAAAAAGAGAGTGAAACTGGTAAGAATAGGACCCATACTACTAGTGGGAGGTCATGAGGCTGGGGTGTAATTAGCAGAATTGAAACCAGTGACCACAAGGCTAACGGGACTAATAAACGAGGCTGCAGTGTTTAAAAATCCCTGACTCCTCTCCTCTGCAAGACAGATTTGAGGCTTATTGTTACATCTCCTTATTTGGCTGCCTTTTTTTTTTTTTTCTTAAGATTTAATTTTTAAGGAATCTATACACAGTGTTTTCCATTAAACATCCCTGACTCCTCTCCCCTGCAAGGCAGATTTGAGGCTTATTGTTCCATCTCCTTATTTTGGCTGCCCTTTTTTTTTTTTTTTAAGATTTTATTTTTCAAGGAATCTATACCCAAAGTGGGGCTCAGACCTACAACCCTGAGATAAGCTGCTTCTTGGCTGCCTCCTTAAGTAAATCTCTTTCCTTGCTGCTTACTCAATTGGCTTTTCTGTGTGTCAGACATGAACTTTGGTTTAGTTATGAATTTGGTGAGCCATCCATCCAGTAGCTTTTTGCCAGTGGTTCGTGGGCTGCCAGATGATAACAAAAATCTGGTTACAAGTTCAAGCAGCTGCCTAGGCTCTTTGTCTTAGGGATTGTACCTGAAGCCCTACCCTGACTGGGTGCTGCCAGCCCTCAGTGCTTAATTTAGCTGGTGTGGCAAGGAAATGGTTTTTGCTTTGGACAGATGTGTCTTAGTGAGCTTATTTCTTTCTCCCATTTGTCTTCACTTTCTTAGCCTCCTTTCCTTGCTGGATTAGGAAAAGGTTAACTAGGAAGCCATTTGCTTTGGTTGGTGAAGCCCTGATATTAGGGAGTAACCAGTGCTTATAGAGGTATTCTGGGCTTAATTTGGTTTGTTGCTGCAGCTTTTGTTGTCATCTTTGGATAAAATCAGCCACATTTTAATTGGAAAATGGGAAATGACAACTTGATTCCTGAATGTAGCCCTTTGGGCTATATTCTCCAAAATTGGGCAATGTGTAGTTAAGAACTTATGAAACAAAAAAGATTTTTTTTGCAACATTGCTTGGCCGTAATATTCATTAGACCTTGGATAAGAATGACCACTTAGTGATCCGTAAATTATAATACCATCTCGTAATTGGATTTGTTCTGTAAGATTTTGTTTGTACCTTGTTTGTGTATTTGGATATGTGTTCATGTATGCTGTAAATATGAGATATTTTCTCCACCTCTGGGTAGTGCTAAAATTAGTTTGTAAAGGAGCACTATTTCAGTTAAAGGCGAGTGTGTATAAGAATTGGGCATTCTAAAACTCAGAAACTAATCCAAGGTTTTCAAGTTCATATGATCTGAAAAAATATTGGGTATTAAAGATAATTTAAGTTTGTTGGTTTAATTAAAATAGACATATCTTTAGAATTTTCAGCATTTATTTAAGTCAAATTTATTTAAGTCAAATAAATTGATACAATTTTTTAAATATATATAGCGTGGACGAATGACTTTGTCTTTTATAATTTCGTGGGTAATCTAAACATACTGTTAAGAACAAACTTGTAAATAAGATGAAAAGGTTTATAGGTAAACTTTAAAGTCATTTTCAAAGTCCTTGGTAACCTAAAACTAAAGTTTTACTAAGTTAAATGATGAGTTAAGTAAAAACACTAAATCTCTAGATCATTTCTAAGTAAGATAAAACCTTAATTACTAAACATAGGTTTATATGCTTTTGGCCTCCTTTTACAGAGAAACTAAAGATATTTGAGTTTGTTAGTAAACATGTTTTGTGCCATTGCTGAGATAAGGCATATATTTCTAAAAATTCTTTTTTTTTTAAATTAATTTATTTATTTAGGATAGTCAGAGAGAGAGAGGCAGAGACACAGGCAGAGAGAGAAGCAGGCTCCATGCACCAGGAGCGCAACGTGGGATTCGATCCTGGGTCTCCAGGATCGCGCCCTGGGCCAAAGGCAGGCGCCAAACCGCTGCGCCACCCAGGGATCCCTAAAAATTCTTAAATATCATAAATTCACCAGTCTAAGGAATGCTGCTGGTACAACAGACAGTTCACAATTAGTTACTACTTAGTTTTCACTAGAAACTTAAGGTTTCTAAGAGTTAAGAATTCTAATATATAGAATTAATGGAAATGATCAGAGAAAAAACTATGCAAGGAAAGTGAGACTGGTTATTTAGAGGGAAAATTGAGGACAAAAAGTGAATGTAAAGAGGAAAGTTGTAGGTTTGTGAGAAAGGAATCTTTGGAAAGGAATTTTGCGCTTGGTAGGCACTAAGATTAAGTTTATTAGGGAGTGATAAACACCTGGGGAGGAGAAGGGAGTAAGAAAGCAAGATTAGACAGAAGTTGAGCAGTGATACAATATCAACAGAAGCTTAGCTGATTCTCTGAGGAGTTTCAAATTTGGATTATCCTTCAGAACCATCCTTTTTTTTAAAAAAAAAAAGAAAAATATTTATTTATTCATTCATTCAGAGAGAGCTAAGAGAGAGGCAGAGACACAGGTGGAGGGAGAAGCAGGCTCCATGCAGGAAGCCCGATGTGGGACTCGATCCCCGGTCTCCAGGATCACACCCCAGGCTGCAGGCGGTGCTAAACCACTGCGCCACCGGGGCTGCCCCTTCAGAACCATCCTAAATTGGGGCAAAATTGGGACTGGACTTTTATAATAGTTATTGGATGTGACCACCTGGGAAGAGGGCATGCCCTTGGTAAGGCAGCTGTCTTTAGTCAAGGCCATCCTCAGTGGCATTTCAGAGTTGAGGACTGTTGGCAGCACCCCTGCAGCTGAGAGTCCTTCATTTCTGATGGAGATTCTGGTCAGCACATCACTACACCCACCGCAAGAACTCAGATCCATGCTGTGTCCTGGGTATCCTTATCCTGATAAGTGTATGTCAGCATGGGAGATGACAGGAAAAAGGAAGGGACTCTATAAATTTTTAAAGAATTCATTTGTTGGAACAAGTAATCTTTAATATCAGAAGTATACCAGCATCAAATTGGAATTAGGTTTTCATGTTAAAATGACAGTTTCCTTAGGTTATTGGTCTAATAAATTATAAACAGGTTTTTATCTTTAATCTACTTAGAAAAACAAATTTCTGTGTTTTGTGTTTATTAAATCCTTGATTACTCAAGAAAGTTGCATCTTCTCAGTATTAAAAGTCCTCAGTGTTGCTAACAATTCTGTAACTTTCTGTATTTGTATTCTGTAACCTTTAGAATCTCTTATTGCTGCCTTGGCTAAATAGGTTACTAAGTTTTGTAATGATCTATAATCCTATTTTTGGCATATGCTTCAAAACTTTCTGATACTTCTGACAAATTTCCCAAAATTCAACTTCTAAATGAAGTCTTTTTTACTAATTAGGCTTGTTTGTTATGTCAGATTACATGGAAGCATTGTCAAAGAAAGGATGGTAAACCTTCTTAAGTTATAAGATTTAAAAAAATATATTTTATTTATTCATGAGAGAGACCGAGAGAGAGAGAAAGAGAGAGAGAGGCAGAGACATAGGCAGAGGGAGAAGCAGGCTCCACACAGGAAACCCGATGTGGGACTCGATCCCGGGACTCAAGGATCACACCCTGGGCTGAAGGCAGGCGCTACACCACTGAGCCACCCAGGCATCCCAGGTTATAAGATTTTAATATAACTTGGTACATTACTTGTAATTCTACTTATTAAAATGTTGTGTGCCCAGTAATAATTATATTTCCCTGTCAACTGTATTATAATGAACTCTGATCAGATCTTTAACCATGGCCATTTTTGAGCCTTTTGCCATTTATAGTTATTGTTGATGATCTTGCAAGTATGTTTCAGCTTAAAGGCAATTCATAGAAAGGACTTTTGACAAATAAGGCTTTTTGATATCTTTAAGATGATAAAACTGAACAAGGTAAAATTTTCTGAACTAATGAAAGAACTAGATTCAAACAGAATAACATGGGACTAAGAGAACTGAGAAAAATGATTATATATTTTTTATGACTTTTGTTTGAAATATTTCTGGTTCTCTAATATTTGCTCTTACAGATTTAAGGGAACTTTTTCTCTTCAGCTATGACTCACAGGAATTTAATATAATATTCCTTTGTAAAAAAAATATGAAACATTTATTTTTTCCTCCAGAATTCAGAAATTCTCTGAAAATTCTTATATTTTCGTGGCATATATTATAATTATTAGCATAAGGTCTCTAAGAATCCATTCTCCGTGTAATAGGATGCCACTGGAAACATTGGTTATATTACCAAGGCTTTGACTGGAATGTCATATTTGAGGGTGTTTGAGGGTGAAATGCATAGACTCAAATGTGACCAGACAGCATTAAAGAAGTAGGTTGACTTTATGGAGCCAATAAAGCCCCTTGGAAATAGCAGCTTGATACCGTGCTTACAGATACCTTGCTTACAAAGCATCTTTACCTGGTCTAACTTTGAGAGCCCACCTGCAGGACAGTCTCCTGAGCTGACAACTCTTTAACAGAACTGACCTATTTTGAAGACTAAGATTGGTTTGTGAGATATGGAGCAAACTTCTTACCTAAGGTCCAGAACAATTAAACTCAGTCTAACAAGAAACAATGTTGGATTATGATATTTTTTTTTCTTAAAAAAAAAAAAAGATTTTATTTATTTATGAAAGACAGAGAGAGAGAGAGGCAGAGACACAGGCAGAGGGAGAAGCAGGCTCCATGCAGGGAGTCTGACGTGGGACTCGATCCTGGTTTCCAGGATCAGGCCCTGGGCTGAAGGCAGTGTCAAACTGCTGAGCCACCAGGGCTGCAGCGATTGTGATATTTTTCTAAAAAAAATCTGTGAAAAGGGAAGAATGTTAATTTGTAACCATATACAAGGAAGTTCACTATACTGTGGTAACATCAATAAAGCTGAAGCCCTTTTCACCAGTACATACTCATGGAGCTAGTTGGAAAGAAAGGGGTCTTTTTTTTTCTTTCTTTCTTTCTTTTTTTGGTAAGACTTCATTTATTTGACATAGAGCCCAAGCAGCGTGGGGTGGCAGAGGGAGAGGGAGATCCTTGGGGCTTGATCCTAGGACCCTGGGATCATGACTTCAGCTGAAGGCAGAGCCTTAACCAGGTGCCCCCGGAAAGGGGACTTTTGACTTTTGAGAAAGAAAGACAAAAAAAAAAAAAAAAAAAACCATAAGAGCCGGGATCACCCAAACCTTGGATGGTGGCACACCTTGAGTATCGATTTCACCCACTATCTTTGGAACGAAAATTTTGCTAACTGTTCTTGTGAGCTCTGACAGATTTTTTTTAAATAAGATTTATGTATTTTTAGAAAGCAAGCAAGTGAGGATGGGGGGAGGGGCAGAGGAGAAAAGAGTCTTAAGCAGACACCCTGCTGAGCGCAGATCCTGACTTGTGGCTTCATCTCAACCCTGAGATCATGACCTGAACTAAAACCAAGAGTAGGCCATATAACTGACTGAGCCACCCGCGTGCCTCACCCCAATATATCTTAAGATGTTTTTTTTAAGAGACAGACTAACAGAGGAGTGTTATTACTTGGGGTTACTGATTTGCTATATACTTTACATCAGGTTGAATCCACAAGCAATAAAGGCTGGACAACAGGTGATGGTGTTTGTACATCCTTAAAGTGCCACTGTAAGAAGAGCTGTGTCTCTAATAGAAAAACAGTGGCCAGATTTCCTGCTTTTACCTACACAAGGGTCTGAATATGGACATGCAGAAAAATGACCAGGGGGTATACACAGATGGTGGCCACTGATGCTGATAGAACCCATCTGGTCAGAGTAGGAGGTGTTATGACAGCACTTTATGACCCACCTGTTGTACAGTATAAGAATGTTTTTCTCCACAGTTAAGTATTTCTTGCATTCAGCTTTTTACTAGTGTCATTGGTGTCACATGCCAACGCCTACTGTGAACTAATGCTATTTGGCTTTGAGGAAAAACCAATTTATATCCAAGACTTAGATCAGGTGGCTGGGTTTTAAAGGAAGGAGATTCAGTAGAATTCAGTGAATTGTGTTTAACACTACTTCCAACACCAGCAACAGATTCAGCAAACTTCTAGAGCTTCCAGGCATTGCTGTGAAAGAATTGACTGGTGATAATGCAGTTGTCAGCCACACCAGAAAAATGAGATTTAGTTACAAGAAAGAGTGTTGGGGATACAGCTCTTTCCCAAGTTGTAAAGCTCCTTATTCTTGATGAAGGTTAGTTGCTGCATGGAGGTAAAGGACTTGAGCTGCTTCTGGTAACTTGTATGGTTGCTGGATATGTCAGCTTTGATGTTGCTTGAAAGCAACCAAAGAAGAAACTACTGTTTAGTCAAGCAGAATGTACATGTTAAGCCAAGTGCTAGGGAATATTTCCAAGAAAGCACAAAGTTGTTTGATTCCTCAGACCCTGAAACTGCACCCTGTTTCAGTAGGAAGTAGTTAGAACTGTTAGCCCAATTTACTCGAGTGAATCATGTTCAAAAGACAGTGGGGATTGAAACTGGTAACAGAGGGTTAGTGGGACCAATAATAAGTGCAGATGCAGACTAAAACCACAGATGCAACTTTTTACCCAGACCTGTTTTCACTTGCCTTTAAATTTTCCTATCTTTCTTGGGGAAGGGTGGATTGAGGCTTCTATTCAGAGTCCCCTCATTGGGCTGACTCTTAAATAAATTCTTGCTGCACACTTGGTGTCTTTGTGATTGGCTTCACTGCACATCAGGCAGATAAACTTGGGTTCCCTTACAGAATTAGGAGGAGTTTGGGGAAGAATGAAGCAGTAGAAATTGGAGCTTTGTAGGACTTAAGGGAGAGATGACTAATTCTGAAGTATTGCTGCTCCTGTGATTCTAGGCATGATTTCGATAAAAACATGGTTGTTAATGTTGATGTACAAGTACCACTTATTGGTCAATAAGTCATCTTTCCTTAGAAAATAAATTATATCCAAAAAGCTGAATTCTACAGCCAAAGGGTTTTTGGTAGTTTAGTTATCTTCTCTGTGTTTCATCGTTCATAAAATGGGAATAAGGGTATCTACTTCGAAGCTGTTATGAGGGGTGAAAGAATTAACTAACGTACATATGCATTTAAGTGAACTAGTTACTATTGTGGCTGAAACATACATTATGTAAGTATTTGAACTTATTTTTTTATACTTCTAAGATGTTTGATTTTTATGTGAGTTTTGTTTTTTTGTGTGTGTTTAAGTTCTATGTTTTACAACCTAAAGTGTATGTTAAATTCTTGTCCTTATTCTTTTCTAGGGTTACTCCTAAAAGAGAAATGGGAAGCATTTGGTCTTAGACTCAACCATGCTCAACAACAGATGAAAATGACTGAAAATGCCCTATTGTTTGCATTTGTAGAGGTATTTTGGTTCAGTTATTTAGGTTAAAGGAATGTTGATTTGATACAAAATTCAGGTTTAGGCAGGCTACTATTTTGTATTATCTTTATGTTGATATTTTTAGTGCTTGGTGTTTAAGACTTAATAAACACTAATGAAATAATACTTCAGGGAGAGATTTCTGAAAAATAGCCTTTATGGAAATTATAAGGTCTTGATGAGCACCATTATTCTTGAAGTTGCAGTTGAGGACAACTAGTGGACTCGGTTTCATAGTGAGGGGGAAAGGGTAGTAGGTTTGGATCTATTCACTTTAAGCCTCACTCTCTATTTCAGTGAATGGGTAGTTCTGCTGTTTTCTGCCTATCACCCTGTGGGAAGGACCAACCTAAAAAATTTTCATAGCTTAAGATTTTTATTTATTTTTATTTTTTTTAAGATTTTATTTATTTATTCATGAGAGACACACAGAGAGAGGCAGAGACACAGGCAGAGGGAGAAGCAGGGAGGCTGATGTGGGACTTGATCCCGGGACCACAGGATCATGCCCTGGGCCAAAGGCAGGTGCTAAACCGCTGAGCCATGCAGGGATCCCCAGCTTAAGATTTTTAAATTCTTATTTTAAAAAATTGTTTCTGCCTTCTGAGCTTTGAACTTGCCCTTTCCCCATTTCCCTCTCCCTCATGTGTCTGACCCTGTCTTACCCATTTCGAGTTCAAGTGGTGCAGCACCTCCGAAGCGTCAGTGCACAAACCTGCTGTTGCTTTTGATTCTGGAAGGCATGTAGTTTCAACTTGTAACAAAATATTTGTAGTCTTCAATAAACTGTGGTATTTCTTTAAAAATAATAATAATAATTGTTTCTGTGACATATTTTAGACCACACCTTAAAAGGAGGTGGGACTCTTGTTTGAGATAGTGTTTTGGTGAGAGAGATTACTCAATCATGTCCATCAATATGGGAAATTTGGTGATCAGAGCTTAATCTTAATAGGAATTTTTTTTAAATAACCAATTAGGATGTCAAGTGCTCTCAAAATAGGGTTTATATCTATTTCATGACTTGGCATTACACTGGAGTTCAATACCCTTGTCCTGTTTTAATGTTTTCAATTTATAGAAGATTCTGTTAGTATCATTGTGAAAACAAAAGTATAAAGTCATTTAATAATAAAACAGTTTCTGGTGTTGTATCAACAGTGGATTTTAAGATTTATATTTCAGTTCTCTTGGAAACAGAACTTGAAGAGATAAATCAATGAAGAAGAGGAAAGATTTCTTTTGATATTCTTTAGCAAATGTATAAGGCTATGTATTACAACCACTGCATTCTTTCGACTTAGTCATTTGTCTCATCTTTACATACTCATCAGCTGACCCTACATTTATTTTCAATGGTTTTAATAACCATTTGGATACTTCTAAACATCTAAACACATTATATATTATTAGTTACCTGACTATCCATCTACTGAGATGATTTAGTTTGTTGCGTGTCTCTGTTAGGTTCATACATACTCCCTTGACCCTTCTGGACATTTAAAAATGGTAACTTGACCTTAGCTCTTGAAATCACCTGGCAGCCATTCAGCATTTAGGGTGAAAGTTCATTAAGTACAAGAGGTTTGCCCTTGTTTCTAACCCTGCTTACATAACAGGTGAGAGTATCTTTTTTGCAGTGGATTTTTAACACTTTATCTTCTTTTAGGGTACACTAGCTCAAGCTGTAAAGAAAGGAGAGTGGATCTTGTTGGATGAGATTAATCTGGCTGCTCCAGAAACATTAGAATGTCTCAGTGGTTTACTTGAAGGTTCCTCTGGCTCCCTAGTGTTGCTGGATCGAGGAGACACAGGTAGTACTTGATCTCATTGAGGTTTGACTTGATGCCAGGTCTTTGACCTCTTTAGAGTCAGATTCTTTTGGTTAGGTAGATTACATAGGTCTCCCAGTGTTCATTCCATAGTACTAATTTTCTGCCAAGTTAGGAGGCATGGGGAATGCAAAGAATAAGAATTTAAAAAAATTTTTTTAAATTATTTATTCATAGGGATTCCTGGGTGGCTCAGCGGTTTGGTGCCTGGCTTTGGCCCAGGATGCGATTCTGGAGTCCGGGGATCGAGTCCCACATCAGGCTCCTGGCATGGAGCCTGCTTCTCCCTCCTCCTGTGTCTCTGCCTCTCTCTCTCTCTGTCTATCATGAATAAATAAATAAATAAATCTTTTTTAAAAAATTATTTATTCATGAGAGAAAAAGAGAGGTAGAGGCATAGGGAAAGGCAGAGGCAGGCTACTCACTGAACAGGGAGCCCGATGTGGGACTTGATTCCAGGACCCTGGGATTATGACCCAAGCCAAAAGGAGACACTTAACCAACTGAGCCACCCAGGCGCCCAAGAATAAGAATTTGTTACTTGGTAGTATATACTGAATTGTATATATTTGAATAGGTGATATACATATAGGTAAATAGGTGATAAAACATAAATGATAATGAACAACCATACCTTAAAAGATGGTGGAAGGGGAGCATAAGATTAAGTTGTTACATATGTCTGGAAATTGGTTTCAGTGGGATTTCAGAAAAAGCAAGGATGGTTTGAACCGCCAGCACCATTCTTGCTATGTCTGAGGCAGGGCTTCCTGGCCTGAGGTTCTGTGAACTTAGATAGTCTTCCCCGGGGCACCTGTGGCTGATCACTTGATGTTACCAGTTGAGAACTTATGCTTTTCTCTTACCAGAACCCCTGGTTCGTCATCCTGACTTCCGTTTATTTGCTTGTATGAACCCAGCAACAGACGTGGGCAAAAGAAATCTCCCACCAGGAATAAGAAACAGGTGAGGGGACATGGCCTGGTTCCTGGGGATTTTTTAAAAAATTCTGTTTATTGGTTGATAATAATAACATAACCAGTCCTCATAATAGTGCTTGAAATTTCTTGATCTCTGCTAAGAGGAATTCTTCTTTGTCATATTCTACTTTCTTTAGGTGATAGGAATATGGAGGACCCCAGAACACTGGACAATTTTTTCAGTTGTTTGTATGACACGTAATGGCTCATGGATATTGTTGAAAATAAAATTTTTTCTTCCTTCAAATAACCTTATAGCTATTAGGAAAACCTTTACATATTGATAAAACAGTATAATATATTAACAGTATAAGTACATTTTAGGAACTGAATGAATCCTCTTGGATGAGGCCAGTGATTTGTAAAAGGCCTTTTAAGTTTCAGTGTTCAGTAAACACTGACACTAACATGATACTTAGTTGTTTGGTATTTTATATATATAGCATTTGGAAAAAGATAAATGATCTTATTTTTGTTGGTGACCTTTTGTTGAATTTTGAGTATTAAAATAGTGTTAAAATTTTATTAGATTCCTCTCATTATAAGAGTAATAAAACCTTCTTAGGAAAATTTTATAAACTATAAACATTATATTTTCCTTTGCTCCAGTGACTTTATTTATTTTATTTTATTTTATTTTTTTTATTATTATTATTTATTTATGATAGTCACAGAGAGAGAGAGAGAGGCAGAGACATAGGCAGAGGGAGAAGCAGGCTCCATGCGCCAGGAGCCCGATGTGGGATTCGATCCCGGGTCTCCAGGATCGCGCCCTGGGCCAAAGGCAGGAGCCGAACCGCTGCGCCACCCAGGGATCCCCAGTGACTTTATTTTTGAATGTGTGGGTGCTTTTTGTTGTTGCTGCTGGATGTTTTTTTTATTACATGTAGCTATAACACCTCTGAAAATAAGGGATAAATGTCTTATTTTTTATAATTATTTCTTACAAAGAGTATTGCGTAGAAATAATAAATTTTTGGTAACAATTACGTTATCTTATTTCACTATGGTCAGTTTATAGCTAGATGAAAGACTTTCATATTTTATACTATAAGCAATTAAAATGAGTTTACATAACTTTTTGTGTTTTGTATTTTTTTTTAAAGATTTTATTTATTTATTTGAGAGAGAACAAACTGTGGGAAGGAGTAGCAGAGGGAGAGGGAAAAACAAAAAAACAGGCTTCCCACTGAGCAAGGAGCCCCCCAAGGGGCTTGACCTGGGATCATGACCAGAGCCAAAGGCAAGATACTGGCTCACTGACTGAGCCACCCAGCCACCCTTTGTGTTTTGTATTTTTTAATTGTCAGAATAGTTGTATTAACTTCCTAAAAAGTGGTTATTATGTAATAATCATTGTCTTATAGGTTCACAGAACTTTATGTAGAAGAATTGGAAAGTAAAGAAGATTTACAAATTCTTATTGTGGATTATCTGAAAGGACTGAGTGTAAATAAGACCACAGTGCAAGGGATCATCAGGTAGGTTCCCTGTGTGCCTCATCCGCAAATGCTAATTTTATGTTTGTTTGTTTGTTTGTTTATTTAATGCTTCTTATTAGAGAAGGATTATCATTAAGGTTTCTATTTTAAAGTTGGAACTTTGGGATCCCTGGGTGGCGCAGCGGTTTGGCGCCTGCCTTTGGCCCAGGGCGCGATCCTAGAGACCCGGGATCGAATCCCACGTCAGGCTCCCGGTGCATGGAGCCTGCTTCTCCCTCTGCCTGTGCCTCTGCCTCTCTCTCTCTCTCTCTCTCTCTGTGTGACTATCATAAATAAATAAAAAAAAAAAATTAAAAAAATAAAAATAAAGTTGGAACTTTAAGAATTCCCGTGGATCTTCCTAATGAAGCCACATCGAAAGCTTAGGAATTACCACTTAACGAGAATATGTAAACAATTAGACAATGTTCTCCTAATTAGTTTTGTATTCATAGCTAGGAGTTTGCATCTCTGGAAGGTGTAAAAGGCTTGCTTGTATTTTGATCTGTCTTGATGAAATCTTATTTTTGCAGTTTGCATGCTAGTGCAAACTGTTTCTGTTGTTGTTTTTATGCCATGTGGAAAGGGTACAGTCTCTTATATTAGACAGCCTGAATCCTAGTACAGGCTCTGTCAAAAACAAATTCTATCATTCTGGGCACATTACTTAGTAATTTTAATTTTGTCTGTGTCATCTAGAAAGAACATTACATTATGTAAAGTTTTTGAAATAGGATCATATTAATGTTTTGCTTTGCTTTTTGTGGTTTGTTCCCTTTTTTTTTTTTTTTTGTACAAATAATTATTGAGTTGCCCAGGTGCTAGAGATATAGCTATAAATATCTGAATATTTAATATTAATAATAGCTATATCTGAATCCTGATTCTCCTTATTTTAGGTTATGGTAAGTGAAGAAAAATAGCACATAAAGTAAAATGGGGATTAGAAAATACAGGCTTGGGGCCCATTTTAAATAGAATAGTTAAGAAGGCATTTGTGAAAATGCTTTGGAGTGGTTTACCGATACCACATTCTAAAATTGGAACACATTTTGTTAGCCAAGATTATTTGGACAAAAGTATAAATACGTGTGATTAAAATTCAAAAGTGAGGTAAAACAGGTTAGTAAAGCAGAGGCTCTTGTAAGATGCTGATAGTATAAGTAATAAGTGTTCCATTTGTAATAACCCACTTCTGGAATGTAGATTCTTTCTATAAAAGAAAGAATATATAGCTAGATTTCAGAGATAAGCCAAATCTCATTTGGATTTCATCTGTGACATGCATTTGGTTACTCTTGATCTTGTATAGCTGATCATGAATTTCATGAAATTTTAAATTCCTCGCATTTCATGTTTTACTCTGAAACTCCTAACATCTTGTCATCTTTTAGACTTCTAAAGTGTGTGATAATGATAACAGTAACAGTCATATTTTCATGCTTTTTAACATTTTGTCATTGTTGATTATGGCTGTACCTATGACCTTTCAATACACCATGATTTTTCCTGTGTGCTTCTTCTCCATTACTAGTATAGATTACATAGGCACTTTATTTCCCCATTGTATTAGAGTATTAGGAACACTGTGTTTGAACTCTGTATATTCTCTCTCTCTCTCTCTCTCTCTCTAAGGTTTATTTATGTGCTCGCTTCTGCAATACATATACTAAGATTTATTTATATTTAAAGAGAGAGCATGGGGGGAGGGGGAAGGGACAGGGAGAGGGAGAGGTCAAGCCCACTCCCCTCTGAGCACAGAGCCCAACAAGGGGCTTGATCCAGCAACCCTGTGATCATGACCTGAGCCGAAAGTAAGAGTTGAACACTTAAATGGCTAAGCTACCCAAGTGCCTCTGAACTCTGGATATTTTTACTAAGGACTTCTCCTGTCTTGCCATCTTTTTGTTAAGAACATCACCTCTCTCCTCTTTTTACCCAAAAGGAAATTGATAGATCTTTCTTTTGAAAAAGTCTTTGAGTGTGTGAGAAATAGATTTAAAAGTGAATGTCAAAAAATAAAAAATAAAAAAAAAAATAAAAGTGAATGTCTGAGAGGTTTTGATGAATGCTCTAGGAAATTGCATGTAAGCTTAACTATCTAATTCTATAAAAGTGGCTTTTGGGCCTTGTGTAGAAAATCAAAGTAACGGCAAAATGGTGAATGCTTATGAGTTAATAAAGTCATCTGAACTTTGTCTTTTTTGTAGCTTGTACACAGCTCTCCGGAAAGACTCTGGGACAAAATTGGTGGATGGAACTGGCCATAGACCTCATTACAGCCTTCGGACCCTTTGCAGGGCTCTGCGATTTGCAGCTTCCAATCCGTGTGGCAACATCCAGCGCTCGCTCTATGAGGTCTTCCTGAAGTTTGTGCTTGGATGGGAGCTTGGTGGATGGGTTCATCGTTGAAAGGGAGGGAGTGGTGATGCATATGCTGGGTCTGCCTGTGTATGTGTGTTCCATTTAGTCAGATCAGCCCAGAACATACCAGAGTGACCCTGTCCTTATTCTACTATAATATCACATTTAAAAGTTGTTCTGGGAACCAGCACCACCCAAGAGGTTGAATTTTTTTTCTTGAAATAAGTTGGCCTGTAATTGCAGAAGGGTGTAATCAGTTTTATGCATATTTGTTTTTTTTTTCTAGGGCTTTTGTTTGGGTTTCTTAACACAGCTTGACAGGGCATCACACCCAATAGTTCAGAAGCTCATTTGTCAACACATTGTCTCTGGCAATGTAAAAAGTCTGCTGAAGCAGGTATGTTTTTTGATTTTTTTGACTTCTTTAACATAAATGAAAGGCTGAATTATCAAAATTTTGGTGTTTTGTTTTTTTAAACTTGTTTCTAATTATAAAAGTAATCAGTTTGTTCCAAAAAATTAAGTTGTGTCTTAGATGGTGAAAATTCCTAGTAATCCTTCTACACTTTAGATTTAAACCATATACCTTTCCACCTAAATTATATTTGTATTTTGTTTTTTATATATTTAAATTTTGACAGTGTATGTATAGATTTATCAAGGCAAATTCTTTCTTGTTTTTTAATTCCAGTATATTTAATATACAGTATTACATTAGTTTCAGGTATATAATATAGTGATTCAACAAATCTTTATGTATGTTACTCGTTGCTGAAGCTAAGTGTACTCTTAATTCCCTTCACTTGTTTCACCATCTCCCCCTCTTTCCCTCCCCTCCCCTTGGGTAAACCATCAATTTGTTCTCTCTTATTAAGAGTCTTTTTTTTTGGGGTTGTCTTTTTTGTTTGTTTGTTTCTTAGATTGTACATATATGTGAAATCATATGGTATTTGTCTTTTCCTGACTTCACTCAGTAAGGGCAAATTCTAATGTATATATCTAATATACATGACTTAAAAGGAATCATCTCATAATACTGTTCTGTGGCTTCCTTTCTTAGCCTAACCATATCCTGGATATATTTTTGTGTCTGTACCATAGATCACTATGACATGGTTTCTAATGGTTGCATAGTAATTTGTTGCTTACACCATAGTTTGTGTACACATTTCCCATCTGATTGATAGTTGGCCTTTTTTTTTTTTTCTTATTAAACACAGCAACCATTTCAGTTTGAGGAGGAGACTCTAGAATAACATGGGAGTGAAAGATGCTGAGAAAGTAGTTTATCAACTAACTGGCTGGTTTTTATGTTGATTCCTTGCTCTTAAGGAAGAAAGAACCTTATTAGGGACTTAGGATTACTTTGGATTCAGTATTTTTTCCTTTTTAAAATTTATACAAGTAACACATGAATGTGTACTTTTGTTAACCATAAAAACATTGAAAAAAAAAGTTAAGCTTCCTTTGATTATTATTCTAATGCCACTGTCCTTTACTTATCTTTTTTTTATGTGTTCCTCATGGTTACCCCTGATGGAGGCCTTTTTTCCCCACTGCTTCTGAGCTCAGTTGAGGAGCTCTTAAAGAAGTGCCTAGAATGGTAGTAGCTTCAAATTAGGGAACTAAATGTTTTAGAAGAGCATTTTTTCATAGCTACAAATCTGACCACTTTTGACTATTTTTGATGTATGAAAATGGCAGTTTTGTTATAAATCAGTGTAATAATGCAAAAGCCCATTCCCTCAGTTCAGAACTGGTCTTGTTTTTAGGAATTTAGTTTATTTGAAGTACATGTTTTTGACAAATATTTCATCAGACTGAGAGTGAAAATTTTGGTAGGTGAGAGAAAAGAACTGAATCAGAAACTATCCAATTCAAGTTCTTTCCTCACTACCACTCACCTGGATTTAAAAACCAATACATGTCATCATTTTGTTCTCATTCCTCAAAGTACTTTTCATATTTCACCCATGGCTTTTAATGTTGAAAGAATCCAGAACAGGGCAGCATTCTTGGTGACAGCGTTTTTTCCTACCTTAGGCCCCTCTCTGAAAGAATAGGACTATGGGTTATTTCTCTAACTTCTGTGACTTTCAGCCTATTCCAGAACCAAAAGGAGGACGACTTATCCAGGTTGAAGGATATTGGATTTCAGTGGGAGACAAGGAACCTACAATAGATGAGACCTACATTCTTACATCTTCTGTTAAGCTGAACCAGAGAGACATTGTCCGAGTGGTTTCTGCAGGGTGTGTGGACCTTTTCTCTTGCTGCTCTAAAGTTTTACCAGCATAGGCATTGATGACATTCTAGTCTTACTTTCTTAATTTTCTTTTATTTTTATTATTATTATTTTTTTTACCTTTTTTTTTACTTAATTTTTGAATTCTTTATTGTTGTTTATTGGCTAAATGAGTAATTCCTTCTAAAATCAGTATTGTCACTCTTCTCCTGGCACAAAGCATTGTTTCTAATTGCACCTTTTGGTGGAAGCAATACAGATGCAGATTATTTTGGCCATCATTATGCTTCTTTTCCAGTATTTTGCTGATGACTACTTATCATCCATTATTTAAATGAATAACAGGTACTACAAGCAAGGTTGAGATTGCTTTCCTCAGTATTTTCCGAGGAACCCTTTTTACATAGAAACTTCTTAGGGCTTAAGAAACATTCCATTAGTGGCATATAGGTATATAAAAATGTTTTTTTATGGTGATAAATTCCTTTTTAATACTACTTGAATTAATTCTGGTTTTTGTCTTTTTTTTTCCCCCCCTTAAATTGCTTTATTGGCTGGTCTTTTAAAGAACCTATCCAGTGTTGATTCAGGGAGAGACGTCAGTTGGTAAAACAAGCCTTATCCGGTGGCTGGCTGCAGCTACTGGTAACCACTGTGTGCGTATTAACAATCATGAACACACGGATATTCAGGAGTACATTGGTTGTTATACGTCTGACTCTTCAGGGAAACTTGTGTTTAAAGAAGGTGGGACTATTATTTCATTCCATGGGTATAGGCATTCATTCTTTTAAGCACATTTCCCCATGTAAATTTCATCTCTTTCAGTTGAGGCACATGGACCTTTGCCATAAGAGCTGCTTTTTCTCTCTCTCTGATCTCCCTGGTTAAGGGAAGATGGTTATGGATCCAGCTTCTTTTGGGCCCCACTCATCTTGTCAGCTCTATTGGGACTAGCACCAAGTTCTGTAGGGTGCAATTGAACTGCTACTTAATCTCCTAGAGACTCAGAAGAATGAGATGAGCTTTGAACAGACGGAAGCTTAGAATAGATATGAGAATGTGGTGATTTATTTATTTAAATATTTTATTTATTTATTTGACACAGAAAGCATAAGCAGGGGAGGGACAGAGGAAGAGGGAGAAGCAGGCTTCCCACTGAAAGGGAGCCCAACATGGGGCTCAATCTCAGGACCCCCAGATCATGACCTGAGCTGAAGGCAGATGCTTAATGACTGAGCCAGGTGCCCCAAGAATGTGGTGGTTGATTGATTATTTTATGTTATTTAAAGATTTTATTTATTCATGAGAAACACGGGGGGTGGGGGTGGCGGTGGGCAGAGACACAGGCAGAGAAAGAAGCAGGCTCCATGCAGGAAGCCGGATGTGGGACTCGATCCCCGGACTCCAGAATCATGCCCTGCGCCAAAGGTGGCGCTAAACTGCTGAGCCACCCAGGCTGCCCGAATGTGGTGATTTAAATGAAATTAGCCTGCAGGGGGAAAAATTGGAAATATATTTATCAGCCTTAGCTCCCCTTCTGTGTGAAATAAAAGGATTACTTTAATTGAAAATTGTGCTTCCTTGATATTTGGCATCACAAATTATTTTTGGGCATGACTAACTGCTGCAGGGAGTAATTTGTTTTGAAATGTAGTGGTCTAGGATTGGTTGATTTATGTAGCATTTTTAAACATATTTTAAAACTTTGGACTAATTTATGCTCTAATCCTCAGTGTTTGTTTTTTCCTAAGGTGTTCTTATTGATGCTATGAGAAAGGGCTACTGGATTATTTTAGATGAATTAAATTTGGCTCCTACTGATGTGTTAGAGGCACTGAACAGATTGCTAGATGATAATCGTGAATTGCTCATCACAGAAACACAAGAAGTTGTTAAAGCTCACCCTCGGTTCATGCTTTTTGCTACCCAGAATCCCCCAGGACTTTATGGAGGCAGAAAGGTGTGTAGCATTTCATTTGCCCATTTGTTACCTGGTCAAGTAATAGATCTTTCTTGGGTTAGACTGAGATGTTTTTATTTCTTTTGAAGGGTTTTTCTTTTTGTGGTGCAAAGGAGAGCCTCCGATTTGGAAACTGGATAAGAAGGCTTTCTTCATCATGTTTTTTTCCTGTGTGTTTCCCAGGTGCTTTCTAGAGCCTTCAGGAATCGGTTTGTGGAATTGCATTTCGATGAATTGCCTAGTTCTGAGTTGGAAACAATCTTGCATAAGCGCTGTAGTTTGCCACCCTCCTATTGTAGCAAGTTGGTTAAAGTCATGCTGGACCTTCAGGTATTTCCTCTTTCTCTCATTTAGTTTCAAATGGAATGTACTGATTAGATTTGGCGAGTAAATTTAAAATTTGATGGCCTTCTCAGTTAGCCACAGCAGTCCATCCATTTTTTTTTCACAGAGTAAGGATACTATCTTTAAAATGCACTCCATGATATCCATTTTTTGGTTTTGTAAATCAACAATTTGATATGTTACAGTTTTTCTCACGCTTATTATGGTAATAGTTCCCTCCTTGTGGATAATGTTGGAACATTTTGTTTAGTTTGGAATTTGGCATTGACAAGCTACAATTTTGTTTTCTAAATGAATTTAGTCCTTGAATGGACATAACTAAAGATTGGTCTCTCCCCTGTCAACTCTGCAAAGCTACAGTTTGTTTTTTGAATATCTCATTTTATGGTGTTAAAAGTGTTAGCAGAATTAATATACTTTTATTTTCTAGAGAGCTAATAATAATTGGCAATCTTACTATGTTCCCACATTATGGGATTAATGTTTCTGCATGTTTGCCATCATTTGTATTCATAGTTTTTTTTTTATATAGTATAGGAAAAGGAATTCCTTTTTTTCTTGGTATTATGATTTGAAATTTATATCCTCATACATGAATTTGAATATTTATCTTCAAAGGATTGCAGTCCATTTACTTTTTTCAAAAATTCATCTTAATGGGATGAATCATTTTTATAGAGCTTAAATTTGTTAAAAATTTTATATAGGTTGTAAACTGTGCTTACCATTGCCCTTTTTAATTTGTTTTGATATTTTAATAGTCCTATCGCAGAAGTTCTTCAGTGTTTGCTGGAAAACAGGGTTTCATCACCCTTCGTGATCTTTTTCGATGGGCTGAAAGGTACAGATTGGCTGAACAGACTGAGAAAGAGTATGACTGGCTACAGCATTTAGCCAATGATGGTATGCTTTTAATTGGATGCTAATTGGAGTTATGTCAGATATCAAACCTTATTAAAATAAATCTTTCCCAAATTGTGCTCAATATATACATATTAATAGGTGTTCCAGAAATAGTCATTCTGTCTCTAGTGCCAAGTCCTTTTGAAAATGGTTCTTTTCTGCAGGCCTTTGTGCTAGTTTGTTTGGGTTTCTCTCTGCTTTGGCTACATGTAAGAGTCAGATAGGAGCCTGGTGCCTGTGAGAGTTTCGGTAGGTGGTTGGTGGTGTCTTTGCAGACTATGTATCTGCAACCCACTCTTCCTAGAGAGTCATGCCTGTGCCTTTAACAGAAAACTGACAGGTTGGTCAGGTAATATCAGAATTCTGAAGGAAGGCATTTATGTCATCCGAGACTCACGATTCCTCATTTTGGTGTAATCCATGGAAAGAATTTATATGTTTCTCTATATGAAAGAAAGCATTTCAGAATCTTTGGATTTGAAAAGTGCTAATGAGTCATTAATGGAGTGGTTAATAAGGAGAGTAAATTAAACCTATGAAAGTTGTATTTTTTCTTCTTTACTGGTAGATAGATGGAGGAACATGTTTTTAAAAAAAAAAAACTTCAAGGGAAACAGTTCTTAATCAAGTTATAACATATATAGTAAAGTGAATTTAGTGTTTGTTTTTTCATGTTTTATTTATTTATTTGTTTATTTATTTATTTAACATATGTATGTGCTCACATAAAACATCACCTAGGCCAAGGTTTAGAATATTTTGTAGTACCTCAAAAGATTCTATCATGACTTTTGCCAGTCTTAACCTCCCCTGGAGGTAACGTCTGCTCTGACCTCTATCACCACTGATGTTTGTCTATGCTTGAGCTTCAGCTAGTATCATGCAGTATGTACTCCTTTGGTTTGACTTCTTTGGACCCATTCTTTTTTTTTTTTTTTTTTTTTTTTTTTTAAGATTTTATTTATTTATTCATGAGAGACACAAAGAGGCAGATACCTAGGCAGAGAGAGAAGCATGCTCCTTGTCTAAAGCCTGATGTGGAACTTGATCCCAGGACCTTGGGATCACGACCTGGGCCCAAGGCAGATGCTCAACCACTGAGCCACCCAGGCGTCCCTCTTTTCACCCATTGTAATGTGAGGTTCAACCATACTGTTATGTGTATTAGGAATTCGTTCTTTTTATCATTACTGTGTTATAACCTGTTGTATGGAGATACTATAATATGTTTTTTCATTTTCTTCTTGATAGACATTTGGGTTATTTCCACTTTTTAGCTATTATGAAAAGACCTGCTCTGAGCATTCCTCTGTAGGTCTTATGGTGCACACATGTTTACTTGAGTTTAGGTCTACCTGGAAGTCATGTTGCTAGGACATAGCCTGCATATGGTTAGTTGCAGTAGGTTCTCCCAGTTTTCCAAGGTTGTTCTTTAGATACCCTGGCCAACAGCAGTAAATAAGAGTTGCTGTTGCTACATATTCTCAACATCCCTTGCTATTGTAACCTGACACTTGATGATTCTTTTTTTTTTTTTTTTTTTAAGGTTTTATGCTTCTCTCAGGCCGGGTCAGGAAACAGGAGGAGATTGATGTGATTCAAGAAGTCCTTGAAAAACATTTCAAGAAAAAATTGTGTCCTCAGTGCCTCTTCTCCAGGGAAAATGTCCTAAAATTACTGAGTGAGTAGGTCAGAATATCCGGAGGAAATGAATTGAACTGTACTCCTATTAGAAGCTAAATATTTATTCTACATTTTATAGGTAAATTGTCCACTCAGGTATCCACTTTGGAATCTACATTCCGACACATTGTGTGGACTGAAAGCATGCGGAGACTGGCGATGCTGGTGGGAAGGGCGCTGGAATTTGGTGAACCAGTGTTGCTGGTTGGAGACACTGGGTAAAGTTCTGTGCTTCTGTGATAGTAACTCATGATGGTTCAGTTCAGTTGCATAGGAGTACTTGAGTTATCTGTGAAGGATTATCAGGAATGCGATCTTTTTTTTTTCTTTTCCTTTTCTCCCTGTTTTTATTTTTGGAGAGAGCATGTAAGAGATATTGTTTATTTTCCTCTTCTTTCAGAAGAGGATAGAAAAGAATGATTTTGTACATTTTTATCAGTGCAGCTCTTTTTTCTTTGTAATTCTTTTATTTTTTATTTTATTAAAAAAAATTTTTTTTTTAAATTTATTTATGATAGTCACACACAGAGAGAGAGAGAGAGAGGCAGAGACACAGGCAGAGGGAGAAGCAGGCTCCATCCATGCACCGGGAGCCCGACGTGGGACTCGATTCCGGGTCTCCAGGATCGCGCCCTGGGCCAAAGGCAGGCGCCAAACTGCTGCGCCACCCAGGGATCCCTGTAATTCTTTTAAATAGTGACATTCATTTATATATCTTTTTTTTTTTTTTTTTTTAATTTTTATTTATTCATGATAGTCACAGAGAGAGAGAGAGAGGCAGAGACACAGGCAGAGGGATAAGCAGGCTCCATGCACCGGGAGCCCGATGTGGGATTCGATCCCGGGTCTCCAGGATCGCGCCCTGGGCCAAAGGCAGGCGCCAAACCGCTGCGCCACCCAGGGATCCCACATTCATTTATATATCTATAGAGAACAGCAGATGAGCTACTCTCTCCTGAAAGTCTGTAAGGATTAGATTTCTTTCTCATCCTTTGGTGGTTTTGGTAGAAGTAGGAAAGGATAGAATTCAGGCAGTGTGTGCTTTTTTGGATAAGAAACACTATAGGGTGCTGATGTTTGGGGGAAGGATGTCCTAAGCCCAGGGTGCAGAGGTTCTATGTTGGCCAACATCATCTGCTGCCACCGTGAGGCCCTCATCAGAGCTCCCCTCTTGCTGACTAGTGTGTTTGTGGGTGTATATTTGGAATTTTTGGTCCTTGTTAATCTGGTATGTATCTCTTTAACAGGTGTGGGAAAACTACTATCTGTCAGGTGTTTGCCAGCTTGTCAAATCAGAAACTATACTCTGTCAACTGCCACTTACACATGGAGACATCGGATTTCCTGGGGGGGCTACGGCCAGTGAGACAGATGTCAAAGGACAAGGTTTGTTCAATAGTGAATGATGATGTGTTCATTGATTTGAAGACTTACTCTTGGCTCTGTGCATGAGTCAGCTGTGGAATTTGTTCATGGTGAGGTTTTGATTCCAGGTTTGGTATATATCTTTAGGTTTTTCATTTTTCTACAAAGGGCTTTCATAGCATCCTGTTGTGCAGGTTTTATTCCTTGTTCTTAGACCCTTACTTTCTGCAGAATGAATACTTAACTCCAGTAGATACCAGCTAGCTACATGTGTATTTTCTTGTGGAGCCAACTGCTCTTTAGTTTCACACCTTCTTTTCCCAATTGTAGGAAGAAATTGATACATCAAGACTTTTTGAGTGGCATGATGGTCCTCTAGTTTTGGCCATGAAGGAAGATGGCTTTTTTCTCTTGGATGAGATCTCACTGGCTGATGACTCTGTCCTGGAAAGACTCAATAGGTATATGTATAAGAGGTTTGCCCTGTGTGTGATGTTTTCATTGGTCTGGTTATTTTTTAATTATTTAAGTAATGAAAAAATTTAAAGTTCCCTTGTAGTTAACATAAAGCATATTAGTTTCAGATTACAGTATAGTGATTCAACAATTCTATACATTAAGCAGTGCTCATCATGATATGTCTACTCTTAATCCACTTCATCTGTTTTATTCATCCTCCTACCTACCTCTCCTCTGGTAACTATCAGTTTTTTCTCTATAATTAAGAGTCTGTTTCTTGATTTGTCTCCTTTTTTTTCTATGTTCATTTGTTTTGTTTCTTAAATTCCACGTATGACTGAAATCATATGGTATTTGTCTTTCGTTGACTGACTTATTTCACTTAGCATTGTACAGTCTAGCTCTATCCATATTGTTGCAAATGTCAAGATTTCATTCCTTTTTATGGCTAAGTAATGTTCCACTGTGTGTGTGTGTGTGAGAGAGAGAGAGAGAGATTTTCTCTATCCATTCATCTATTGATGGATGTTTGGGCTGCTTCTATTATTTGACTGTTGTAAATAATGCAATAAACATATCCTTTTGAATCGGTGTTTTCATATTTTTTGGATAAATACTCAGTAGTGGAATTACTGGATCATACGGTACTTCTGTTTTTAATTTTTTGATACTTGTCTATACTGCTTACTGGTCTTGTTTTATAGTAAAGTTCTTCATAGATACATAGTAAATGTTTGAAAATGATGATGAGTTACTGTTTTTTTGTTTGTTTTTTGGCTTTAGCACGCAGGGTCCTTTAAGAGGCTTAGGTTTTCTGTTTTACTGTCAATAATCAAAAAGGTGGGACTGTGGAATGGCAGGGCTAAAACAAATGAGGCGAAGTTAAAACTCTTTATTAAGGCAAATAATGTCACTTTGTCTAAATTCTTCGAAGAATTAGAATTACAGATTATATATGGCTGTACGACCTCAAAATCTCAGACCAATATGAATTTTTTTGATATATACCTATTTTTCTTCTTTGAAGTTTAATTTACTTTTTTTTTTTTTTTTAAGATTTTATTTACTTATTCATGACACACACACACACACACACACACCACACAGAGAGGCAGAGACACAGGCAGGGGGAGAAGCAGGCTCCATGCAGGGAGCATGATGTGGGACTTGATTCGGGGTCTCCAGGATCACGCCCTGGGCTGGAGGCAGATGCGCAACCACTGAGCCACCTGGGCGTCCCTGAAGTTTAATTTACATACCATAAAATGTATCCATTTCAAATGTATAATTATATATGTTTTGGCAAATTTACTGATTTTTGCACCACAATCCAGTTTTACATTTTCACCATATCAGTAGTATCCCTTCTGCCTTTTCATAGTATATTTCTGATGCCACCTACTGCACCAGGCAATTACTAATTTACTTTCTGTAAAAAACGAAACATTTGTCTTTTCAGCACTTTGTGTATAAATGGCCTCTTCTCTTGCTTTGCATTTTTTTGATGTTCATCCATGTTAATAGCCTATGTTAATAGTTTGTTCTTTTTTTTTTTTTTTTAGTTCTTTTTTATTTCTGAGAGTATTCCATTGTATAGATATGCCATATTTTTTTTATTCATTCACTTGACAGTATTTGGGTTATTTCTACTCATGAATAATGCTGCCATGGATGTTTGATTACAAGACACACTCATTTTTAAACCAGATGTCTTAATGGGGCATAAGTGGGTAAAGGGATTTTTTTTTCTTTTTGATCAGAAATATTGTTCCATTACACAGGAATTGGGATAATGAGTCATTTTAAAATTTGTGCTAGGAAAGTGTTAACTAAAATAGCTCAGGAGAGGAGATAACTTCTTTCCTTTTTAAAAGAATTTGAAGGCCACAAAATAGGAAGGTTATGTAAGCCTTTTCTAATCTTATATTCTTCAATTTTTCTGTCTTTTAGTGTCCTTGAAGTGGAAAAGTCCCTGGTATTAGCTGAAAAGGGCAGTGTAGAGGACAAGGATAATGAGGTAGAGCTCTTGACTGCTGGGAAAAAATTCCGTATCTTAGCAACCATGAACCCTGGGGGCGACTTTGGAAAAAAAGAGGTAAAATTGTGTTCCTGAAGCATAATTTTTT
Source organism: Vulpes vulpes (assembly GCF_048418805.1). Taxonomy (NCBI): domain Eukaryota; kingdom Metazoa; phylum Chordata; class Mammalia; order Carnivora; family Canidae; genus Vulpes; species Vulpes vulpes. The sequence continues at coordinate 794,813 of NW_027325671.1, forward strand.
TTTTCCAGTTTTTGACCTCAGCTCATTGGCAGCTGTAAATATAGCATGAAAAATGCATTTGGAATTTTATATTGGGAAAAAATTTAAAACCTAGAAAGATATTTTAGAATTATTACAAGTTTCAGAAGTTCTGACATAATTGTTTCCTTATTATCTCTGTGTGCGTAACTGAAATTTCATTGTTTCAGTCATTTTCCCCAGCTTTTTACATATGTTACTATAACAAATCCTCACAATAACTATGTGTGAGTTATTTTCTTACTTTCATGGATGAGAAAAGTTGAAACTAAAGTTTAATCTTAAATTGATTTTAGTTAAACACTTAAACACAAGTGTGGCTTTGAGTGTTTTAAAGTGACAAAAATGTTGCAGCCTGGAATCTCTTCTGGTTTTGCAGGTGGTGCGTATCTCTTCTCTCCAGACGTTATGTGGGCTACTCTCATATTATTTGTAAAGGAAAGGGTGGAGAACAGCATTCTGTACAGAGGGTGGGGTGGTGTTAGGATTCAGCCCAGATCCAATACCCTAAACACCATGTTGAAGCCTCTCAGTGGAGAAGTTTGCATTGTGTGTGGGATCCTGGTCTGTTAGGAAAATGTTGATGTGGTGACAGGCCAGGGATGATGAGAAAAAACAGGGTTTGATTGTGAATGAAAGTGATTAAAATTCTTGGCAACTTGATAGGTGCCCCTGAAATGTGAATATGATATTTGGGGCTTGATTTTCCCGTAGCATAATAAGAAAGATTATCAGTATGCTTTTTGAATGTTCTGAAGAGAAGAAATAATAGGAAGAAATACAGCATATCTTCAAACCTTACTTGGAAACTGGTTCTTTGGCAAATGGAAATAGCATAGAAAGATCTGATTTCAAGTTTGTGTGTGTTAGGATTAGTTTAAATTAGGATAGTTTGTTTTTTTTAGGTGAAAGTAGGCAATCTTTTTCTAAGGGAAAGTTCTTTTTTGTTTCTGTATGCCTAGCAGGCAGAGTGAGTTAGGATGCTGAAGACCAATGGCACTGCTTATATAGGATGGCAACAAGGAACACTCCCACATTCACTGGGTCTTCACTGAGCTGCACCTGAGTATAGGCATTGCTCCTAGTCCTGCTGCAGTAAGCCAGGTAGAATGATGGAGTTTATCAAGTCAAAGGAAAGCAATGATAAGCTAATAGTTCAATGGATATGTGGCATTGTAAACTCTTGTTTATAGGAGTTAATTGATGTAGGGAAAGGGAAAGAAGGGTTAGAGGAATCCATTTTGAGGGCAAAGGCCATAAAACTGGAAGGACTAACAATTCTTTGTTATACAAGACATAAAATATGTACTTCCTTAATAATTTCACTGTCCCCCTTTGAGCCACATAAAAGAAGTTTTCTCTTTCTACTTCAGACAGCTCTCCTCTGTGGGATAATAGCTTTTATTTTCTTTAAAGCATTGATTATATAACTGAAGGTAAAGGAAGAGCCTTTGTTTAGGGGAAAGTGTTCAGGTTTGGGGGTTACCCAGTGGGGCTGGAATTCAACTTGCAGCACTTATTCTATATGACCTTGAAGTTCTGTACTATGCATATAAACAAAGTGATGGGGGGCACCTGGGTGGCTCGGTGGTTGAGTATCTGCCTCTGGTTCAGGTGTGATCCCAGGGCCCTGGGATCGAGTCCTGCATCAGGCTCCCCACAGGGAATATGCTTCTTCCTTTGTCTGTGTCTCTTCCTCCCTGTGTCTCTCATGAATAAATAAATAAAATCTTAAAAAAGAAAGTGATGAGAATATTGTCTTGGAGGGTGTGGTGGAGATAGATGGCCTGTGGAAGGAGTCAGGATAAAAGGTCTTTAATAAATTGTACCTAGTAGTAGAGGTAATAAAAGAAGCATCTGGTATTTGTTTGTTAGACTCATCAGCTAATACTCCTTCAAAGGATTTGTTTTCTAGTTTTCCTCATAGGTATTACATTCACATTGAAATTTTTGTTTCTTGTAGCTGTCTCCTGCCTTAAGAAACCGGTTTACAGAAATATGGTGCCCACAAAGCACAAATCGTGAAGATTTAATTCAGATTATCAGACATAATCTTCGTCCAGGATTGTCTCTGGGCAGAATAGATCATAAAGGTGAGATCTTTTAGGTAGCAAATGTAATTCGCAAACTTCTGAAGCTAATAGAAATTAGAAATCATGCTTTAGAAAATAGGACTAGGTCTAAGATTTCATTTAATTAAAATCAGAAATAATACCAAAATTCTTTTTAAAAATCTATGTTAAAGCTTTATTTATTTTTAAAGATGTATGTTTAAGAGAAAGAGCAGGTGTGGTGGGGCTGGGGGGAGGGAGAGCGAGAAAGAAAATCCTAAGCAGACTCCCTGCTCAGTGCAGAGCCCAGTGCAGGACTTAGTCCCATGACCCTAAAATCATGACCCAAGCAGAAATCAGGAGTCTGATGCTCAATTGACTGAACCACCCAGGCATTCCTGTCATCAACTAATTTATTATAAACTTTATTTAAAAATTTCCTGGGTGGCTTGCTCTCTCTTCCCCCCCTCCCCCACTTGCTCGCTCTCTTCAAGAAAAAAAATAAATTTTCTTTTCATTATAAAAATTTTCAAACATAAGGAAATAGAAAATTAGTATTAAAAATGAAACTTCTGTATACCTAAAATCTAAATTTAGCAAATTTTAAGATGGGATGAGCACTGGGTATTATATGTTGGCAAATTGAATTTAAATAATAAAAAAAGATCCCTAGTAAGGATCAAAACATTTTTTATATGGTTCTTTTATTGAGCCTAGATTACTTTGATGTATTATTACATGCGTGTTTTTTTTTTATTGAGGTATAATCAATATGCAATATCCTGAGTTTCCAGGTGTACATGATTCATTATTTGTATCTATTGAGAAATGATCACAATAAATCTAACATTCATCATGATGTATATATATATTTATCTTAACATATTGAAGAACTAAATTTAGAATCCAGTTCTGGTTTCAAACCTTAATAGTTTTTTGGATCATTTCCTCTCTCTCTCTCTCTCTCTCTCTCTCTCTCTCTCTCTCTCTCTCTCTCTCTTTAAATCTCTCATTCTTAAAGAAGATAAAAGGATATTTACTTCTTTGAGTTCTAAATTCACCTGGACTTAAAGAAATGAAGCTTCCTGGGCCTTGTACCTACAGTTTCTGATTCAGTCAGTCTGGAGTGGGGCTGGAGAATTTGCCTTTCTAATAATTTTTTAGGTGATACCAATAATGTTGGTCCAAGGCCCATACTCAGAAATTCTGACTTACCTTGGTTGTGTGCTGTTTGCAGTCCTGCACTTATTGTGAGAATTCTGGTAAAATGGTTTATGTTTTGGCTCTGTATTGGGGCCAGATCCCCCTAGGACTTAGTAGCCTCTGTATGTTTTATTGGGCTCTGTACTCTTCTTATAAGTTATTTGGATTGTGATAAGAATGGCAGAGAATGTAGCTGCCATTACACTGCCACATTTGCTCCATCACCAGTGGCCTTCATGCTTAACAGAGTGAACATTTCCTCTATAGGGCAGTTGCCGTTGGAGCTCCTAGGACTTGACTCTGAGCCTCACTGCTTTTACTTAGAGAGCCTGTTTACTCTAAGCTTTGTAGGCTATATGGCAGCAACTTCTTTGAGGGAAGCATTAGAGATCCTGAAGGAGCAAGGAGAATAAGGGAGAAGTGGCTTAATTTTTATCATCTAGAAATCGATCAGATTGGCATAGTATAAAAATGTTTTTTAAAAAAAGAAACTAAAGCTTTTATTTCCAGATTTTCTTTTAAAGATTGTAAGATTTAATGAATCTAATATATCAGCTGATTATGAATTCTAAATTGAATTCTGATCCTATTCAGAATACTTAAGATATATTTAGTGCATTGTCTTAATCAAAATAAATACTACTGAGTTCTAAGTTTCTCTAGGAATTTTTTGTGTTCTCGAATCTCTATAGTAATTTTATCTCTACATCTACAATATGAACAAAACAGAAAAGATTCTACGAAACTGATGTTTTTTTTTTTTATAATAACCTCTGAAAGGCATGTGGGCTTTTTTACATCTCCTACTCTTATGACCAGTACTTCTGAAGACATTATATTTTTGTTAAAATCATGTATTGTTTAGAATTATTTCTTTGAGTAGTATTTCTGAAAGTGGAAATAAATTCATGGCCTTCATTGGTTATGGCCAAATTGCTTTCCAGAAGGATGGTCCCATTCGTAGTGCTACCAGCAACTTAGTAAATGTGCCTTCTTGGCATAGTCCTTCCAACATGGAGTTTTCTTTGTTTGTAATATTATGAAATCCATTGTTTTATTCTTGTTACTTTAATGGATAGTCTAAAATTTCATTTTCTTTAATTATTAGTGATGAGCATTCTGCATGATTTACTTTTTAATACATACCAATCATTTTATTTTTATTTGTTTAAGTAATCTCTACATCCTATACTGGAGCTCAAATCCGAGACCCTGAGATCAAGAGTCACTCACATATTTTGCAGACTGAGCCAGCCATGCACCCCAATCATTTTACATACTAGTATTATTTATTACATTTAACACATAGATTCCTTTTTTGTTACCTTTTAATATTTGTTATAAAAAATACATGTATGAACCCAACCACCTTGCCTGATGGTTTTCTAACAGTCAAGGTCTAATTATCCTCTGACAGTGGCTAAAGTTGTCCATTAAGTCCTTGATTTACTTCAAACTTATTCCACTCTGAAATGTAGATCCAAGTACTCATGTTTGTTGGTTTGTTTTTCAAGTACTCATGTTTAATACCTAGTTGCTAAAACAGCATTTAGTTTCTTTCCTCATTGTGACTGGATTTTTTTCCCTTGAGCTGTCATTTTAAGTTCTTTTTAGAGATTAATGGATTTTTTTTTGGTAATATTTTTCTTCTAAAGAAACTTTAGTTTTCTTCTAAGTGATTCACAGTGTAGCCTTAAAGCCTTTCGCTAAATGATCCAATTTTATTAATAGCAGTGCTGATTATTCCTTATAGTATTTTCTTTTTTTGTTTTTGTTTTTTTTTTTTTTTGTTTGTTTGTTTTTGGGTTTTTTTTGTATTTTCTTTTTTTAAAAAACATTCTTTGAAAAAAAAATAAAAAACATTCTTTGGTATCATGCTTTTTAGATAAACGTTTAGTATTAACCTCAGGAGTTACATAAAGTGCTTTATTAAACTTAATTATTTCTAATGCATATTACTTTTTTTTTTTTTTTTTTTTATTGATAAGCAACACAGAGAGGCAGAGAGAGACACAGGCAGAGGAGAAGCAGGCCCCATGCAGGGAGCCTGATGTGGGACTCGATCTCGGGACTCCAGGATCATGCCCTGGGCTGAAGGCAGACGCTCAACTGCTGAGCTACCCAGGCGTCCCCTAATCTGTATTACTTAAGAAGTATTTTGTTTCCAAATACTTTACAATATGAAATTGTGATAATTAGAATAAATCATGAAACAAAATTTAGGAAACAAAATTTGTGAATCCTCTAATTTGCTGAATTCTGATGGATGTATTAATTCAGTAAAACAAAGCTGAACTAAATGCCACTGAAGGGATGCCTGAATGGCACAGTCGTTTAAGCATCTGCGTTCAGCTCATGATCCCAGGGTCCTGGGATCAAATTCCACATGGGGCCCCCTGCTCAGTGGGGAGTCTGCTTCTCCCTCTGCCCCTCCCCCTGATCTTCCTCTTTCTGTCTCTCTCTCTCTCTCACACACACACAGACACGCTCTCTCTCTCTCTCTCTTGAATAAATAAATAAATCGTTTTAAAAAATGCCATTGCAAATATAGCATCTCCGTTCCAGTGAATCAGTTTAAAATAAAATAAAATTTATATATTTTCTAAAATCATTGTACCTTAACTTCAGAATTGTATTTGAACATGAACCAAATGAATACTTTTCTTTGAGTGGTTTTCAGGATTGCTTCTTAGGCTGTAATTCTTAAGATGTGATATACTATACATGAACCTCTTGGGACTGTAATAAAAACTATGGACTTCACACACACACACACACACACACACACACACACACCTCCCCCCTTAGAAAAAGCAGTAATGTACTTTCATAAAAATTTGCATATAGGGATCCCTGGGTGGCGCAGCGGTTTGGCGCCTGCCTTCGGCCCAGGGCGCGATCCTGGAGACCCGGGATCAAATCCCACATCGGGCTCCCGGTGCATGGAGCCTGCTTCTCCCTCCGCCTGTGTCTCTGCCTCTCTCTCTCTCTGTGACTATCATAAATAAAATAAAATAAAATAAAAATTTAAAAAAAAAAAAATTTGCATATAATCTTACGGAGCACAGACCTCTTGTAGGCTATCTCTGGGGCCTATATTACAAAACCCCATTAGGAGTGTTTGATGCAACTACTTCTAAGCAACTGCTTTTGCCTCTTTGTATTTTAGGGGCTGACATAGCTGAGGTGATGCTGGATTTCATTTATTGGCTGACCCATCAGGAATTTGGCCGAAGATGTGTGGTCAGTATCAGAGATATCCTGTCCTGGGTTAATTTCATGAACACAATGGAGGAGGAAGCTGCTTTGAAAAGGCCAGAGACCATCTCCACTGTGACGTCTTTTGTCCATGCTGCATGCCTGGTGTACATAGATGGAATAGGTTCAGGTATGTTGTCTGTTAAATGGTGTGGGGACAAAGGGATTAGCGTAGAGGAGAGTATGAAATGGAGCAAGCCAGATCTCTGACCTCTGACCCAGATATGTTAAAAAATTAGTCACTCTAATGTTTCCAAGACCAAGAATGGATTTTCTTTTCTTTCTGTTTTTGAGAGATGTTCAATATGAAAGATAGGCTGCAACTTCTCATTGCTTTTAGGCCAGGAACTTGGTAAACATGAAATGATGATTAGAGTAAAAAGAAGACTTGGAAATGCTCTTGCTCCTGAAGGACTGGATAATTCTTTCTCCCCCCCCCCCCCTTTTTTTTATATTTAAATTCAATTAAAATATATTATTAGTTTCAGAGGTAGAGGTCCGTGATTCATCAGTCATTTATAATATCAGGGCTTATTACATCACATGCCTTCCTTAATAGGACTGCATAATTCTTTTTTTTTTTTTTAGATTTTATTTATTTGACAGAGTAAGGGAACAAGCACACAAGCAGGGGAAGCGGCAGTCAGAGGGAGAGGGAGAAGCATGCTCCCTGTTCCAGATGCAGGGCTTGATCCCAGGATCCTGGGTTCACGACCGGAGTTGAAGGCAAATGTAACTGGCTGAGCCACCCAGGCACCCAGGACTGGATATTCTTAACATGAATCGTCATTTATAGTTAATGGCCTGGATCTTTTAGTTTGTTTTTAAGTTTACCATAATTTCATAAAATTCAGTGTTTTTCTGTTTTTTCAGCAGTGAAGATTAGAGATTAAACCCAAAATGATCAGCAGTACCACATTAGTTACTCCTGCCTTCCAGGCTGATTCATCATGGAGTGCATGGGTGCTTTACTGAATAAGCTGCTGCTGATCTGTAAATTGAAGGGATAAGGGATCCAGACTTTTTGCCTTTGGATTGTTTACACTAGCAGTTGTATTTTGGGTGTACTTCTGCTTGGGCCTCATTTCTCCGTGAAAGTGCTCAAGAGCTCTTGATTAGTAGTTGGAAAGCATGGTGTCATGTCATGTCATGTTTGATGGACTGATCCATTATCTTTTAGGGGTAACTTCCTCAGGGTTTGGTACGGCTCTCTTGGCTCGCAAAGAATGTCTGAAATTCCTTATCAAGAAACTTTCCAAGATAGTGCGACTTACAGAGTGTCAGAAAAATGAATTGAAGATTTATGACAGACTCAAAGCCAAAGAATTTACTGGAATAGATAACCTTTGGGGAATTCATCCATTTTTTATACCAAGGGGTAAGAATAATTTTGAATAAATGAAGATTCTCTTCTTGTAGATCATAGGTACTTGACTTTTATTGTGACTTTTAGTGTATCATGTTCATGATTATTTCTAAACTGGTTATCTGAATTAGAATCTGACTTGGCATAACCAACCATAATTTCATGAATAATTAAAAATACATAACTGACATATAAAAAGTAGGAGAAAGTATAGTCTTTAGTCTATGAATAGATTGTCACGTTAAAAATTCATTTTTTATTTGATGCTTAAGACAAGAGCTTTCCTATAGTGATAATTCAGCCCATAATGTATCACCTATAGATGCTCATCAGTGCTTACCAAGATAGTTTAGTGAACTCTTGCGGGTGGGAATTGTGTCTCTTGTCTTGTCTCTGACACCTGAGATGTAGTCCAGCAGTCGTAGGCATTCAGAAAATGTCTTTTGATTGAGTAAATGGATATAAATGAATGAATGATAAATCGGAAACTCAGGTGGGTTTCAGTTCTAATCCTTGTTCTCATTCTTACTAGGTTGCTTCTACCAAATATTTAAATGAGATAGATTAGCTATCTTCTAAGGCACTAATAATTTGTTAGACTGTTACTTCTCTAGCAGGGTCATTTGTTTCTTGTTCCTTCTTCTCTCCGTACATTAATAATCGTTGAGTGTCTGAAATGCTGAGAGGAACACTGGCAGTTACTGGGGGTTCAGTAGTGAACGAAACCAGTCAGGTTCCTGGCCTAATGGAATATTGCCCTTTTCTCTTTCCCTCTTAAGTAGTGCTCTCCTTTCCTGATGGTGCATCCATGATCTTATTTCCCTATATCACCATCATAGTATTTGGTACTCTCATATAGGAGCTGTATGTTAGTGACCTGGGACTGGGGTGGTCCTTGTTTCTGCTTCCATAGCTGAGATCATGGATGTTTTCCTAGCCCTCCAAACTGTTATATGAGAAGTTTCTTCTAAGAGACACAATGACATAAATGTTAATCCGTATAAAACTATTATTAATCTGTAATTCAGCTAGGTTATGGGTTAAAGATACATCCTGAATTGTCCTCAAGACCTAAAAACCTTGGATAAAATTATTTATTTGGAACCATGTGGCCTATACACCTAGCTTACACTAGCTTAGACTTTTAGGAAAATACTTATTTGTAAAGGTAAATTGTACAATTACATATAGTAATTCCAGATGTAGGTTGTGAAAGGAAAAATGTGTGCTTGCAAGTAGACCTATGTAAGTACATATATGTGTAATTATAAGTGCAGGAGGGATCATAGTAGTAGGCACAATTGAAGAACGTTATGTTGCTGGCTATTTCTTTAAAGCATTTTATGGACCTAGAAGTGGGGAAACGTTGAAATAGGGCTGAGCATTTTCATTACAGATGGTACTTCACTGACTGAAAATCTACTGGTTAGATTCTTAAAGTCTTGAATGGATATGTATATGTGATTTGGTTGAGGTCCAACTTATATGTGGCTTTTCTTTTCTCTATTTAAGGACCTGTCCTTCACAGAAGTAATATTGCTGACTATGCCCTTAGTGCAGGCACCACAGCTATGAACACCCAGAGACTTTTAAGAGCTACAAAACTGAACAAACCTATTCTCCTGGAGGGCTCCCCTGGTGTGGGCAAGACAAGTTTGGTGGGAGCATTAGCCAAGGCTTCAGGCAACATCCTTGTTCGAATCAACTTGTCTGAACAGACGGTAAGCTTAGTCATCCTACAGCTGATGAGGATGGGTATATGGAGTAATGGATTTATCTGTTCATAGAGTTTCTTAATCAAAAATAGTTATGACCTTTTCAGTACTCCAAATATGTCTTAGTGATAAAAGACCACAGCAACATGAGCTTCTAAACTAAGTGTCCTTTTGGATACATGAATAACTGATATCTATAATATTGTGCTCTCTAGATGCTTTATTCTAATAGTCTTTTGAGAGGTAATTGCCCAATTCTGTATACTCTCCTTTATTTTTGTACTTTCTAGAAAAAATTAGTAGAAATAAAATGTCCATTTAACAGTCTTACGAAATTATGGGACAAGAGGTGACAAATGAAACTCTCTAGGAATGAGGTCTTGGAGAGGGCCTGGATATTGTTACTGGTCTTTGTTTTTATTTTATTTATTTAAAGATTTTATTTATTTATTTATTCATGGGAGACACAGAGACAGAGGTAGCGACACAGGGAGAAGCAGGCTCCTCACAAGGAACCCTGGACCCGAGTTTACACCCTAAGCCAAAGGCAGATTCAATCACCGAGCCACCTAGGCGTCCCTATTTGTTTTGAGTTTTGTTTTTTATAAAGCTCACCAATTAATTTCCAAGTATAGCTACAGTTGAGAACTACTGATACAGAGCTCTAATCCAAATGATTGATAGAACGATTCTTCAGAGCATGTCTGGGCTCCTGGTAAAGAGTGCTAGGATTGGTTAGTTCTGTCTTGGGTATAAAAAGGAAAAGTGACATAAGGCCCAATAATTTATCAGTTTAGATTTATGGTCTTGAGATCTAGTTAATTTTTTTATGTAATGTTGGCTTTTCCTCCTTTCTACCCCCTCTCAAAGGACATCACAGACCTGTTTGGAGCAGATCTACCTGTTGAAGGTGGCAAGGGAGGAGAGTTTGCCTGGCGGGATGGCCCCTTGCTGGCAGCTCTGAAGGCAGGCCATTGGGTTGTGTTGGATGAGGTAAGAGGACTGTCTGTCGTGCCAAGCATGGGGTCACAATAGGAAGAGCAGTCATACTTTTCATATTGCTAGGCTGTATCTCATTGCTGTTTTGCTAGTAAAGATAAATTCTCTAATGAAGAAAAGTCCTCCATGGTTTCTTTTAAGAATAAGAAAAGTCACTTGTAATAAAGCACATATAGAAGCCCCTATATATACAAGCCACTACTCCTTTTGTAAGCCAGCTTCCAGAGAAAAACTGTCTCTTTACCAGTTTATACTGTGGTCTCTGGTGGGCTTGTTTGGTATTTTGTATGTATTTCATGAGTGTTAATACAAAGCAGTGTCAACCACCACATGTTTTATAAGTACAACAGAAAGACTGCAGGATGTTATTTTAAGAGGCATACAAAAAATGGTGAGAAAACAGTGTTACATGTGCATATTGGATAAGTTTTTGACTGGGGAGAACAGAACCCCTCATGATACCTGGGATAAATGCTGAATCTTAGTGACTAGCAGGCAGCTGGAGATAATGGAAAAGTGATGCACAAAAATAGAATTAAGGCTATGGGCAAAGGTGTTGGGTCACTTTGGGATATGCCTTGTTAATCCAGGAAAAAGCTGGGAAGTAGTTGTGGACTTAAGCGATTGGTGTGATCAAAATGCTATGGATGGAAATTTTGAGACTGGCCCCAGTGGGTCCTAAGATTCACATCCTTTGGGTCTGAGGTTGGAGGGTGGGCTGTGGGATTTCTTTTCAGCTGAGCTGCTTCCTACTTAGCATGGGGGAGATATTAAGGAGGAAGGAGGTGTGTCCCATTCCTTTTTTTGGAAAAAGATGCCTGATAGTATTCTTCAGCTAAGGTGAAAAAAAAAAAAGAGCCTGGTTTTAAAGTTTAAGGCTCAGACCATACTCTTACTGGGTGGAAATGCATCAAGGTACCCAAGACATTCTTGACTGCAGTCACATTTAAGAGTAGTTTTTAGAGTTTTATCTGTTTGAGAATATTCGGTGGAATTTGTGTTTTGTAGTGTTTATGTAAACATGACACTTGAAATTCTAATATAATGTAGTTCAGTTTTTTGCCCATTTGCATTTTATTGATTTTACATTTTCCTTATTGAATTTTTCCATATTCCTTCAAAACTATCACACTTCGCATCCCTGACCTCTGAACTTAGCATCTGAAGACCTCCATTAAATTCTTTTCATTTTTGGCGCAGAAACAACTTCTTCTCCTTCTCCTTCTCCTCCTCCTCCTCCTCCTCCTCCTCCTCCTCCTCCTTCTCCTCCTCCTCTTTCTCCTTCTCCTCCTCCTCTTTCTCCTTCTCCTCCTTCTCCTCCTTCTCCTCCTCCTCCTCCTTCTTTCCTCCTCCTCCTTCCTTCCTCCTTCCTCCTCCTCCTTCCTTTCTCCTTCCTTCTTCTTCCTCCTTCTTCCTCCTTCCTTCCTCCTTCCTTCTTCTTCTTCCTCCATAGGCAGAGGGAGAAGCAGGGCTCCATGCAGGGAGCCCGACATGGGACTCGATCCTGGGACTCCAGGATCACGCCCTGGGCTGAAGGCAGCGCTAAACCGCTGAGCCACCGGAGCTGCACAGAAACTTCTTATATTTGTTCTTGTTCACAAAAATGTTGGTGAAAGTTACCTGTGTCAGTCTCCTTTGTGTGGTTTATGTCATGGCTTTGAAGCCCATTTGGAGATTTCATTCAGTATTTGAGCTGGGAAAGATACTTAAGTATGTAAAGAGCAGTCTTTGTCTTTAAAGATCTCAAGAGTTGCAAAAGTGAGATCTCTGTACTGGTAAGTTGTTTTGGTAAGCTGGGATGTGCAAGGTAGGTCCATATAGGGGTGAATACAAAGGATACAGTTTAATTTTAGAGAAGATTTTAACTGCTTTTTTAAAAAAAATTCAGAGTATTTATTCAGTTTACTTAAAAGTTCTTGATAATTTATATACCCTAGATGTCTGACGTGCGTGTGTGTGTGAAATAATAGGATGAATAAACTTGGTTTAAGAAATAGAATGTGGGATGCCTGGGTGGTTCAGTGGTTGAGCACCTGCCCCTGGCTCAGGGCGTGATCCGCGGTCTCAGGATCGAGTCCCATGTCAGGCTCCTTGCCTGGAGCCTGCTTCTCCCTCTGCCTACTCTTTGCCTTTCTCTCTCTGTGTCTTTCATGAATAAATAAAATCTTAAAAAAAAAAAAAAAAAGAAAGAAAGAAATAGAATGTTACCAGGGTTCCTAGGGTGGCTCAATTGGTTAAGCATCTGACTCTTGGTTTTGTCTTCCAAGGAATTGAGCCCCAAGGCAGGCCCTGTGCTCAGCAGGGGGTCTACTAGAGATTCTCTCTCTACCCCTCATACCTTCCTTCCTTCTTTCAAAAAAAAAAAAAAATCTAAAAAAAATAGAATATTACTTATATTGTTTGAGCTTTCTCCTCTTGAAAACAATACTGTTCTACTTTTATGCATATTATTCTGCTTTTTGGTATAGTTATGCCATATTTATATGTAATATGTATATTTTCTTCAAATAGCTCAACCTGGCTTCTCAGTCTGTATTGGAAGGACTCAATGCTTGTTTTGACCACAGAGGAGAAATCTATGTTCCTGAGTTAGGAATGAGTTTTCAAGTACAGCATGAAAAGACGAAGATTTTCGGGTGTCAAAATCCTTTTAGACAAGGAGGTGGGAGGAAGGGCTTGCCAAGGTCTTTCCTTAACAGATTCACTCAGGTAAGATTTGCTGTTGCCATGGAGACTACAGGTGTAGTGTCGAGGGTGATAAGACTGCTGGCACAAAGCTATTAGGATACTCACTATAAGAATGAGAGAGCATCAGTTTAATGATCTGTTTCTCAGTTCTGTGTCTTTATGTAATGAATATTGATGTGACTGATTTCATCATCACTCCTCTCCTGGTATGAGTCCCTTTGTCTTTAGTTAGGAGGATCTGGTGTGTTATCAGTTAGCAGAGAGTAAGGTAACCATTCCTCCAGGAAATCCCATTACTGTGCTCAAAATAAAGGCCAGTATTCAGCCTTTCCAGGTGTCTAAGTGATCTATTAAAATACTGAATTTTTTTTTTTATGATGAAAATAATGCATTTCAGTTAAAGTGAGAAAGAGGGATGCCTGCGTGGCTCAGCGGTTGAGTGTCTGCCCTCGGCCCGGAGTGTGATCCTGGGGTCCGTGGATTTGAGTCCCACCTCGGGCTACCTACAGGGAGCCTGCTCCTCCCTCTGCCTGTGTCTCTGCCTCTCTCTCTCTCTCTGTCTCTCATGAATAAATAAATACAATCTAAAAAAAAAATAAAAATAAAGTGAGAAAGAACAGAAAACTACCAGGAAGAATAAAAAAAGTCCAGTATTCTCCATACCAGAGTCAATTATTATTAACATTCGATGTCTTTCTTCCTGCCTATATTCTCATTTGCAGAAATGTGGGGGTGGGGGTGGGGGGGAGAATGTGTGTGTGTACATATGCTTACTTGTTTTAACATTTATTTGCCAAAGTTTGACTAGGCTCCAGTTTTAGAAATGGCTCTAGATGTTAGCTTTCTTTAATGTCCCTTTCCATTGACAGTTAATAATTTGCTGAATATCTTTTCAGAATAATTTATTATGAAGAATTTCAAACATTTAAACTTTTCAACTGAAAAGTTGAAAATTTTAAAAAAAATATTTATTTATTCATGAGAGACCCAAAGAGAGAGGCAGAGACAGGCAGAAGGAGAAACAGGCTCCATGCAGGGAGCCTGACGTCGGACTCGATCCCAGGTCTCCAGGATCATGCCCTGGGCTGAAGGCAGCGCTAAACCATTGAGCCACCTGGGCTGCCCAAAAAAGTTGAAATTTTAAAGTTAATGATCCTATGCCCTTAAAAAATTCACTAGCATGGAGATAACAACAAAACCTCTGTTGCCTGCATTTCATTTATCTTTAGGATTCTGTATCCTAAAAATGCAAGGAAAGATTTCTTTTCTTTTCTTTCTTTTTTTTTTTTTTTGGAAAGATTTCTTTAACTCAATTTTTATATATATCTAAACTGAGGTATCGTTACTTTGGTGTTAAATAACAGTTTTACTTTACAAGTGGTAGTCCTTCTTGGTGTTCAGTGAAGAGAAGCAATAGCATTTCTTCGTGTTCTTTTTCGATTCGATAGGTCTTTGTGGATCCCCTTACAGTAATTGACATAGAGTTCATTGCTAGTACTCTGTTTCCAGCCATTGACAAAAATATTGTTAAGAAGATGGTTGCTTTCAATAACCAAGTAAGTACCTACTTGTATTGTTTTTTATTTTCATGCTGTGATAGAACCATAAGTCTTTTTTAGAACCATAATTTTTTCAATGTGGGATACCATCAAATTTACCAGTCTCTCTAAAATAAACCGCATTGAATAATACACATTTTTAGTGGAAGAAACCACTTATTTGAGGATTATAGTAATTCAGATCTATTATGTGTATGGATGTTAATGCTTACAAGAGTATCCTAATTTAGACATCTGGGTTGGGAGAAAGAGACATTTGTATCAAACCTGCTAATTTCTGTTTCCCGATTATGTATGCATTTGTAGTACAGTGAAAGTACTTAATGCAGTGCCCACCAATGGGACATGTTTCCCAGTAATGAATGGCATTTTCTTTTTAGATTGATCATGAAGTGACTGTTGAAAAGAAATGGGGGCAAAAAGGAGGACCCTGGGAATTCAACCTTCGGGACCTTTTCCGCTGGTGTCAGTTGATGCTAGTTGACCAGTCTCCTGGGTGTTATGATCCTGGTCAACATGTGTTTTTGGTCTATGGTGAGAGAATGAGAACCAAGGAAGACAAAGAAAAGGTAAGTTTCACTCTTGTTCCTTGTGTTTTTTTCCATCTGAAAGTTGATTTCTTCCTAAGGGAGAGAAAGGGCATACTCACTAATAATACTAACCTCAGGAAAGCTGCTTAGAATTTAGAAGTTAAAGAGACTAAATGTTCACCTATCTCAAGGTCTCAAAGTGCAGAGTAGTTTGCTTTGGAATACGCAATTTGTTGATCTCTCTGAACCCTCTTATTGCAAACCTTCTTAAAACTATGGCCTCCCAGGGGATCCCTGGGTGGTGGCTCAGTGGTTTGGCGCTTGCCTTTGGCCCAGGGCGCGATCCTGGAGTCCCGGGATCGAGTCCCACGTCGGGCTCCTGGCATGGAGCCTGCTTCTCCTTCCTCCTGTGTCTCTGTCCCACCCCCCCCTCAGTCTATCATAAACAAACAAACAAACAAATAAATAAATAAATCTTAAAAAAAAACCAACAACTATGGCCTCCCAGTAATAAAGAACTAGGTCTTCATCATCTTTCAAGGCACAAAGGGGAGAAACAGGAGGAGACAGGTGATAATCAGTAGAGGAGGAGGGTTTTCTGTTTTTAAATAAACTTTTGAGCTACAAAACCTTTTATCTAGAAAATATAAGTAGGTATTGTAGGAGAATATTCTGTATCTGAATGGAAATAATATCTCCTTTGTAAATAGAAAATGACACTAGAATTTCTAGCCAACATTAGAACAACTAATCAGCTGTTCATTTTGCTTTGTGGTATTTAAAGTCCAGTCTCACAGAATATTCACAGTAGCTGCAGGCAAGAGGCACTATCGTGACCTCTTACCAATGAGGATCCAGTGCCTAGAGTCATGGGGTATCACCTATAGTAAGTGGTAGAGCCAGCACTCTAGCCCCGAACTTTCCTTCCATCTCACAATTGTAGCCAATTGTTAACTCATTTATTATGTACAAGTGGCTTTTGGTCATTATATTAGAATAAAGTATTCACCTAGTTTTTAGAAAATATAATTTTATTACTTATAATTCATATACCATCACCTAGAACTTTATTTTCTTTGTCCACTTACTAATTCATTGTGGCAAGACCCTGGCCAGTTAATTGGGTAATTGATGTTAGATGGTATGTCACTATAAGGGAAGGTTTCTATCCGTTCTCTGTGTCAGTTATTGTAATTCACACACACAAAAGTGAGGAAAAATAGTAATAGGAGAAAGGCTTATTTAAGCTGGAAGAGTTTGAGTAAATTCAGTCTGACTTAATAAAACTAAATAAACCACATTGTGAATGTATTTGTAATTTTAATTCTGGTGGACTATTAGGGAGAGGAGAGGATAATCTGCCTTGGAGTAGAATATAAGGTCACTGAGTACCTGGACCCAGCAGTATGTGACAGGAGCACTTTCTCCTGTGCTGCTCTTTGACCCCTAGTCAACATTTGGTACTGATAATGATTTTACCTTTTTTATTTCCTGTTTGTCAAACTCTTATTAAATTTTTTAGTTGAGATATAACTGACATAAACATTATTTTCAGGTGTAGAACACAGTGATTCAGTATTTGTTTACCTTGTGAAATCACAATACGTCTAGTTAACACGTGTCACCTTACATAGTTACAAAAGACTTTTTCCTTTGGATGACAACTTTTGAAACCTGTTCTATTAGCAATTTTCAAATACACAATACTGTATTATTGACTATAGTCACCATGCTGTACATTCTGTCCTATGACTTATTTTATAATATTGTTATTTTATTTTCTGACTTTAGTCCAGTGTACAGTGATAATGAGTTTTGGCTGCTTTGTTAGAAACATGCAATTTGGTGTACTTATTTTGGGTGGCCGGAATTTTTCTTGCTACTCTGGACTAAATTGTGTATTTTACACATCCCTAGCTATCCTCTCTGCCCCAATTACTCTTAAAAAGAAATCCAGGAAGGAAAGAAGTAGGGCTATTGGCAAGTTTTCTAATTGTATTTCTGGTAAGGAAGGGATAACTGATGTAAATAATCAGAAAAATAGCAATGGTTGTCATTCTACATAAATATTTAGAAAGCTAAAATCATATTATGGAATAAATCACTTACTAACCATGAGTAAATCCGATAACTCTTATGAATCCTGCTATCTATATGTATAAAGTAGAAATGATATCTATCTTGCAAGGCTGTAAGGATCAGAAATAATCTATTAAAGCACTTCTATAATGTTTGGCACATAATAGATGCTCAAAAAATGGTCATTGCTCTTCAAAATCTTCAGACTATTCTACCTTCTTTTTAGATGGTATCTTTTTTTTTAAAATTTTTATTTATTTATGATAGCCACACACAGAGAGAGAGAGAGAGAGAGAGAGGCAGAGACACAGGCAGAGGGAGAAGCAGGCTCCATGCACCGGGAGCCCGACGTGGGATTCGATCCCGGGTCTCCAGGATCGTGTCCTGGGCCAAAGGCAGGCGCCAAACCGCTGCGCCACCCAGGGATCCCCTTAGATGGTATCTTGAATGAGGAAAGCAGATTCAGGGAGGTGTGGGTGGCTCAGTGGTTGAGCCTCTGCTTTCAGCTCAGGGCATGATCCTTGAGACCTGGGATTGAGTCCCACATCGGGCTCCCTGCATGGAGCCTGCTTCTCCCTCTACCTGTGTCTCTGCCTCTCTCTTTGTGTGTCTCTTATGAATAAATGAATAAAATCTTTTAACAAAAAGAAAAAGGAAAGCAGATTCATTTTTCTTTTTTTTTTCCAGATTCATTTTTCATCTATAGATTTGCCATAATATCCATGGCTTTAATTTATGATATATTCTCAACTGGAATCTCAAATAGTTTGAGATTAGGTGATTACTCTTTTCTTGAGTTCCAGTTTGCTTTCATTCTGAAGATTTAAATAAATGTAATCTATAAGAGAAAAATCAAAAGGATAGGGAAATTGTGACTAGTGTTCATTCACAGTATTGTGATATCTCTTGACTGTGCATGTTTTCTAGAAGATTTGGCTCAGAATTTGATGAAGTGATTCATGTTTTGATTGTATTATCTTCATTTAGGTCATTGCTGTGTTCAAGGATGTGTTTAATTCAAGTTCCAACCCATACTTGGGAACCAGACTATTTCACATCACTCCTTATGATGTTCAGGTGAGTCATGTAGAATAAACCACTATTCTTTTACATTTTTCTTTGATTTCCTCTGCCCCCACAACCAGGCACACTTGTGAAATCTGACTGGCATGTCTTTTTCAGCTGGGCTACTCTGTCCTTTCCCGTGGTAGTTACGTTCCTCTCCTGTCGCGCCGTCCCCTGTTGCTCCTGCACCAGTCATTACAGTCTCTGGAGTCTATTATGAAATGTGTGCAGATGAGCTGGATGGTCATCCTTGTGGGTCCAGCCTCTGTGGGCAAGACCAGCCTGGTCCAGCTTCTGGCACACCTTACTGGTCACACATTAAAGATCATGGCTATGAACAGTGCAACGGATACTACAGAGCTCCTGGGTGGATTTGAGCAGGTAAAGTCTGCCTTTGCATTTTCAGTCAAAACATGTATAATGCTGTGGTCTGACTCTTGGTCTTTTGTGTTGGTGACTACAAGTAGGAATTTTTGTTTTGTTTTTTTTAATTTAAAGGAGTGTTCTTTTGACTCTGGCCAGTGGCTATGATGAGTTTATGCTCTGGAAATTTCAGGTTGATCTTATACGGCCATGGAGGCAGCTGCTAGAAAAGGTGGAAGGCACTGTAAGGGCACTGTTAAGAGACAGCCTTCTTATCAGTTCTAATGATGCAGAAGTAGTGCTACGAGCCTGGAGTCACTTTCTTCTGACTTATAAGCCCAAGTGTCTTGGAGATGCTGGTAAAGGTATCACGATGGAGATTGTCAACAAGCTGGAAGCAGTATTATTGCTTATGCAGCGACTCAACAACAAAATCAACTCCTACTCCAAGGCAGGTATGTGTGTTTGGATATGTGTATCAGATATGTAGATAGTATTGTCCATGTAGTGTCCATGTATAAGTAGTAATGTATTTATAAGGTATTATCTGTAATTCTTTAATTAATGTAATAGTTATTTAGAAAACTTGAAAATATTTGTTTTAGAAAGTAACATGAAGCTGATGTAAAATAATTTAGAATTATCATAAAGCAAAAATGAAAGAAATTTAGTGAGCTTGATAGTTTATCTTGTATGTAATCATCTATGATAGTAAATTATTTACGTGTAAACTGGCTTTTTTCTTGACTTTTAAAACTAGTTAAGTAATTTCTCAAAATATTAACATTTATTCATTCATTCAGTTAGTTATGATTTTATTTACTTATTCATGAGAGACTCAGAGAGAGAGAGGGAGAGACAGAAATGGAGGCAGAGGGAGAAGCAGGCTCCATGCAGGGAGCCTGATGCAGGCCTCAATCCCAGGACCGCAAGATCACACCCTGAGCCAAAGACAGATAGATGCTCAACCGCTGAGCTACCTAGGCGTCCCTAAAATTTTATTTTATTTTAAATTATTATTTATTTATTTGAAGAGAGTGCATGCTCAAGAGAGCATGAGTGTGTGGGGGGTTGGGGGGGTGGAAGGGAGAGAAGAGAAGCAGACTCCCTGCTGAGCAGGGAGCCTGACTTGGGGCTCCATCCCAGGACCCTAGATCATGACCTGAGCCAAAGGCAGATGCTTAATCAACTGAGCCACCCAGGCACTCCCCAAAATTAAATATTTAAATGGGAGAATAGAAATCTAAATTGATCATTAAGATGTGTTTATTAGTTTTGTATAGAAAGTGGAAAAAAATCTTCAGTTAACATGGAATCTCCTCGCATTTTGTGGTGCAGTTTTTTGGGTGATGAAGAGTATGCTTTTAGGGAAGATTAAAGGCTCATAGATTGTGTCCGTCACTATGATTGTCATCTTTTATTTTCAAAGCCTGTTACTGGTTATAAAGGGTTGATTCCTTAGAGATAAAGAAGTGAGACTCCTCTCATCTAACTCTGTAAACAATGTATCCATGGCTGTGGGTCAAATAGTTTACTTTCTTAAGCAGGAGAATGATTTTATTGTTGATTTGATTTGTCAATTCCCCCAATTCAAGCCCATTATTTAGATTTGAAATCCTTTCCTCATTCACTCAAATTTAATTGTGAGAGATATTTAATGGAGTTATACATTGGTTTATAAATTTTTTGAAGGTGAATATTATAAAATTTCCCATTGAGCTATGAATTCCAAGTGGGTGGTAGTCTTGTATTAAAAATTTACTTTTTTAAAAAATTTTTTATTTACTTATGATAGTCACAGAGAGAGAGAGAGAGGGGCAGAGACACAGGCAGAGAGAGAAGCAGGCTCCATGCACCGGGAGCCCGATGTGGGATTCGATCCCGGGTCTCCAGGATCGCACCCTGGGCCAAAGGCAGGCGCCAAACCGCTGCGCCACCCAGGGATCCCTAAAAATTTACTTTTAAACCTCACAATACCACTGCATTACAAGGAAAGATTATCTTCATTTTATGCTTATGGAAATGGTTGCTCATAGAGGTTAAATACCATGCTTAATGTACAGTTACAAAGTGGCTTGACTAGGTTTTGAATCTAATCCTCTGACCTTACAGCCTTCAGTCTAGTTCTTCTATGTATCTTTCAGTTGAAATTTAAATATTTAGAGTAAGTTCTCACAGCTCATTCTAAATACTGCTTATTTAGGAATCACTTTCATATTGAGTAATTTCTTAGGGGTATTAATAGAGTGAGAAAAGGTGTGTCAAACAATTTTTCTGTTTTATTTTTGGTTAAATATTTTTCTCTGTAAATATTTATATCTTAACATTACTGTGAAGATACATGAGTTATATTATTAACATGAGAACTAAAATATATTTATCTTAAATGCTTATGCTTTTTTATAATAGCTGCATTAACATTTTTGCTAATTTCATTATCTGATTTTTGGGTTTGTTCTATTGACTTTTTTTTTTTCCTGGTTGTAAGTCATATTTTCTTTGTACATCTAGTAATTTTGATTGGATGCTGGAAATTTTAAGCGCTTAGTGCTGCATTTTTGTTGATCCTTGAGCAACATGGCGTTTGAACTGAATGGGTTGACTTATGTGTGGATTTTTTCCCAAAAATTTATAAATGTATTTTCCTTATAATATTTTAAAAATCTTTTAGCTTACTAAGAATTGTAAGAATACAGTATATAGTATATAGTATATACAGTGTGCATAATATGTTAATAGACTGCTGCTGGGAAGGTGGCTATTATTAGGAGGTTAGTTAGGTTTTTGAGGAGTCAGAAGTTATATGTGGCTTTGTATGTTGCTATCCAATTTCCCCAGCACCATTTTTCTTTTCTTTCTTTTTTTTTTTTTTTTAAAGATTTTATTTATCTTCATGAGAGACAGAAAGAGAGAGAGGCAGACACAGGCAGAAGGAGAAGCAGGCTCCATGCAGGAAGTCTGATGTGGGACTCAATCCCGGGTCTCCAGGATCACACCCCGGGCTGTAGGTGGCGCCAAACCGCTGTGCCACCGGGGCTGCCCCACAGTGAATTTTTGTGTGTTGATTTTGTGTTCTGCAAGTTTACTGAATTTTTTTTCTTTCTTTGTGGTGGTGTAGGGTTTTCTCTATGTAATGTTACATCATGTGCAAATAGTGACAGTTTTCCTTTTTCCTTTCCAATTCGGATGGTTTATTTTTCTCTCCTAATTGCTCTGGCTTGGAATTCCAGTATTGTGTTGAATAAAATGGTGAGAGTTGACATCCTTACCTTGTTCTTGATCTCAGAGGAAAAGCTGTCAGCTTTTTGTTGCTAAGTGTGATGTTACCTGTGTTATAATAAAACTATATATAGTAATATATTAATATGTTGAAGCACATTCTCTCTGTACTCACTTTATTAAGGGTTTTTATCATGAATGGATGTTGAATTTTGTCAGGCGCTTTTTCTGCATCTATTGAAATGGTCATATGATTTTTATCCTTCATTTTTTTTTTTAAGATTTTATTTATTTATTCATGAGAATACACAGAGAGGAGAGAGAGAGAGGCAGAGACACAGGCAGAGGGAGAAGCAGGCTCCATGCAGGGAGCCCAACATGGGACTCGATCCCGGGTCCCCAGGATCACGCCCTGAGCTGCAGGTGGCGCTAAATCGCTGAGCCACCGGGGCTGCCCTATCCTTCATTTTGTGAACTTGTTTTGTCACATTGATTTGCAGATATTGAACCATTCTTGCATCCCTGGAATAAAAACCATTTGATTGTAGTGTATGATCCTTTCACTGTATTGCTGAATTTAGTTTACTGATTGTTTTGTTGGGAATCTTCACATCTATGTTTATCAGTGATATTAGCCTATAATTTTTTTTTTTAAGTAGACTCCACGTGGGGCTTGAACTCACAGCTGTAAGCTCAAGAGTTGAATGCTCTACCAACTGAGCCAGCGAGGCACCCATAGGCTGTAATTTTCTTTTCTTGTGGCATCCTTGTCAGGTTTTGGTATCGGGGTAATGCTGACATTATAAAATGAGTTTGGAAAAGTTCCCTCCTCCTCTTCTTCTATTTTTTGGGGAATTGTTTGAGAAAGATTGATATTCTTTTTGAATGTTCGTAGAATTTACCAATTCTATCTCATTTCTGGGTGACACTGCTTATTACAGTTCCATGATATCAGGAACTCAACCTCTCCTGGCCTCCAGAGCCAGAGGATCAAGAGGCATCCCCTGAGTGATAGCTATAAAAATCAGAGCCCAAGACTTAATGTAAAAAGCTTTCTGGGAAGTACTGGTGCTCTAGAGCACCACAAAGGAAGAGCACAAAGATCGTGCCCATCAGTCTTCTTCCCCAGATAGTGTTCCAGCGGGCTCTAGGATGTATATGTTATATTAGGTGCTTGCTTCTCAGGTGTGTCTTCCATACAACCAGGTAAGCCTCCTTCACTTTGAGTCTGGGTGCAGTTAGCTGTCTCTCTTAGCTGTGCCCTGGGGTGGATGAGTCTGAGTGTGTGTGAGCCCTTTCTCCGATCCCAATCTTGTATTCTTGGGATGCGACCCTGTTGCTTTTAGAAGATAGATGTTTTGAGGGCTTGCCTTTCAGGTTCATGTTTTAGAAGTTGGGATTCCTGATGTGTGGTTTAAACCTTTTTTTTTTTAAATTTTTTTTAAAAATTTATTTATGATAGTCACAAAGAGAGAGAGAGAGAGAGAGAGAGAGAGGCAGAGACACAGGCAGAGGGAGAAGCAGGCTCCATGCACTGGGAGCCCGACGTGGGATTTGATCCCGGGTCTCCAGAATCGTGCCCTGGGCCAAAGGCAGGCGCTAAACCGCTGCACCACCCAGGGATCCCTGGTTCAAACCTTTTGTTCCATAGTGAGAAGCTCCACGTTTTCAGGCTTTTCCAAGTTGTGGGTCACACAGCACTATAGATGGGGTTTATGGTGAGAATATTTCTCAGCCTTTCCTGTTTGCTTCAACGTGGTAGGTTTGTTTCCAGTCTGTCTGAGACCTCTGTGGTATGTTTGAGTTCCCTCTCCTTGCTTTGCGATCCTGAAATTGCTTCCAGGCAGAAATCAAGTGAAATTATAGGGCTTCCTTTCCTTAGGTGTCACAGCCCTCTGCTGTTGGCCAGTGTTTGAAAGCAGTTGTTTCATATATTTGATACAGTTTTTAGGTGGTTAACAGTGGAGGTAAAGTCTAAACTTTATTATTCCTCATGGAGTCCAATGCATAATACTTGGTGATATGAACAAGAGTCCTACGAGAACTTCCAATAAAAAAAAAAGAGCAGTTGAAAAGTTTTTGGCATGGGCCGTTTAAGCACTAAGCAAATAAATACCAGTTGTTACTATAATCGTATGATATCGTCATTATAAAGAAAGTCTAGTTTAATGGCGTTGATTTTCATTGTGCCAATTTTTAGTGTCCTTTCATTTGATAAAAATGCGGTAATAGGTGGGAGGCATTATTCTCCTTATGCCATTTAAGAAATTATAACAAAGATTATTTACCTTTACTATCACCTTTGAGTTCCCTCTACCTAGCCATTAATTCAGAAAGGCATTAAAAAATATTTTCTGCCACCAGCCCTAATTTTTCTTTTCTTTTCTTTTCTTTTTTCTTTTCTTTTCTTTTTTTTCTTTCTTTTCTTTTCTTCTTTTCTTTTCTTTTCTTTTTTTTTTTTTTTTTTTTACCTGTTTTGTTTAAACAAAAAAACCCTTCTTATTTATACTCTATTACAAAACTTTAAACACTAGGGCCAGGGACTTCTGGGTGGCTCAGCAGTTGAGCGTCTGCCTTTGGTTCAGGGCGCAATCCCATTCCAGGGATCGAGTCCTTCATCGGACTCCCTGCAAGGAGCCTGCCTCTCCCTCTGCCTGTGTCTCTGCATCTCTCTCTCTTTCTCATGAATAAATAAATCTTTTTAAAAAACCTGGGTCAGAAGTTTCCAATTTTCTTTCTTTTTAAAAATATTTTATTTATTTATGAAAGACACACAGAGAGAGAGAGGCAGATATACAGGTAGAGGGAGAGGCAGCTCCATGCAGGGAGCCTGATGTGGGACTTGATCCTGGGTCTCCAGGATCACACCCTGGGCCAAAGGCGGGCACTAAACCACTGAGCCACCCAGGCTGCCCTCCAATTTTCTTTTAATAAACTCTTAGGGCTTTTTTTCTTTTGTTGGTTTTCTTATTGTCCCAGTTTGAAAATAAATGCTATGGCTGTGACGTTTCAGAATTTGCCAAACTTGTGGAAGAGTTCCGAAATTTTGGGGTGAAGCTTCTGCAGTCCACCAGTGGCCACAGCCATGGCACATTTGAATGGGTTGACAGCATGTTTGTTCGGGCTCTGAAGTCTGGAGATTGGCTTTTGATGGACAATGTTAACTTCTGCAAGTAAGGACCTTCTGCTTAATCGCAACATTGATATTTGAGATATGCTTGTCAAAGTAGAAACCCAGTTGAAAGCTCTGGTATTTTGAACCCATTGTTAACTAGATACATATTCCTGTGGTGAACAAAGGTCATTAGTTTCAAGATTTTAGTTTTGTATGACTGTTTTGAACTGAGCTGAAGGCTAACACAATTGGGTTACTTTTCCAACCATTTTTGAGGTAGACCTTTTTATTTACTATCGAAAATACTCCTTTTGTTAGGGTCATTCTTGAGGTCAAATTTTTGAAATAGCGATCTTTTACAGGCCAGACATTTAGTAAATGTGCATCAGTGTGTATTGCTTTGATTCTGAAGTAAGGAAAAAGGCATCGTAAAACTTCCGTAGTACACAGCATAATAGAAACTATTCCAGGTCAAGATGATGAGTTTCTCTACCTGGAGATTTTTTCAGAATGTTTGAATAGAAATCCAGGTGTCTTCAAATTGGTTTGATAATGTTAGGAAGTGGAGAGATGGAGAAAGAAAAAAGAAAGAGCTATAGATCATGGAACAATTTTCCTTAATTTCATTTACTTATTTAACAAATATTTTGCATATTTACTGTTTGTAAATTTCTGGAAAGAATGCCTTTGGGAGTGAAAAGGGGACTGGACAGGGAGAGAGAGCACAATTCTATATGGGGGGAGTGGTCTATGCTTAAGGACGACCTGAGTCAGGAGCAGTAGGAGGCCTGTGCAAGGAAAATAGAACCAGTGCAGCGTGTCAAACTGTCACCATTGTATTTGAATTCTCTTTGTGCAGCCCATCGGTGCTGGATCGTTTGAATGCTTTGCTTGAACCTGGAGGTGTTCTCACTCTTAGTGAGAGGGGGATGATAGATGGATCCACTCCCACCATAACACCAAATCCCAATTTCAGGTATTCTTGCCTCTTAAGTTTCTGCTTAAGAATCTGACTGCCTCAAATAAGTAGGACCTTCTTACATGTTTTATTTATACATCCAGTTATAAGTATATTCACCCATTTATTGGTTCAGTTAGCACATATTTATTTAGGCTTTGCTATTTGCCAGACTCTGGGATCACATCAGTAAACAAGAGGGGTCTCCTGGTTGGCTCCGTAGGTAGAACATGTGACTCTTGATCTTGGAGTTGTGAGTTCAAGCCCCATTGTGGGCACAGAGCTTACTTTAAAAAATAATAATAAAAAAATAAGAGAGGTGAGGTCCCTATTGTGGGATGATGGTAAAGGGTAGAAGCAGGGAGACTGATCACAAGTTTTTTGCAGTAGTTCAGGCAAGAGATATGATAGCTTAGACTAGGGTGGCCATATGAGTGGGACTTTCTAAACTATTTTTTTTTTAATTTTTATTTATTTATGATAGTCACAGAGAGACAGAGAGACAGAGAGAGAGGCAGAGACATAGGCGGAGGGAGAAACAGGCTCCATGCACGGGGAGCCTGATGTGGGATTCGATCCCGGGTCTCCAGGATCGCGCCCTGGGCCAAAGGCAAGCGCCAAACCACTGCGCCACCCAGGGATCCCTGAGTGGGACTTTCTGATGGATGTGTGGGTTGAAAAAAAAGAGGAAGCAAGGATTTTATACAAGATTTTGGCTTGGGTAATTGGTAAATATGGGAACCATTTATTGAGAAAGGAAAGACTGGCAAAGGAGCAGGTTTGACATGGGAAGGTTAGCAGGGAATCCACTGTTTAGCTTTGGAGATGTTGGCTATATGGAGATGTTGCTAGACATATATGAAGGTAATTGTTTCAGGAGAATACACTGCTCCCTTTTCTGATCTCTGTAGGTGAGTTAGAATGATGAATTAGCACTGTCTGATTTGGGGACTATCTGAAAGAATTTATATTCTCAGCATTAAAGGTGCATTGGATAAACAGTTTCTAAGGAGAATAGGTTTAGAGAAACTGATTTTGCTATATTGGTGTATTTTGGCACTAAAAGATAGAATATAGATGAAAATAGCAGAGTTTTAGTTAATGGTATCTCCCTCGATAAACTCCCTGAAGTTCTAACACATAGGATTTGCCCTCATCAGTTGTTGCTGAGCTGCATCATTGGTTGCAATGATTTTAATTTTTAATTTTTTTTCCCTTTGAATTGCTAGACTTTTTCTCTCGATGGATCCTGTTCATGGAGAAATATCCCGAGCTATGAGGAATCGTGGACTTGAAATCTACATTTCAGGAGAAGGGGATGGAAACATCCCAGATGACCTGGATCTGAAAGTTCTGCTGCACAGCCTTGGGTTGGTGGGGGATAGTGTGTGTGATAGCCTCTTGGCTCTACACACAGAGATCCAAAGCACTGTAGTAGGTAAGGTGCTTGACTTACAGACCTCTGCAGAGTTTTATTCTTCTAGAAATTCATATGTTTTTTCATTTGACTGCTAATCTAGGAGTTCTTAAATTTAGTGTACATACAAATAGGAATTACCAGAAAAGTCTGTTAAAAATAGAGATGTGCTGATGCCTATCTTCCCCCTAAGAGATTGGGTTCAGTAAATCTGGGTGAGACACAGAAATTAGTATTTTAAAGAAGCTCCCCAGATGATTCTGGTAGATTCATTCAGACACTCTTACCTTAAGGAATACTGCTTTAGGCACTAAAATTTGTAAAGTTTATCCCTTTTATCTGGTCATTGAGTCTTTTGAAGATAGAATAAAGAGGGAACTTTGAACTGCTTAAAACAGACAGGTGTTATTTCTTCTAATAAAACCTATCTGTCCAAATATACAGGAACAAGCAAGAATAATAACAAAGGTAATGATAAATGCTGTATATTGAGTAACTGCTATGTGTTAGGTACAATGTCTGTTGGTTTTTTAGTTTTCACATTAATTCATGGCATGTTTTCGTGTTACAGAATAGGGTTCAGAGAGGTTGAATAACTCATCAAAGCCAAACAGTGAGGCTTTGAATGTAGTTCTGTTGGATTTTAAAGTGCATGGTCCTTTATGAGGCCATGCTCATTTTGCTACTTCAGCGTTTGTCAACTTTAGATTAAGGATAATAAATGACCAGGCTTTGTCCTACTTGTAGTTTTCACTTTCCTGCAGTATGTTTGTGACAGCCAGAAATGGAGGGAGGGAGACAAGATAGGGAAGGAATATGAATGTTCTTACAAGTCCATAGTGTGCTGGTGAGACTCTAGATTCTACTTAGAAGGCTTTCTAAGGTAAGTGGGTGGATTGAATGAAACAAAGTTTGATGAGAAGATGAATTTCTCTATTTTCATTGGAGATTTTGCAGAATCTGTTGCCCATAGATGGCAATATTTTTTTTCTTTATAGGTTCTCCAACGTCCTCTATTTCAACTCTAATTCAAACAGCCTTATTCATTGTGCAGTACCTACAGCGAGGGCTGAGTTTAGACAGAGCCTTTTCTGAAGTATGCTGGGAAGCATATGTCTGCTCCCAGCATTCACCAGCAAACCGGAAGGTACCATGAAGTATTTCAAACAGCTTTCTCATTTATAACACTTTGCATTATTTGGATGGGGGAAATTCCTTTTATTGATGGTGACTTTAATGAACTGAGAGTGGAGCACTTCAGTTACTCTGTAGTAGAGACCTGGTATCTAAGTACTTTTCTGGAAAATAGGTTAAATGTAAATATTCTTTGAAACTTAACTGTCTTTAGGCAAAGTGGAATTTAGCTTGTAGTGTTGAAAATTGAAGACTGATGAGAGTTGTGGGATGATCACAAAGGTCCTGGAAAACTATTATTCCTCTTCTACTTTTTGGTAATAGCACTTAGATGTTGCCTGTGTGTTTTTATCTCCTACCAGCTTGCACAGGCTTTACTGGAGAAACATGTTTTTTCTCTTCGAGCACATGAAACCTGGGGTAACTCCATCCTTGCTATGGGCCTGTGGCCAGATTCTCTGCCCTCAGCTCTCTTTGCTACAGAAGACTCTCACCTGTCTGTAGTCCGAAGTGATGGACAGATCTTAGTATATTGCCTTAACAGGATGAGCATGAAAACCAGCAGCTGGGCCAGGTTAGTGGAGCCTTGAGTTTGTGTCTCTTTGGCATCTTGACTTTTTTTTGATGGTAGTGGTCATGACCCAACATGTTTGACCGGAATGTTATATGGTCATTTATTACCCAGCTGTTATAGTTTCCTTGTTCATTGTAATATTGCTCCCTATTTATTATTCACTAGATATGTTTTAATTATTCTCCTTTGAAAGGGACTAATATTTTCCCTATTACTTCTTTGATCTGTTATTTGTAAAGTTATTTTCCTGGTTCTTTGAAATGTAAAATGAAAGTTCATTCTAGTACTGACTTTGCCTTATTTTTCTAATGAATTTCAGGATTCAGCCTCTTACCTTACCCGATTTAGAGAAAATTATGCAGTCTCCTAACCCTGAGAGCTTGAAATTCAGTTCAGTCGAAGTGGATACTTATTGGATTGATGAACCAGAAGTTCTGGCCATGGCTGTTAAATTGCTTATAGAACGAGCAACCAATCAAGATTGGATGCTCAGAGTTAAATGGCTTTATCATTTAGCCAAGAATATACCACAGGGGTTGGGTGAGTTGAAAAGCTTAATTTGTACAATAAGTGCATAAATAAACTATTTTAGTGCCTCAGTAGCTGTATTATCCTGTGAGGACACTTAAAATTGTATCTGGGAGATCTAGCAATAAATTTGTTACCTGGCCTTACTATTTGTATAGCTGTTAGAAAACATTAAGGCATGTAACTGCCCTTAGATGTGTCCTAAGAGAAACTTTGCCCCTGTGTAATCCTTAGCATTTCATGGTCTTCCACTTTTCTATCAAATCCAAAAGGAAAATGTACTATATCATATTACTGCTTATTTTTTTAACATGCTGCTATACAACCATCCTATCTGAGGAAGGTTGTTTTTGGTAAACTTCATTTGCCTTAAAGTGCTTAAGAGACTTATTTTAGTTCCAGTATTCTAAGTTGTCCTGCTTAATTTCTTTGTACTTTTTTTTCATTTTAAGAGGAAAAACCAACCTTAACAACATTGCACGGGTTGCAAAGTACAGGACTTGGAATTTGTTGGTAGAACTTGTTGCCTAAAGTAGTAGAGTTTATATGAACCCTTCTATCCATGAGAACTTAGCCAAAGAATATGTGTATTGTATTATGCATGTGATCTGTCTAAAATTGTATAGAGAGAATTTGTATTTTATCTGCATTGTCCTGTATGAGAGCTACTAGCCACAGGTAGCTACTAAAATGTAAATATAAATTAATTAAAGTTAAATAAAATCTAAAATCCAGTCCTTAGTTGCACTGGCCACATTTCACATGCTTACTAACACAAGACTAATGGCTGCCCTCACACTGCAACTATAGGATGTTTCCATTATTACAAAAAGTTTGCTTGGACAGCCCCACTTTAGATATTAACATTATTTCTCCTTTCTCCACAGAATCAATACAGATTCATTTGGAAGCCAGTGCTGCATCTCTTAGGAATTTTTACTCAAATTCTCTCTCAGCTGGGGTCAGTAATGTCATCAAAATATTACAACCAAATATAACAGGTACTGCACCTGATTTAATTTCGAGTTCAGGAAATGCACAGTTTAGGAAATTGGTTCATTGAGTCCATGGAAAAAGACCTGTCACAACTGCCACTATAATAAACACTGTATTTTGGAAGACTCAATGTATCCAGATGCAAATTCCACTTTTTTTTGTTTGAAACTATCCATTTATTCTTTAGTCTTTGAAAGAGGATGGTGATATACAACATAGGGAGAGAAAATGGGAGTTGGAAGACTGGTCTGTGGTCCCAACTCAGCCACAAACTGGCTTCATTTGGAAACCATCATTCATACTTACTGCCTATGTTTGAATAATAGGGGAATTCTATTCATTTTTCTGGGTCCCTTCCACTCAAAGCATTCTGTTACTTATTAGTGTTGTTAACAGAAAGGGTTTTAAGCTATGGGTATATAGTGTGAATTACTTCAGAAGGTACAAAACCTTAATAAACTTTTTAAAGCCTTAAATATAAAGTTACAAAACCATAATGATAAAATAAATAGCCATTCAAGGTATCTAATCAAATGAGGCATTCAGGGACACCTGGGTGACTCAGCTGTTGAGCATCTGCCTTTGGCCCAGGGCATGATCCTGGGTCCCGGGATCAAGTTCCGCATCGGGCTCCCTGCGTGGAGCCTGCTTCTCTGCCTATGTCTCTGTCATTCTCTCTCTCTCTCTCTCTCTCTGTCTCTCATGAAGAAGTAAATAAAATCTTAAAAACAAAAAGCAAATGAGGCACTCAGAACTTTTTTATTTTTATTTCTTAAAAAGACTATTTGAGACAGAGGACAAGGTGGGGAGAGGGGCAAAGACAGAGGGAGAAGCAGAGTCCCCACTGAGTGGGGAGCCTGACTTGGGGCTTGATCCTGGGACCATGTGCGGAGTGGAAGTCAAACACTTTACTGACCTAGCCACCTGGGAGCCCCCAGAATTTATTTTTAATTAGAGTAAGATTCTTTTACTTGAAGAGAATAATATGAAGTTGGTTGAACATAAGCATTATGTTCATAAGCATAATGAAGAAATTAGGGACATGTTCACAGAACCAGGTTTTTAATTTCCCATCTCTATCTTCATTTGATATTGATCAAAACATACCATTGCCATTTGGTTTAGAAGAAAACATGCATGATGCTTTTGTGCTACACCAGTTGTCTTTTGTACACTAAAGGTAACAGGTAAACGTTTGGGAAGAAATCAAATAATAGGGAAAACTCCTGTACTGGTCATGTTGTGGCTGAACTAAATCATGCTTTCCCAAGTATGAAAGAATTTTGGTCTTTGGGAATAGTTCTAGAGTAGCAGTTTCCCTTTTTAGCAGGTATCATTTGCCCACTGTTGGAACATAGTAGGTATGCCTTCATCTTCCTTTTCAAGTGTATAGCTTTGGATCATGTAGTCTTACTGGACTTTGGAATGTGAGTTCCCTCCATGTACTTTGCTGTTCACAGTAGGCATTTGTTAGTCTACTGTATAGTAGATAACCTTTATTTACTATTATTTATTTTTAAAGTTTTTATATGTTAATTGAATTTAAATTGCTTTATTATTAGTTTCAGAAGTAGAAGTCAGTGATTCTTCTATAATACCCAGTGCTCATTATGTCCTATGCCCTCTTTAATGTCCATCAGCCAGTTATTCCCTCCCCCTTCCTCCTCTTCTCCAGAAACCCTCAGTTTGTTTCCTGTGATTAAGAGTCTCTTAATGGTTTGTCTCCCTCTCTTGTTTTATTTTTTCCTTTCTTTCCCTATGATCCTCTGTTTCGTTTCTTAAATTCCACATATCAGTGAGATCATATGTCTTTCTCTGATTGACTTATTTCACTTAGCATAATACCCTCTAGCTCCATCCATGTCATTGCAAGTGGCAAGATTTCTCTTTATTTGGTGGCTGAGTAGTATTCCATTGTATACATCTATATACCACATCTTCTTTATCCGATACATTCATCTGTCGATGGACATCTGGGCTCTTTCCTAGTTTGGCCATAGGGGACATTGCTCCTATGAACACTGGGGTGCAGGTACCCTCTTCAGATGGTAGATACCTTTAAGATTTGAAGTGCTCCACTGACCTACCCAGCCGCTTTGAAGTTTATGTTACCTTTGTTTTGTTTTGCCTCCCTTTTTTGAGTTCTCACAGCCTCTGGAGAAAAGTCAGATCTGATCACTGCTGCCTTACAGAAGAGGTGCCAAGTTTAAGCCGAAGAAGCAGCAGATGCCACATTCTCTGATTATAAAGAAAGGGCTTTTTTAAATAATAAAATAATCTTGAGGGGTTTTTTTTTGTGTGTGTATGTATTTTAAAGATTTATTTATTTTTGAGAGAGAGTGCATCTGTGCTTGCAAGTTCAAAGAAGAGGGGGAGAAGTAGAGGGAGAGGACTCTCAGGCTGACTCCATGCATGCACAGGATCTGACACAGGTCCCATGACCCTGAGATCAGGACCTGAGCTGAAATAAGAGTTGGACACTGAACTATGCCACCCAAGTGCTCCTTGAATTGATTTCCGTATTGAAATCAAATAATGAGACATATTTATTCATTTTCCCACCCCGTAAGCTAGTTTTTTGAAGTTAATGACAGCAGATTGGGTCATTAAGCTCATGAATTGTTTTTGGAGCAAGTGACTGTATTGGTTGGAATGCTTATGTTCCAGAGAGATTACTTTATATCCTGCAGTGGAATGAATTTTCAGGACTAGTAGAAATTTTGCATTTAGAAAGGAAAGTGTAAAAGCAGTTGGATTTTACTTTTCTAATGCTGTGGGCTGAAACTAGCAATTTTCCTATTCTGTCCCTTCCCCATCAGAACTGAATATGATCAAATTAAGATAGTAAAAATCTTCAACTGAAGTTTTCTAGGCAAAGAGTTTAACTCCAAAATTCTACTTTTTGTTTTATATTTTCACCAGATGAATTTGTGATTCTTTTGGATCCCCGATGGAATATGCAGGCTTTGGACATCATTAGAAATTCAATGGACTTTGATCCACAAACAGACCAGCCTGAGCAGCTCTTTGCCCTTTTAGAGTCTGTTGCGAACAAGTAGGTGAAGCCTGATATTCTGAGCACTGTTTACCTCATTGTACAATATAGCTTTACAGATTATACCTTTTCTAAACTCTGTCAAGTTTAGCTTACATGTGTTTAATCTTCTGAACCCGAGAAGTGGTGGATATTAGGTGGGATTTCCTTCATTGCTGCTTCTCCTTTATGCTCTCTGCTCATTCAAGTAATTCTGGCTCTGGTGTCAAAATGCCTGTAAATTTTGCAAGTTTTTAATAATTTAATAGGATGCTTTTAGAGATATATCAGCTTAACGTTAATGTTGTCTTTATTTTGCAATTAATCCTTTATCATAGGATAGTCATGTTTCCATTGTCTTCTATTCATGATTTGCAGCAGCTCCTCCCATTTTCACCTGCTCATTCTTTCACAGGTCCTTTCCTCAGCCTTACACATCACTTCCCATGTTGGAGAAATATGTAGCACCTGTACGCTCACCTACACACTCAACATACAAATTTATCTAATTGTTTCATAGGCTGGTCTTTCCTCACATTTAATACAATGGCCAGCATTATTTTTTTAATTGACTATCAGTGTAATGTAATACTTTTTTTTTTAATATAGTGAAAAAATTTATATTTAATTATAGCTGGCTGGACTCAGTTTAGATGATCCCAATTTTGTTGGCAACATCCAAAGCATCATAGTCAGGAGGCAGTCGAACATATGCTTTCTTCTCTCCATCAAGCCTGATTAAGGTGTTTACCTTGACCACATCAGTGTCATAGAGATTCTTCACAGCCTGTTTGATCTGGTGCTTATTGGCCTTAACATCCACAGTGAACACAAGTGTGTTGTTGCCTTCTGTTTTCTTCATGGCTGACTCAGGAGTCAGGGGGAACTTGATGATGGCATAGTGATCAGGTGTGTTTCTCCTGGGGGCACTCACTCATTGAGGATATTTGGGCTGCCTTCTGTGACGCAGGGTCTTGGGTCATTGGAATGTAGGTGACATGTGGATCTTCTATTTTTTTGTGACTGTCCATGCTTTTCAGCACCGCTTTCAAAGCCTTTGCTTTGGCTTTGGCTTTGGCTTTGGCTTTGGGAGGGGCACGGGTTTCCTTCTTTGCCTTTGGTGCCATCTTCATGAAAGCAATGTAATACATTTTTAAAACTAATTTTGTAATTGAGGTATAATGTACATTATAGAAAAGTACACTTAATAATGAGTATATTTGGTTTCGATGGATTTTCACAAAATGAACTCATGCATGTGGTATGAAGTAGCACTTCAAAGGCCCTCTTGTCTCCCCCTCCTAGTAGCTTCCCCATTCTGCCTCCCCAGCTAACTTCTAACACTGGAGATTAATTTTATTTTGGCTGCTCTTAAGAGTTGATAGTGCCGTTTGTCAGGTCACAGTAAAGCCTGGCAGTTTACCTAAATGCAGGTTTTCCCAGCCATCTGTCCTCCCCATTTTCACCCCTACCCCCAACTCAGTCATCATCACTTTTCACCTCCATCTCTTCAATCCAGAATTTGCAGGGGTTGGAAGTGAATGACAGGTTGAAGGAGATTGATGTTCCAAGCATTCTCAAGATTTTAGCAGTTAGAGGATGTGATTGCCAAGTAGTATACACCAATAACTGATAATATTTGTTATATTATTGATCTCATTTCAGGACAATCCTATATCTTGACCGGGAAAAACGGATTTTTACTGAAGCAAATTTGGTTTCCACTGGTGGCAAAAAGCTAAGAAATAGTGTTTTGAGAATGTCCTTTGAATTCCATAAAGGTAAGAAGTTTAACCTTTTGTATTCTTGAGTTATGCATCTGATCACAGAATGTCTCTAAAGGTAAGAGACCTTCAGCAGCTGCTGCCGTTTTCTGATTCTTTTTGATTTGGTGGCCTAATTTATTCAGTAATAATGACCAACTGCTTTGTTACATGTTCTTGATTTCACTTAACTTTTTATAGCAACCTTGCATGGTGTAGGTCCTATGCTGTGAAAGAGGAGAAAGATGTATAGAGATGCTCATGGTCATATCTCTAGCAAGTAATAGAGCTAGAATTTGAAATCTAGATCTGTTGGCTCAAAATGTTCATGCTCCTAACTATTTGGCTATAGGTTCTTTCTTCATTCTTCCTTTATTTTTTAAATTGAAAATATATCTGTGATCGTCAGAGAAAATTTGGACTATATTGAAGCATAAAAATAGAAGTCTGTCTTTGAAGGAGTTATTGTTAATAGTACATTCATTTGTATCTTCTCCTCTGTGCTGTCTATTCTTTCAAACATACATACACTTCGATTTGTTTTGTATTTAAACAAGTACTTCTATAAAATCTGCATTATTGCTCTAAAATTTTCATTTTTCATTAAGACATTAAGAACTTCTATAGATATGCATACCTGATTTGCTAAGTTTAATAGTAGGCTAAGAATTTACTTTCAATTTTGACCTTTCAAAATTGACCTTTGTACTAAAGATGCAGTTAAGTTGCATGTTACAGTTGATTTTGATAATATCCAGGGATTAATTTAAATCTGATTAAATGTTCTTATTTATGTCAACTCTAAGATCCAGAGAGCTATCACAGCCC
Organism: Vulpes vulpes; assembly: GCF_048418805.1. Lineage (NCBI taxonomy): Eukaryota > Metazoa > Chordata > Mammalia > Carnivora > Canidae > Vulpes > Vulpes vulpes. Next base: position 831,273 of record NW_027325671.1, read on the forward strand.
GCCCCATGAAATTGTGGTCAACCTTGCTGCTTTTTTTGAACTTTGTGATGCACTAATCCTGCTCTGGGTACAGTCCTCTCAGGGGGTTGTGTCTGATGCCATTGTCATTAAGGTGAGGAAATGTACTTCATGTTTTTATTTTTGTGCTAAGAGAAATATTTCAGATTCTTAGGGGTGAAATGAACTACAGTGTTATTATATGCCCAATATTACTTGAGAAATTTAATATTTCTTAACAGTTTTAAATATATATATATACATATTCTAGAACTTTATGGGTATATAACTAGCATAATAAGTAGCATATATTTGAAGTGTAGAATTTTATGTTTTGACATGTATATGTCTATGAAGCCATTCCATAATAGTGAACATACCTAATAACCTCAAGCCTTCCTTCATGTTCTTTTGTATTCCCTTTCTCTCCCTTCCCCCCACCCGAACATCCATTAATGTGCTTTTGGTTCCTATAGATCAGTTGTGTTTTCTAGAATTTTATATAAATGGAGTCATGCATTATACTTTTCTGTCTGGCTTCTTACACTCAAAACAGTTATTTTGAGATGCATCCAGATTGTTTCGTATCAGTTCATTCCTTTTTTTATTGCCAAGTAATATTCCATCAAATGTATGTACTACAATCCATTCACCTCTTGAAGAACAGTGGAATTTTAATTTATTTTTTAATCCACTTAAGCCTTCTTAGTCATCATCAATTGAAATATGTTTCTTGTGTCTTTTACTGAGAAATGTTTGTAATTTGGTTTACTTTGTTTTTAGATCTTGGATTCTGTGCGGTGGCGGGACCGGTTTTGGACTGTGGCTGACACAGTAAAAGTGGATACCCCGGGCTTGGCCCTGCTTGCCCTGCACTGGCACTGGGTTTTAAAACATTTGGTCCGTCAAATCCCCCACCTCCTAATGAACCATGAAGACAAGTAAGAGTCATACTTAGAGTAATGATGTCAGTATGTACATCTATGATAATAAAGAGAAAAGGGTTTGGAGTTGAAACTTTTCTTCTTGCTTTACTTTGGTTTATTCCGTTGGCCTATTGGTGAATGTAAATCAAATGTAAATGATATCTCTACTATGTCTCTACTATCCAGCATTTCCGCCTTTCCTTACTTCCCTCTGCTCTTTTCCCCTTTAAAGATACTACAAAGAGGTTCAGACGGTCTCAGAACATATTCAGAATTGCTTGGGGAGCCCGACTGGTGGCTTCACTGGTATAAAGAAGTTGCAGAAGTTCCTGGGACGACCATTTCCTTTTAAGGTATAATTAAGAAACATGTAGTAAACACAAAGATCTGACCTCTTCTGAAGTTCGCCTGGAGCATGAGGCCTGCCATTCAACTAGACTTATCCTTGCCTAAATGTTTAACTTCTAAGTGTTCACTGAATACGATTAACTGATTTGTTAAGTGTTAACATCTTGCTTATTGTTGACAGTATTAGTCTGGGTGGTGTTTTAACTTTATTACTGTAAAATCTGAGAGCAGCAGGGGTAAACAAACTGTATGTTTTCTAGAAGCACTGTGGAAATATTTAAAATGTTTTCTTAGATGTGAACAGACTGCTCAAAAGAATCTCATTTCTCCTCTATAAGTAGGTTCTCCTGGGTTTTGTTGTTTCAGAACAAGCTGGTGGTGGAATGTTTTTCTCAGTTGAAAATCCTTAACAAAGCGCTTGCCATAAGGGAGCGGATGCCTGCCCTTGGGGAAAGTGGATGGTGGGAAGACATTAATCGTCTCCAAGTGGTTGCTTCTGAATGGACTTTTAAAAAACGTCTCTTGCAGGCCTGGGGATTGGTCCTCAGAGCTAATATTCTGGAAGATGCCAATCCAGGTAATATACTCTGGAGTTTAACCTACTGACAGGTGTTCCAGGAGTATCTCTTGCCCAGTAGCCAATACGTTTTAAGTTTTTCCCTTAGATTTTCTTTTTACTCTGTTTCACTTTCTTTTTTCTTTCCTCTTTTTGTATGCTATAACTACAATTAAATAAGTGCCAGGCATAGAGATGAACTTTACATATATTATGTAATTCTCTCATCAGAATTGTGCAGGTATTAATAACATCATTTTACAAGTACAAAACTCAAGCTCAGTTTAAGCTCACAGTCACATGATTAGTTGGGAATCTAAGCCTGTTCTGTTTATCACTATGCTATAATGTTGCATGTGTCTTTTTGTCCAGATGAGTTGAAGAATCTTGTGAATGCTCATTGTTTAGAACTAAAAGCCAAAGGAATTTCATTTGGTTTTCTGGAGAAAAAGCACAATGAAGCTTCCTCCGTGTTCCAACCAGACTTTACCTCCTTACTCCAGCTTACCAGGAGTGTTCAGTTGTGGCCTGCAATGGAGTACCTGGCTATGCTTTGGCAGTACAAAGTGGTAGCTAATTTTATGACACAGGCCTGTTTAAGAGGGTAAGCCATTTTCCTCTGGGGGACTTTTTTTTCTTGTTTGATTATTCTCTGTATCCTAATGTGAAACAAAGTACAGACTTAAAGGGGACTAGTTACTGAAAGACAACAAGAGAAGTCAGTTGCCACTGATTCTTTGCCTATTTTGATTCCACCTCTACAAGTTACTGGGTATTATTCCAATAGAATTGCTTATCTGTTTTTTAATAGATGCACTATAAGTTCTGTGTGTTCCATCTTCCCATACATAATAGATTTTTAGCACTTTATTGATAGCCAACAGCCCATCCTTTCTTCCTCTTTATTTGTGGAACAGATCCAGCAAAAATCAGCAACCCCAGATAGATGAGGAGATAAGTCATCACATCACATTTTGTCTTAAGCGCACACCAGTTGCTCCGCAAGAGCTTCGAGACCTTTGGTCCTTACTGCACCATCAGAAGGTAAAAACCAAAATCAAAAGGGAAATAAACCTCTATACTATGACCCAGTTAGACTTATTGTGACAGACTGGTTGCAGAATGGTTTATTTATGTCCAAAACTCCAATCTTACTTGAATTAACTTTCAGAGGGGGAGAATTTTGAGTGTTTTTTTGCAGTAATTATCTGTGTATTTCCCAGCTCTTCCTAGAATCATTTTATTTGGTTTCCAGTTAAATGAGGCTAAAATATTTGCTTATTTTTATTGTTTGTGCAAAAACATAGTGGGTGTTTTTAATCTTTCCCCCAAGAATTGAATGTGAGTAGTGGTAAACTACAGTTAATATAACTTCATTAGTACAACCTTAATTTTTTTATGATGCTCTATTCATTTATCTGTTTTGCTGATATTATATTCATGTGATTCACTTATATTTCCTCCTGTACCTCATAAAAGCAGATCTCAGTTTTATAAAATTATCATTAATAAGTGGCTTAACCAAGATGACCAGGGTGGCAGAAAATCAGGGACATTAGAATTAACACCTTTAGACCCATGTTAATTTTAGATGAGTTATAAGACAGAAACCTCATAACTCGGTTTATGGAATTTTTCTCAGATATCCTCTTATCTATTTATCTCTAGGTGTCTACCGAAGAAATTACTTCGTTGTGGTCTGACTTATTTAATTCCATGTTTGGGTCTTTTTGGAGCAGTACTGTGACTACAAATCCAGAGTACTGGCTAACGTGGAGCCCTCTGCCTGATCTACAGCAGAGGGAGATGCCTAGGTCCCTTCTGGACTCCACATTGAAGGTTTGTTGGCATAAAATCATGAAGATGTTTGATGGTGGAAAATTTTTTTGATCTAGCAATAAATATTTATTCCAAGGACAGAGGAACACCTAAATAAGTAATTCTCTAATACTTTATTTTCTGCAGGATGTTAATAAATAAACCTTCAAAAAAGATACTCTATCTTAAATTATTTCAAAAATTCTGAATTAAAGTAAATAAAGTTAAATGTCTTCACTCAGGGTACCTGAGTGCTTCAATGGTTCAGTTGTTTGAGCATCTGACTCTTGTTTTCAGCTCAGGTCATAATCTCAGGGTCATGAGATTGAGCCCTGCATTGGGCCTACACTCAGCTCAGAGTCTGCTTGGGGATTCTTCTCCCCTCTCCCCCTCTAAGCTCCCCCCTGCTCATGTTCTCTCTAAAATAATAGTCTTCACTTTATTCTCTAAATAAAATATTCTTTCTAGTCACATTTATACAAATATATGTGTGTATATGTGTGTGTATATACAGTTGACCCTTGAACAACACAAGGTTTGAATTGAACGGGGTCACTTACACATGGATGTTTTCCAATAAATATGTATTTTATTTGTGACTGAAAAGTAAGGTAGAAGTTGCCAAATGCCTAGAAGCAAAGGGAAGTTCGAGGGAAGATACAGGGAAGGCTGGAACAAAAGGGCCATCATCTTATTCTGGCACTCCTTATCCTACTACCTGTGCAAGACTTGGTTATTGAGGTATTGAATGGTGAAAGAGGTACAAAGGAACTGACGGGCTTGGGGGGTGAATTCTCACTACAGTGGTAGGACCTATCACTGGCCAGAGTTGGCCAAGGACAACAGAATGATAACCTGCCTCCTCCCTGAAGTAAGAAGTCTAGGAGAACCAGGGGGTAGGATGAGCACTAAACAGGATTCTTGGTGACGGAGGGGACTGCGGGGAGGAGTTGTTATCCATGGTACTGAAAGTCTGAGGCAGGAAATTAATACCACAGGGATAGTGGCAGCTGGCTCACTGCTTGCCACCATTTTCTGTAAGCAGGAACGGTGTTAGAACTTGGAATAGGGGCCAGGTGGAGCAAGTGGCCAGAAAAGGTGAGTAAAGGTGCTCTGCCTTCCCTGGTTCTTTGCCTTTCTCTGGACTCTATGTGGAAGGAGATTCTGCATTCTTGGGTATAGTAGCAAGTAGCAGATAGCACTCTAGGGTCCAACTTTGCCAACTTTGGTTGGAGATCAGAAGGCCTGTGTGTCTTTTTCTACAGTATTGTACATAGTTAGGGTTTTGGGTAGTTAACCATTAAATACATGGGTTTTTCTTTTATGTATGTGGTGGGGTGGGGGTGGGGGATTGGCATTCCTAACCCCTGTGTTGATCGAGGATCAACTATATAGAATTCTGTAGCAATAAGTATTATTTGCTCTGTATCTTATTCACATATATTTTGTATTAAATATACATAAAAATAAGATCGCTTTCTTTGTTCGTATGTCATGGAAACATGTCATTCCAGCTTATACTTTGTAAGGTATGCCATTGTTCTAATGTGCTGGAATTTAATCACTTATTCATAAATGTAGAGGTTTTTTGCCTTTATTTCTCCCTTTCCTATAATAAAAACTAGAATTTATTCCTTGGTTAGAATGTCTGTACAGTTAAAGAAATTTATGGCTATTCTCAGAATGTCTGGGCAGGTGGTTTTTAGCAGTGGTTTTTGTTTTTCACACACACACACACACACACACACACACACATACACCTCCCCACCTAGTTTTTATTTAAGTTCCAGTTAACATACAGAGTAACACTAATTTCAGGTGTAGAATTTAGTTACCTGGTACTCATCACAAGTGCCCTCCTTAACACCCATCTCCAGGCCCCTTCCCCTGTAATAACTGTCATTTTGTTTCCTATGTTAAGAGTCTGTTTCTTTGTTTGCCTCTCCCCGCTCTCCCCCCATCATCATTTGTTTTGTTTCTTAAATTACACATATGAGTGAAACCATATGATATTTGTCTTTCTCTGACTAACTTATTTCACTTAGCAAAGTATTCTCTGGCTCTGTCCATGTCGTTGCAAATGGCAATATTGCATTTTTTTTTATGGCTAAGTAATATTCCAGTGTGTAAATTTTATCCATTTACCAGTTGATGGACATTTGGGCTGTTTCCATAATTTGTCTATTATTGATAATGCTGCTATCAACAGGGTGTATTTTTTACTTTTTCAAACATGCTAGGAGCTGGTAAAGGAGGAGGTCACAAAGCCCAGGATAATCACAGGAAGACTTAGGACTAGAGCACAATTTCACTTATTATGTAATCTATTTATTTACATTTTTTTTTAAAGATATATTTATTTATTTATGATAGACATAGAGAGAGAGAGGCAGAGACACTGGCAGAGGGAGAAGCAGGCTCCATGCACCGGGAGCCCGATGTGGGGCTCGATCCCGGGTCTCCAGGATCGCACCCTGGGCCAAAGGCAGGCACCAAACCGCTGCGCCACCCAGGGATCCCCTATTTATTTACATTTTTGACACACTAGGTGTTACCAGCATTTTAAATTATTGCTAATCAGTTTAAAAAATCTTGTTTGAATTTGTTCTCATGATTATTTTTTTAGATTAAACATCTTTATATGTATGTATATTTCCTTCATGTATTTTTCAGTCATGTTTACTGCTCATTTTGTTAAAAAATGAAGTCATCATTTTCATATTGAAGATCTCTTTATAAAAATTATAGATATTAAACCTTTACCCACCATATGGTTAGAAATATATTTCTAGTGTTCTCTTGTCTCTCAGGTTTTTTTTTTTAAAGATGTTATTTATTTATTTATTCACGAGAGACACGGGGAGAGAAAGAGAGAGACACACAGGCAGATGGAGAAGTAGGCTCCATGCAGGGAGCACAATGTGGGACTCGATCCTGGGACTCCAGGATCACGCCCTGGGCCGAAGGCAGGCACTCAACTGCTGAGCCACCCAGGCATCCCATCTCTCTCAGGTTTTATAATGTTTTCTTTTCAAATATTCTAGCCCCTTTCTATTTTCTGGCTTTGATGTCATGCTTTTAAAAAAATGTCTTCTGGGGCAGCCCGGGTGTCTCAGCGGTTTAGTGCCACCTTCGGCATGGGGCGTGATCCTGGAGACCTAGGATCAAGACCTGCATCAGGCTCCCTTCATGGGGCCTGCTTCTCCCTCTGCCTGTGTGTCTGCCTCTCTCTCTCTGTGCCTCTCGTGAATAAATAAATAAAATCTTTAAAAAATAAAAATAGTCTTCCTTCCCTTTCCCTAGAGGTGAAAACCATTTGCCTAACATTTTTTGTATATTTTTGTTTTATATTTAAATCATTAGTTATATCTGGATATCTTATTTTGTGAGGTAGGTATCTAAATATTTTACACAAACAGTATATCTAAAAACAGTATAATAACACCACATTTGATTAATTTATCCTTTCCACTCATTTGAAATGCCACCTTTATCATACCTTATTCCCACAGATGTTCATGGATTGGTTTGGGACTCTTCTGTTCTCTTGCTCTATCAAAATTATCTTTTAAATTAATTAATTTTTTTTTCATTACCTCTGTACCCTTCATGGGGCTCCAATTCATGACCCTGAAATCAAGAATGGCATATTCTTCTGACTAGGCCCAGCCAGGCATCCTTCAAAATTGATTTCCTTATTGTAGAATATTTCTGAAAGCCTTCAGTGAGAAATCTTGTGAATTCCCGAGAGTTACAGAGTATATACAGTGTTTCCCATCGTATGTATTTAACCACTTAATCCTTTGCTGTAGATAGCTATTACTGTGTCCCAGATGAACAGTCCAAGGAGCACAGGTTTGACAAACTTTGTCCCTGGCTCTTAACATTTATCTTCTAGCTCTACTGCAAGAATGGTCTTCTTGATGCCCAGGTTGGAGGGGTTTTCTTGCATTAGTAAAGCACCAGTTGTTCCTCATTCTTTGAGAATGGAGTCTGTTTCTTTAAAGCCTAACACCTTAAAAAAAAAAAAAAAAAAAAAAGCCTAACACCTGACACCATTCTGCACTCTGGTTGATGTTTACCTGGTTCTAGCAACTTGAACCTCCTTTTTTTTTTACTCCCTTTCTTCCTCTGAAGTGCTCAGTGGTGCTTGTTAAAATCCTTTTAATTTCTTTTTTTTTTTTTTTAAGATTTTATTTATTTATTCATGAGAGACAGAGAGAAAGAGGCAGTGACACAGGCAGAGGGAGAAACAGGCTCCATACAGGGACCCTGTCGTGGGACTCGATCCTGATCCCGGGTCTCTGGGATCATGCCCTGGGCCGAAGGCGGGGCTAAACCGCTGAGCCACCCAGGGATCCCAAATCCTTTTAATTTCTAAAAGATACATGACTCCTCTCTGTCCATCAGGGCCCCAGCAGTCTCAGTAGAGCCATATTCTCCAAGTGCTGTTTTGAAGTCTTGACCAGCAGCTGCAGAGGAAGTCCTTGGGGTGTGAGTGGCCTCCCTATCCTGTCCTCCTCACATGTCATCCTGGGAGAATGGGTTGAAAAAGCCCAGCAGCTCCAGGACATCAGCCTGGCGCTTTGGACCAACATGGCTGTGCCTTCAGTCACAGAATTCAGGTATTCTTGCCCTCCCCTGCCCTGCTCCCAGGTAGACTGTAAAGTTCTGTCTTTTTTATAGAGCATGTAGCAGAGAACTCAGTCATAACTTGTTTCTGTAGTGGCTAGTTTTGATGGCTGAAGACAAGTATATTTTCTGATTGGATCAGCAGGTTTTTAGCCCATGACAAGTATATTAGGAGTTGGCTAGTGCCTCTGTCGGTTTTAAGCTTATTGTGATAGAGCGGAGCTTAGAAAAGCATGTAAGGTTACTTGAGCAGAGAAATTCATCTCTAAGTGGTGAATTAGTGCAGTAATGCAATCTACCTTGTCATTTTCTGAAAGAATGATAGTTGTGAGAAAAGAGTGCTGTTTGATGTAATGCAAGCCCTTAAGTGCTTCCTTATCTCTACAGACGCACGGATTCCCAGCTCCAGAGGCTTGTGCTGTGTCGGCACCTGGCGGGTTTGACAGAGCTGCTCCCTGAACCCCAGCGGCAGGAGTATATGCAGAACTGCGAACAGCTGCTGCTCGGGGACAGACAAGCCTTCCAGCATGTGGGCCAGACTCTTGGAGACATGGCTGGACAGGAGCCTCTGCCCAAAGAGTTGCTATGCCTCTTGCTTACTTCCTTGCGCCACTTGTTTGGGGAAGGGGATATTAAACAGGACCTCTCTGAGCCAGCCCGTCGTGGGAGCCTCTGGGTGAGCCTTGGCTTGCTCCAGATTCAGACATGGCTTCCACAGGCACGCTTTGACCCTGCAGTGAAGAGGGAATACAAGCTCAAGTATGCTAAGGAAGAGGTACGGAGGGGTGAGAATTTGGAGCATGGGGCTCCATCCCTGACTTAGTATATTACTCCTTTTATTGCCTTTTGAATGCTTAGAGCACCAGAGAGATGATTTTGCATAGGCTACCCTGTGATATCCCAGGAGTGTGTTCTAATGACTGCATTTTCCTCTTTGAGAATTCCTCTGAGTAAGCTTAGGTATTTGGAGGGGTCCTTCCTAAGCTTCTGATGTATTTGCCAGTAGACTACAGTAGGCAGAGGTCACGGCAGTTGAATATCTGAGGCATTGCCAGAGAACTAGTGGTATCTCTCCTATCCGTACTCCCTCTATCTGAACTAAGTCGAATATTTGGACTTGGATAACTTCTTCAGATGCGGTATGGTATTCCTCAGCTTTTGAACTTTTGGTTTGTTATCTAAAACTCAAGGATCAAGTAGATTTAGATTATGTGGTATCCCTTGATATTTGAACTTCTGACCAAACTCAGGAGCTGAATATATAAAGATAGTGATAGAATTTTCTTTCTTCAAAATGTGGAACTAGTATATGAGTTGGTAAAGACTAAGCTGCTATAGCAGAGTCCTTAGAAGTTCAGCAGTGTAAATAAGGTAGTTTCTTTTCCTAATAGCTCTAAGGTGAGTGGTCCAGGTTAATGGAGCAGAAACCCCTGCTCTTGAGTCATTCAAGAGCCCAGATTCCTTCTATCCAGTTTCTCTACCTTTCCCTGGGGCATTGTCCTCTTGGACAGGGTCACAGCTGGGCACAACAGACGTGCTTCTTCCTTTCTGTTAGTTACACCAGTTGCAGTGTGAGTGGAAGACCCGAAAGCTCTCGTCCCAGCTACTGACTGGAACAGACTTGGAAGATGAAGTCATTATCCGTTACTCTCATCCTCACATCAGGTAACAGCGGAGTGATTGTGTTGGGGGTTTATTGACTTTTTTTTTTAAAGACATTTTGAGGTTGGCCTTTGCAATGTAATTGCAGTTGGAGGTGATAATACATACTCTGAACTACATTAGCAATTAGACCCTAAAGCCATGGTTATAGTCAGGAAAAATTAATATTCTGAAAGGAGGGGCAGGATTCACATGGGGTCAGGAGCATTGAAACCAGAACTTTTTTCAACATGACAGAAATTGGGTCTGGTGATGTGCACTCTGTGGGTTTGTTGTCTTGGTAAACATTATATAGTGTAGCAGGTCTGTGTTTAGTCCTGCCCCTGCCTTTAGACTTTGAATAGATCACTTAATTGCCTCTCAGCCTTGGAGTCCGTGTCTGTAAGGGGAGAATAATAGCATTTACTTTGATGAATTGCGATTAGACTGATGAAATATGCATCTCCGTTGTTTAGCACCATGTGTGGCATGTGATGAATGATCTCTTTGTATTATTCATTTACATTATAATAGTCAATATTTTCCTCATGTTATTCCTTAGGGGCTGCTATGTCTTTATTTTGTTTTCCTAGCTAAGGGCTCAGTCTAGATTCGCTGTTTTTCTCCTGACTGAATTTGTATATTGTGTTAATTTGCCTTTAGACTACTTCGCCAAAGAATTGATCATCTGGAGAATTTAATCTGCAGCCTGTCAAAGAAGCAGGCCTTCAGACCCCAGGTGCCTGCCTATGAGTCACTGGTGCAGGAGATCCACCACTATGTCACCAGCATTGCCAAGGCCTCTGCTGTTCAGGATCTGCTCACACGGCTCCTGCAGGCCCTCCACATGGATGGACCTCGGTCTGCCCAGGTGGTCCAGAATCTTCTGAAAGAGGAAGCCTCCTGGCAGCAATCCCACCACCAGTTCAGGAAGCGGCTGGCTGAGGAGTATGCCCTGTATCCAGACTCTGTGACCCCACTGCAGGCATCCATCTTGCAGTTGCAGCATGGGATGAGGCTGGTGGCATCTGAAGTCTGTGCTTCATTCCATGGCAGTGTAGTCTGTGCAGACAGGCTGGGTAGCCTGGCCACATCCTTGTTGGCTTTTCCATCGGTGGGCCCTGCCTTCCCCACTTACTATGCTCATGCAGATACTTTATGCTCAGTGAAGTCAGAAGAGGTTCTTCGAGGCCTTGGAAAATTGATCCTCAAGCGCTCAGGAGGAAAGGAACTAGAAGGCAAGGGCCAGAGACCTTGCCCAACGCGAGAGCAGCTGCTGATGAATGCACTTCTTTACCTGCGCTCCCATGTGTTGTGCAAGGGAGAGCTGGACCAGAGGGCTCTGCAGCTTTTCAGACACGTGTGCCAGGTAAGCCCACGACTTCCTCCTGAAGGGCGCTGGCAGCACAAGCAGGGTATCTGCAGGACATTAGCAATGTGGATGGAGACCATGTGATTAGGCAGTGGGATCTAGTGTCTTCGTTTCTTACTCCTATTCAGTTTTCCGTTTGGGGGGTCTTTGTCCCTGAATTATTAAGAGATTAGAAAAAATTAGTGATATTAATTCTTTGTCTCTGACACACACTATATATATTTTCCCCTGGTCTGTTTTTTGTTTTAGACTTTATTTATGGTGGTTTTGGCCATGTGATAGTAACAGCTTTTATTAAGAAAGTAACTTCTGTTTTTTTATCAACAAAAACAATTTGTTCTCAATTTATACAATTAAAAGAATAAATATAAATAAAAATTACTAGATTTTTTACCACTTAAATTAAGCTATATAAACTTAACGTTCTGGTGCATCCCATTCTAGCCTTGTTTGTTTGTAGATGTATCTGTACCTGTATGTCTGTGACATTATAAATTTAAGTCATTCATCCCAGTGGTTTATAAATTTCTGTTTTTTAGTAGTAGAACTCTTTTAAAAATAAAAGTCTTAGAATAGTTTCCCAGTATGTAATAGATAAAAGACATACTTTAATTGAGGACAATTCTGTCCTCTCTGTGGCTTCTGAAGCTGGTCCTTAAGTTGCTAGAGTTCTACAAACCACTGCTAAAGTCCATTCTGTTTTATACTTTGCTTTAAAAAACCTGAGAGCACTAAGTGATTATTTTCCTCCATAATTACGGTATTTTTCACCTACATCCTATTGACTAGCTGTCTAGTTTTCTATTATATAGATATGCTCTAAGACGCTTAACTAATTTATCATTGAGCATTTATATTTTTATGTGGTCTTTTTCCTGTCTTAGAAAACATCGCCACCACCATAAATAGTCTTATACCTAGGTCTTTGGGAACAAATTTTAGAAAGCAGAATTGCCGGGATGAAGATTAACCGCTTTAGGTTTTTAGTACAAACTATCATTCTGAAAGGTAGATGCTCATCTCCTTGATTCTCATCAGTACGGAGTGTTTTCTTAATTTATAGTTTTTGCCAAACTTTGGGACTTAAAAATCTTAGAGTTACTGGGGATTTAAAAAGTGGTAAGGCATAGCCCAGTTTTGCCTGATTGATGCCCTGTAACCACCCTGCCCCTGGCCCACATTTCTGTTTCCTGAACTCCTGGTCCAGCTGCTTGAGTTGTTAGCCAAGTCCAGTCTGAGTCACAACCCCCACATTTCCTACCCAGAGCTTATCCTTAGTACAGAACTCCATTAACTTCTGACAGGAAGTTCCAGTGGCATTAGCCCTATTGTTGCATGTTTTTACACTGTGAAAATGTAGCACTATAGCAAGGGGGAATTTAGAAAATGGGTTGCTGCAGATACAGTTTAAAAACAGAGTTTATTTGCTATTACCTGGAGTTTTTTGGATGTTGGCATTTACTTGTTTTGAACCATGGTACTGTTATCATGAGAAACTAAGAGATAGCAAGTTCTGCTTTGTTTATTTAAGCACCTCAGCAAAGGCAAAGAAGTTTCCCTTCAAATGTGTGACTTTTCAGGAAATTATCAATGAGTGGGATGAACAGGAACGCATAGCCAAGAGATACAGATATAGGAGCAGAAACTCCAGGACAGCCCTGAGCGAGGAGGAGGAGGAAGAACGGGAGTTCAGAAAGCAGTTCCCACTTCATGAAAAGGTTGGGTGGTGGTAACAGGGTTTGTTTTGGAACAATTTCCCTTGATACCACCTGTGTTACTTTTGAATGGTTTGATTATCTATCTTTTTACCATATCTTTATGTAAGTCATTACTTCGTTTTCTTGATTGTTCACACTCCATCTTTGCCCTTTCCTTTTTTGTTAAAACGATTTAATTTTTAGAAGTTCATTTGCTCTAATGTTATTGACAGGATTTTGCAGATATTCTAGTAGAGCCAACACTGGACGAGAAGAAGGGAACTTCAGATGTGCAAGAAGAGGGAGCAGCCACAGACCCTGCCCTCTTCTCCCAGAGCTCAATGCAGGCTGTGATGTTGATTCACCAGCAGCTTTGCCTCAACTTCGCTCGGTCCCTCTGGTACCAACAGCCTCTACCGCCACATGAGACAAAGCATTACCTTGGCCTGTTTCTGTCCTGCTATCAAACTGGGGCATCTCTTGTGACACACTTCTACTCTCTGATGGGTATGACAGTTTGTTTTTGTGTTAAACTTTTGGGGAATGCAAATGAATAAATAGGATTACTACTTCTGGAGCAGTTAGTCATTACCTTCTTGTTTTTTACTGAATTCCTTGTTGAGGTCGTTTCCTTAGCTTAAGAGACTCAGGCTACTTCAAAAAACTTGATTTAAAATTCTGCAATAGTGGATTTTTCTCCTCTGAATACTTTGGAGTGAAGGGATTTAAAAAATAAGGATATAGACTTAGTTTGAGTGGTTTTGTTCCTCAATATTCTAATTTGCTTCTAATAGCTTCAGTGGTTTTCAAAACATGTGTTCCTGGGAGCATCCTGGGGACTCAGAAATTAATCTTACAGAATATTGTTTGATTCAGTTCCCTGTATGACCTTGTGAGTTATTCCTTGGCTATTAGAAAGGAGGCTTTAGATTTCATTTCTGCCTACCAAGATAGCTACAAAAACCAGGAAATAGAATCCATCAAACCAAACTCTGTATCTCTTGATAACAGTAGGCAATATCTGAGTTCCTCTATGTATCCCAAACACTTGGCAGATTTTGGTGACATTCCTGTGATACTAGGGTCCTCCTAGTCCTTTAGGCCTATGTTGCTCCGGGCATGAATGGCTTTAAAATATCTTCATTATTTCTGAACACGTTTTTGTCATCTTTGTACCTTGGTATCTCAACCTACTGAGTCTACTGAGTTCGCTGACTTTACTATGATGTTAACTTCATAGGAGCTGAGCTGAATGACCAACTCTTGGGCAGCCAACTTTTGGCTTGCAGCCTCTCCTATAACACTCTGTTTGGTGAGGCAACCTCGGATCTAATAGTGAAGCCTGATGGGCCCTATGACTTCTACCAGCACCCCAATGTCCCAGAAGCAAGGCATTGTCAACCTGTGCTTCAGTGTTTCTCAGAGGCTGTTAGTCAGCTACTGCAGGATTGGCCAGAACACCCAGCTCTCGAACAGGTAGGGCAGCTGGTGGGAAGGGAACACTGAGGATATGATCTCTGCCGTCTCTAAGGGCATTCATGTATACATTTCAGTGTATAAACAAAGATTCACAGAACCCCACTTCAGTGGGACACTACTCACTGCAGGATGGACATACCAGTTTGTATAGCTATTGTATAAATGATGTTTCAAATTCCACTAATTTTATTTGTTGATCAGGTTTGCTGTCCACATGTTAAAATACTGCTATATTGCTCTGTTTATTCAGATACCTATGTATATTAGCAAAGGCCTGGCTTTTTCACTATCAGCAGTTTTAACAGAGACTTTACTCTGTAGTCTTCAGCCAATTTTTTTAATAACTCTTACAACAGAGAGTGGTTAAGAGAGATTATCTGGGGGCACCTGCTGGTCAGTCAGAAGAGCTTGTGACTCTTGATCTCTAGGTCGTGAGTTCAAGCCCCATGTTGGCTGTAGGGATTACTAAAAAAACAAATCTAAAAAGTAATGATCTTCTCAAACTCCATGTTTTTTCTAGAGTAATACAACAGATAAAGTGTTTCTCTTAGATCCACAATTCTAGAAGTTTCCTCCATGGCTGTAGCAGGTGCAAAGCAGGGACCTTGCATAAAAATTTCATTAGGCCTCTCTTCAGTACTTTGGGTGATTGATATACCCACAGAGATGCCTAGATCTTTTTTCTTCTTTTAATGCAGCTGCTGGTTGTAATGGATAGGATTCGTAGTTTCCCACTTTCCAGTCCCATCTCAAAGTTCCTGAATGGCTTAGAGATCCTTCTCGCAAAGGCACAGGTAAGATAATTCTCTTTCCCTCTCTCATTTTAGTTAGTAGTCAATTGAAAAAAGATTATCTTGTAGTAAAGTTATTGTTAGAGGACAGAAGTTATATTTTTGGCTTGGAGAGAGGGATAAGCTTCCCTGGTTTTTCTGGCATGGGGTCAGATTATTACAAGTAAAACAGTTGCCTTGTGGGGCACGTGAGGGACTTGCCTCCCCTATTCTCAAGGATAGGATGCCATATCCATTGGTACCGGGACCTCCCTCTGCCAGGGCTTCCAGGTAGGCTTCCAAACTAGCTGAGTGCCTGGACATGTCCCCCTCCATCCTCTCACAGCTCTTGAAGTATCTGGTGCTTCCCTGATTATCAAACTAGGGCTCTGCACTTTGGAGCAGTCACATGTCTGACAATAGGAATTCAGACTCAGCTCCCCAAATCCTTTGCTGTTTGCCTATACTTGGCTCTTCTGGAGTTCTGTCAGGTAACCAGAAACAACTTGAAGCTTGATACACTAGATGTAAACTCATTGCTATTGGTAAATTGCCATAAAAGTTATTTAGGGGTCTGGTGGTCTTTACTCAAAGACAAAAAAAGTCTAAGATATTCCAGAGGGTGGGAGATGATTAAGAAATTGAATAATGGCCATAGTAAATTTTATCTTTGCTTTTATTAGGATTGGGAGGAGAATGCAAGTCGAGCTGTCTCTCTGAGGAAGCATCTCGATTTAGTCAGTCAGATGATCATTCGTTGGCGTAAACTGGAACTGAAGTAAGTGATAATCTGTCACTTCCCTTCCCCTCCCAAACTAATGCTGTAGAGACACTTGTCTTTTGATAATTTGTTGATGTAGTAAGACTGAGAATGTACTTTTCGGTTATTAATCACAGAATTAAATGCAGGGCATTAAAATGGTCTCAGTAGAGACCAGACAGCAGCATACATTTCCAAGGCAGCAAACTAGGTGGCTTCTCCACCTCCACCTTAGGAGGAGAGACTAGGGAACGTTTAGCTTCTGCTTCAGTGGTTTCAGATCTTTCAAATGGGTTTCCTTAAACGTCTCTTTGACCTCTTCTCTCACATTTCAGCTGCTGGTCTATGAGTTTGGATAATATTATGAAGCGCCATACTGAGAAATCCACTAAACACTGGTTCTCTATCTATCAGATGCTTGAGAAGCACATGCAGGAACAAACAGAGGAACAGGAAGGTAACACCTGTCCATAAATTCCCTGCATATTTAAAAGTTTCAGGCTAATTGGAGAGTGCTGCAAAGTGTAGGATTTACTTGTTTGCCTTGTTTCCTGGCACCACTGCTTTTACATGGAATTCATCATTTGACTTGATAGTATTCCTGAGAGTTTTAAGTGACTTTGTTCAAATTGTAGAGAGCTGGTTGTTAGATAAGGTTTCCTTATTCTCTGTATCCAAGAGACAAGTCACAATGAAGATTTCTCTCCTTAGGTACTAGTTGATGTCCTTTAGTTAAAAGTATTTCATTTCATGCTTAAAAAAACATCTTATATTCAGTTTCATAATTTGCTGTGACTGCATTTATCACATATCCTGCCTGCAGCTGTTTTTATATCAGCTTAGAATTTATCTCTAGTCCTTTGCTTCAAAGTTTTGCTTTGAAACATTAAGTGGTCTGTACTTGCCTGCCATCCTTCAGTGTGTCCCATAGTAGATTAGATGCATGTTATAAATCCAGAATGATAGTTGCAAGTACATATGTTTTCCACTTTGAATCTCTAAAGATGACAAACAGATGACCCTGATGTTGCTGGTCAGCACATTACAAGCATTTATTGAAGTATCCTCACTGGGAGAATTCCACGTACGACTTCAGATGTTACTGGTTTTCCATTGTCATGTCTTGTTGATGCCTCAAGTTGAAGGAAAGGGTAAGGAGGGTGTGTGTGTGTGTGTGTTTCTTTTACACTACGCTATTTACATGGTTAGGCTTTGAATTCTCCATGAGATAGGTATCTTGTTGCATACCAAGTTTTATTTATTTATTTACAAAGATTTTATTTATTTATTTGAGAGAGTGAGAGCATGCATGAGTGGAAGAGGGGCAGAGAGAGAATCTCAAGCAGACTCCACACTGAGTGTGGGGCCTCATGTGTGGCTCTATCCCACAACCCATGAAATCATGACCTGACGGAAACCAAGAGTCAGATGCTTAACTGAGCCACCTGTATGGCATCTCTGCATACCAGCCACGGTATGGCATCTCTGCATACCAGGTTTTAAATAAGATCCTTTTGGGGAAGCCTGGGTGGCTCAGCAGTTTAGCGCCACCTTCAGCCCAGGGCCTGATCCTGGACACCCAGGATCAAGTTCTGCATCGAGCTCCCTGCATGGAGCCTGCTTCTCCCTTTGCCTGTGTCTTTGCCTCTCTATCTCTCTGTCTCTCTCATGAATAAATAAATAAAATCTTTAAAGATAAATAAGATACTTTTAGTCATCTTTTACTTTGAAGTGATTCACATTAGATACAGAGAATAACATTAAAGTACAAACTGGTTATAGATGAAGCCCTGACTAGTGGACTCTGCCAGAGATTAATTGCCAAATTCAGATCTTGGGAACCAGTGTGTTGAGGCTACAGATCTTTTTTTTTTTTTTTTTTTGAGGCTACAGATCTTTCTGTCTAGACAGTGTAGATGTCCTGCTAAGCTTTTGCTTGATCGAGGGCATAATTAGATTCTTTGATCTAGTGAGAGCTCTGCTACATGTCAAGTAACTGCACATAAAACACTGTTAATTACTGTCCCTGACCACACCTATTTGGATGAAACAAAACCACGACTATAGGTTGTATGTGAATGAGCAGCCAGGGTGAACCTTTTAATTCACCATCTTTTAAGATGGGCTCAGTTTCTGCTTACTTTATGTTGAGATTCCAAGAAAGGGTTTGAAATTGTGTTCAGTGGAACATCTGATTCACCATCTTTAAGAACAAAAGTGCAAAAAATTCAGTACAAGCTGAAATTTAAAAATGGGCTGGTGTTGACAGTGTGCCTGCTTCTCTGAGAACAGCTAGACTCAGGCTCCCCAATGAGCTATTAAATAATCTACCTGTGGAATGTTGTGCTATAATCTCATGGTCTTAAAAGTAATGAGGAAGGAGCATCACTGAAAGTTGGAGCCCATAGGTGTGGCAAGTAGCATATGCAGCAAGTGTGTGGTGTTTTTGTTTCCTTTTCATTTCTTCCAGATTCACTTTGCAGTGTTCTGTGGAATCTGTACCATTATTACAAGCAATTCTTTGACCGGGTCCAAGCCAAAATTATGGAACTTCGTTCTCCCCTTGAGAAAGAACTTAAAGTAAGATTAGCAATTGTCATGATCATTCTTGGGAGAATAAAATCAGTAAATTCTTTTTGGTTCTGTTCTTTTATCTATTTAACTGTGAGGCCGGGGGGCTCTCGGGAGTGGAAGAGAGCATTGCAACTGCCAAGTAGGATGGCAAGATTTACATTTTGTGGCGTTGGCTCCATTACTGACCTGTCCAGGGGTTTGAGAGGTTAGTGGAGTCAAAGGCTCCTCAAGAGGATTGCCACATACTTCTTTTAGTGCTCCCTCACCTGCTCTTGCCCAGGCTGATTATCCACCTCAGAGGAGTGTTATTTAGTGTTGAGTGCTATCAGGATGCCTTGGGGAAAGGAGGGCCCTGTCTTTTGAGAACTCTGTGGTTATGGAACCAACCGTGGCACAAACAGCACATATCAGGTGACCTGTTGATTGTGGCAGCACTCTTTTCATTGCTTTGTGACAAATAGGTGGTTCCTTTTTTGGACTTGTTTACTGGTACATAGTCTGGTATTTGGGATGGAGTGGGCTCTGGTCTTTGGCAAACAGATGATTTAGAAAGGAACAGAATAACACCAGCTTGATAACCCATTCCTTGATCTTCATTTATCTTTCAGGAATTTGTTAAAATATCCAAGTGGAATGATGTCAGCTTCTGGTCCATTAAACAGTCTGTGGAAAAGACACACAGGTAATTCATTTTTTAAAAATTGGAGGGTGACGGGGTGCTTTGGTGGCCCAGTTGGTTAAATGTCCAACTCCTGATCTCAGCTCAGGTCTTGATTTCAGGGTCATGAGCTCAAGCCCTGCGTTGGGCTCCATGCTGGGTGTGGAGCCTATTAAAAAAAAATGGGGGGAACCAAAGCTCAGAACTTTTGTATGCTAGATAGCAAGACTACATTGTTAATGTGGCCTGACGTAGTGTTGCCTTGAACTTATTATGAAGCACTAGATTGTTTTGGTGTGGCTTTTCAACAGCACCGTAACACCCAAAGCAAAATGTGTGTGCAAAAGGAATTGGTGTGCCTTGAGACAAAGCAGGTTAAGCACTGTAGAAGGGTTGAGTCTTTTGTCACCTACTAGCTGTTTCAGCTTGAGTGAAGTGATCCCACCATTCCTGACTTTAGGTTTTTCTTCTAGAAAAGGGAGATGACAATACCTGCCTTACTTTTCCTTAAAAACAAACAGGATGATTATGAATATCTAAGGAGTTCATGTATACAGTACGTATAGGTTATTAAGTTATGTATGTATGCGTTTTGCCACTTTTACATTTCCTCACTTTCCACCCATTTTTCCCTCCTCATCTGTCATTACCTGGGGCCAGGACCCTCTTTAAGTTCATGAAGAAATTTGAAGCTGTCCTGAGTGAACCCTGCCGGTCATCGTTGGTGGAGAGTCACAAGGAGGAGCAGCCTGACTTTTTGTCACAGCCAGCAGCCACTAGTGAGGCATCCTCCATTCAGAGTCTGAACAAGGCACTGAGGGAGACCCTGTTGGCCCGGCCGGCAGCTGCACAGGTATATCTCTAAGACAGTGTTTGCTTATTCCTGCCTAGTCAGGGGAGATGTGTGCTTTCTCTGTAGGGGGTGTTCCTAGAACTAGGCAAGGGAATGCCTTTGAAATATTGCTCTTTGGACAAGTACAGCATTTGTATGTCTGCCTGACACTGCTGCATGGTAATGCAGAAAGCATTGATCCTGGTACTGAAAGTTTAATGGTCACCTATGAGAAGTAAGTATTGTGCTCACCTGTGAAGATTTCATCTACCTGTGACAGAAGACTCGAAGCATCAGTTGAGGAGTACGCCACTGAAGCTGCCGCACAGGGAGTGACTGTATGCAGTGTACTCTGTTGATTTTAGTGGTTGCTGATGACCATGATATAAATTCTCTTATTGTGGCCAGTTTCAAGCACCAGCAGTTAAGAGTTGGCTTGTAAAATTCCAGAAAATATAATAGTCCTGGAGAGCTTGGGTGAGCAGATCTGTTATAGGATGTATGTTCTCACATCATATCCTTAGATGTAAAGAGCTCTGGGATCAAGGAGCACACCTCAAGAGAGTAATAGCTTTTGCTTTCTTACTATATTTCCCATCTTGGGTCCATAGAGTAAGCAGTGAAGGTCCTCAAGCTATTTTTGGTATTTTCGCAGTACAGAAAGCATAATAGAAATTGAGCATATAGCCATGATATGGCTCTACAAATGATATGGGTGCCAAGTTTACTTTCTTTTGATTATATTCATCAACTCACTGATTTCTGTCCTGATGACCAAAAATTTTTATTTGCTCTTGATGACAACATAGGAGTTTCAGGGATTCTAAAGGAAAAACAAAAACAAAAAACAAAAACAAAAAAAGAAAATAGACCCTTGTGGGTGAAAGCTTTCCCCTTTATTGGATGTCTGGGTTCCTGATAATTGAACTGTCAGGAAGTGGAGGGTGGGGAGAGATGGTTAGAAGTAGGATTTGTGTGGCTGAGAAATGCACTGCAGCACAGTACCATAAAGATGGCAGTGTTACTACATTCAGAGATGAGGACTGGAGCCTTCTTATGGTTAGCACAGGTAGCATTGGCTTGGGGTACAAGAGCTCCTTCTACAGTGATCTCATGTAGAGCAGCAGGAGGGGTTTCTGAATATCCAGGACACATGCCTTTTTCATTTTGATGATGCTTTTTGTGAGACTTCAGAGATGGGGAGGAGAGAGTTTAATATTTGCTGAGCCAGGTATGTTTGGAGGGGTGTAGCATTTAAATTTAGCACATGTGCAAGTTAGTGCTATTACTGTTGTTCTTGGCAGTGAGACTAACTTGTGCTTTGTCTCACAGGCTGTGATTCCAGAACAGTGTCAGGGTGCTCCTTTTCCTTCAGAGGGAGAGCTGCTGCGTCGCCTGCCAAAGCTCGTGAAACGAATGAGGAAGATGTGCCTGACATTCCTGAAGGAAAGCCGTCTGCCTCACCTAGTGGAGAGCCTCGATCACTTCACTGGTGGGTACCAGCAGCCAGGGCAGAGGGTGGGGTTTGCTCTCTGTTTTCCCCAGTCCCCAAAGAGGGTGGAAATTTGTTATGTATGCCCTTTTTTGATCTCTTGAATAGTGTTGAGTAGTTCATTGAATTAAACAAGTGGGCTAAAAACTAACAGACCCCAGATGCAGGAGCCATAATTTTCATCTTGTCTTCCTTTAATGTAAACTAATGCTATGTTATGCCATTTTCTACAATAGCCTTGTCTATATCAGCTCTCTTTGGTTGGAGAGATGGATTTCCCAGAGTCTGTAAGCTATCCCTACCTCTTAAACTGTTGTCTCTCTGTGGATGAATCTTCTTTCATTTAAGTTTTCTTGTTTTCTCCACTGTGGAGAAATGGAGCAATTTCATC
Source organism: Vulpes vulpes (assembly GCF_048418805.1). NCBI lineage: Eukaryota > Metazoa > Chordata > Mammalia > Carnivora > Canidae > Vulpes > Vulpes vulpes. The sequence goes on from NW_027325671.1 coordinate 853,216, forward strand.
TCCCTGGTTGTCCTCACATAGGGAAGTTGAGAGTCAAGATTTGCTTTGTAGTATAACAGCAATGACTGAGGAACAGATTTTAGAACTTAATAGATTGAGGTCTTGGCTACCTTTCACCATTATCCTTCTCCCCTTTCATCCCTAGTGAGTGTAGTGTCAGTAGTGTCAGGTCCTTTAGTGAGGCTACAGTCTGATCTCAGGGAGCTCTTTATCTTTAAAACTTGTTAGAAGAATAGCCTAATAATCTCCATTCTCAAGATAACCTTCCCTACCCTAAGCCTGATGACCAGGATCAACAGAAGGTTCCATGTGGATCCTCTGGAAAGGGCCCCCACTCTGTGACATAATTCTCTAACACTCCTGCAGTGTCTGTATGCAGTACATTTGCTGACTACTGGAAGGCTAGATGGCCCGTGTTAAGTTTGTTAGGGCTACCTTAACAAAGGTGATTTAAGAGAAATTAATTTTCACTCAGTTTTGAGGTTAAACATACAAAAACAAAGTACTAGCAGGTTTGGTTTCTTCTGAGGCCTCTCTTCTGACCCACCCAGGCTGACCCCTCCTAGTCCATTCTTTAAGTAAATGGACTTTAGAAAGTGATGAGACCTCTCTGAGCCTCTCCAAGCAGCTAGAAATCAATGCTTCTGGAGTTGTACGGTATAAAGGAACATCTACCAGGAACTAGGTATAGGATAGGAGCTCAGTATGTATCATATTTATGGGAAATTTATCTCAGATGACTTAAATTCTTATAAATTGCTGCGCATAGTGCTAAACAAGTGCTTTCTGCCCGATCGAATATAAATCCCTAGATTAAAAAAAAAAAAAAAACAACTACTTTTATTTGGGTTGTTTGTTGAGATAAAATCCATGATTTTTTATTTTCTATTTCCATGCATCTTGATTCCTTTAATTTAGAATTTACAAAGTGCTAGGGACTATGCTAGTTGTCAGAGCCTTAAATATGAACGTCATCTGGTTCTTATTTTCCATAACGTACTGAATCTTGAGTATTGGTTTTAACACATGACTAAGCCCTTGTGATTTCAGTATTGCCTCATTATCTCCTCAGGTGAAGTGATTTCCTCTGTAGGTGAACTGCAGAGCTTAAAGGTGGAGCCCTCTGCAGAGAAGGAGAAGCAACGATCAGAAGCCAAGCACATTCTTCTGCGGAAGCAGCGAGCTTTAGCAGACCTCTTTCAACACCTTGCAAAAACTGGTAAGATTATTGCTTGAAACCTGATGGAGAATGATGGTCAGCTATTAGCAGGGGAAACAACGTGAGTGATTTAGGGGAAATTTCTAGAGACGGTTGATGGTGGGAAACAGAAGGTATGTAGGCAAGATTTTGAAATGCCATTCTGAGAGTACAGTCATACATATGAAATTCCTCTGATGAACCATTTGTGATTTCCAAATATTTTCACAGTTTTGTAATGAAGTTTCTCAAAAACCATGCTTTATTTTCATCACCACATGTTGTATGGCACCCACCCTTTCAACATAACTTAGAAAGCAACATTTCTCAAACTTTAGTGCATGTACAAATGACTTGAGGAATCTCGTTAAGTGTAGTAGTTCTGTTTCAGGTGCAGGGCAGGGCCTGAGAGCCTGTTTTTTTTAAGAAGCTACTGGGTTGTGCTGTTCCAAGGACTTTATTTTGAGTAGCAATGATGGTGGGATGGGATGAGGCATGGCACATTCATTCTCTTCTGAGTTTCTTAAACACATGATATTTATTTCCCAGGTTTGTCATATCGCAAAGGTCTTGCCTGGGCCCGTTCAAAAAACCCTCAAGAGATGCTTTATCTTCACCCATTAGATGTCCGGAGCGCGTTGTCTATAGTCAGCACTCAGGAAGCTGATTCTAGGTTTGTTTTTTAAATTATAAACGGAGCAAGTTATTTAAGCCTCCATGTCCTTATTTGCCAAAATGGGTACAGAATATCTCTCTCCTAGTGTTGGTGTACAGATAACATTTAGAAAAGTCCCTGGCTTAGGATCTGGCTTGTGGTAAGCATTCGTTCAATAAGAGTTCATTCTTTTTCCTTTTCCTTTTCCTTTTCCTTTTCCTTTTTCTTTTCCTTTTCTTCTTTCTTTTCCTTTTCTTCCTTTCTCCCTCCTTCCCTCCCTGCCTCCATCTAACACCCAACATGGGGTTTGAACTCTTGATCCTGAGATCAAGAGTTGTATGCTCTATTGATGGAGCCAGCTAGTACCCCCCCCCCCCCACACACACTTTTTTAAAAGTATCTTTTCCTTTCCTCCTTGTATTCACCTCTCCCATTATATTTTTGGTCCTTTGATTTTCCTAAGGTCTCTTCACTTGATTTCAATTCACAGGTGAAAATCCATGAGAGAATGGCCACATTTGTAGCTGTTCCCTGTACATAGGTTCTTTATAATTTCTAATATATTCTTGAATTTGAGAACCTTTTGAGACAGAACTGTGTTCATAACTATGGCAGAGATGGTTGTAAATGATGATTTGCTCACCTCGGTATGCATACATTTGTATTTTGTTTGCCAATGGTCCTCTCAATGCTTTAAATTTTAATTCAACACAACATTGTAAAAAATAGAAATTATTTTTTAAGTCTTTTTAAGCAATCTCTACACCCAACGAGGGGCTCAAACTCATAACCTTGAGATCAGGAGTTACATGTTCTTCTACTTGAGCCAGGCAGTCACCCCAAAAGTAGAAATTTTACATAAATATTCTGGATTTCAGTTTTTCAGGAAGATTTGGCCAAGTGGGTTCACTTTCCCATGTACTCAAAAGTTAAAACTGTAGCTCCCTCCTTTTGACAGCACATATGCTCTTCAGATCATTGTGGTCTTCAACAATACCTTTTGCGTATTCCACATTGAAGTCAGTTGTCATTGACATGTATCATTTTGTGCTTGGCTGTCCTTAATCATTTATATTATCTGCTTGGCCCCTATAGCATCAGAATTTATGACCCTTAGCTTCCACTCCTAAGATAGTTACAAAGTTTTCATTAAGGAAACTATATTGTCATCATAATTTATTTCCCTACTATCCTTCCAGTGCTGAATATATAACACATTTTTCACATAAAGGGCTGACAAGTACCTGACTGAATGAGACCGCACAGAAATAAATTTATTCACACACTTGACTTTGAGTTGTGATTAAACAGTCTCAATCTCTGAGTCTTCAGGATCTGCGCTGGGAAATAGTGGTTTTATTTAAGTAAATCATGTTGATTTCTTTTCTAGACTGCTTACAGAAATCTCATCTTCATGGGATGGATGCCAGAAATACTTCTTTCGCTCTCTTGCACGACACGCCAGACTTAGTGCAGCCTTAGCAGCTCCTGTCAAGGTAGGTGACAGAACCCCAGAGATTTTGCAGAAACCCAAAAAAAGCTCCTGTTGTTCCCCTAGGGTAGCATTCTCAAGTCTTGTTAAGTGATCAGAGTACATTACCGAAACTGACTGAGTTTTTTGTAGAACATCATTAAACTTAATATAAATCAGATTTGGCCAATTTTGTGTTTAATCATGGAGCATTTTATCATAAATTCTGTTACTTACATTTGCCAGCAAGACCCAATGCATAAGAAAAGTTAAGTCAAAAAAGCTTCAAGTGAGAATGCCATCTTCAGGTATTTTTTTCTCTTTGTGAATTGAGAAAAGACTACTAATTTTGATGTTAAGTCTAGTTCCTATTCATGGAACATCTGGACGCATAATTTGAAAAGCACTGCTCAAAAAGATGAATGCGTTGCTTCTAGACTGCAGTCTATATCCAAAGCTTATCTACGCAAGGGGCACTTTCCCCAGAGAGGATTAGATGAACCGGCTCTCTGATGACACCTGCATAGGTGGTGGTGTTTGCCAGCGGCAACCTTGGCATGCTTCCTTCTCCCCCTGTCAGGAGTTGGGCATGAGCAACGTTGAGCGGTGCAAAGGGTTCTCGGCACATTTGATGAAGATGCTTATTCGACAGCGGCGCTCCCTGACCACGCTGACTGAGCAGTGGATCCTCCTCAGGTATTTGCTAACTAGTTAGTAGGATTTGTGGCATGAATTAGGAAGAATTGTTCGAGTCCGCTCTCATGTGAAATGAAATTTGAGGCTCAGAGATGTAGGTGGCGGTTCTCTTGGCTCTGTCCCTTGCTCTTGGTGATCTGCTTCTGCTCTGTGGTTCTGGTACCACCTCTTGGGAGAATGGGCCCTGGAGGAGGAGCTCCGGGCTAAAGTACACCCAGGTCTGGATTGAGGGGGTTTGTGGTTGACAGTCTATCTGGCTGTGTGACAGGATTGTGTTTATGGTATTGGAGTATCTGTCTCTGAACACAGATCAGATTTGTGATTGTTTCCATTCATTAGGCTTTTTGGATCACAGAGTTGCAATTTACTGAGCCATACACAGATGCTTCTCATTGGAAATAGATATTTAAAAGATGAGGACAGTTAGGAAGGCTGTCATCCATTTGTTGAGTGGATTGTTGGCTGAAAGGTAGTATTTCCAGACTATATACACACTTTGGCTACAGCTGTTTTCTTCTTTACTCATAAGGGTTTATCTAACAAAGTATACTACAATTACTTGGATTTTCTTTTTTTTAAATAATGGTTGAGATCACTGCAGTGGTGTGACTATGTTGGGTGTGATAAGCTGTAAGGGAATAGATAAGCAGTGAGTTTTGATACTTGTGAAAGACTGAAGAGCCTCCTTTCAGTCTTCAGAAGGATGTGTTTAATTAAGTGTATTAAAAGGCATTTAACAGACTTCTTATCTGTGGGGGATCCTGTCTTCTTGATTATGTGAAAAAGCCCATACTTTGTTTAGAAATAAATGAATTTCCTGTTTAAAACAACATGGTGACACAGTTTAAGGTGCCATGTGTTTTCCCTGTTGGTTTCTCGGCACAGGAACCTCCTTGGCTGTGTGCAGGAGATTCATAGCAGGCTGACTGGCCCATTGGTGTACCCAGTGGCCTTCCCTCCTCAGGATGGTGTGCAGCAGTGGACAGAAAGGCTGCAGCACCTAGCCATGCAGAGCCAGATCCTGCTGGAGCAGCTCTCCTGGCTCCTCCAGTGCTGCCCCAGTGCAGGGCCAACTCCAGGCCGAGGTGATGCCCAAGCACAGGGTCAGCCTTCTGCTGCCTACCCAGAAGGACCAGACCTCAGTGAGGGACGGTTTTCCAGAGCAGTACAGGACCTCGTCCCATCAGAACTGAGTTATCCATCCCCAGTACCTCGAAATCAGCTGCCCTCTGGTTGCTTGATGCGTAAACAGGACCAAGTTTGGCAACAGTCAACTGCAAGATTAACAGAGATGCTGAAAACTATTAAAACAGTAAAAGCTGATGTGGACAAAATCAGGCAGCTGTCCTGTGAGACTCTCTTTCATTCTTGGTGAGTGTGCCTATGTCTTTACTGTCTCTCTCTATGCCCGGGTACTTGATCAAGGTTTAGTAATGAGAGCAAGTGATGAAAGGGATTTTGCTTTAATTCTGTTTTTCTGTGGACTTTCATGGTGCTTTGTGGCATATATTTCACTATTAATCTTGAAATGGAGTGAATTTTCCCCTGCTTAAATTTTAGTGGTTGGAGGGAGGTGTGTGTGTGTGTGTGTGTGTGTGTGTGTGTGTGTGTGTGTGTGTGTGTGTATGTGTGTGTGTGTACGGTAGCCCCTTCCTCTCAACGTTGTGGCATTTCTCTTGTTGCAGGAAAGATTTTGAAGTTTGCTCTTCTGGGCTGAGTTGCCTATCCCAGATGTCAGTTCATTTGCAAGGCCTAGAGTCCTTGTTCATTATTCCAGGGATGGAGGTTGAGCAAACAGATCAACAAATGGCATTAGTTGAGAGCCTGGAATATTTAAGAGGAGAAATCAATAAAGCCACAGATGACTTTACTACCTGGAAGACACATCTACTTGCTTTAGGCAGCCAAGGCGGTAAGGACTGTCCTTCAACAAGGGAGTCAGAGCCCAGGGTAGGAGTGATGTCTTACAGATTTAAGTCCAGCCTATCCTAAAAACACATTATGTTTTGTTCCGGACATATCTATCCAGGTTTCTAAGACAGACAGGTATGGTTGGAACTCACAGCTTTTAACTATTGCTGCCTCTTTTCTTTGAGTACCTTGCCTCTGAATTGATGATATCACTTTGTAGCACATATGTAGGGAGGTGGCACAGGCTCACTCGCTGTTACAAACCATTCTCTCTTACACTGGAAAGTTGAGGGCTGATAACTAAGTTGGTGTTTATATGCACCATCACAACTATCTTCATATTTTTGGCATTCTTCCAGGAAAGCGTTCAATAAAAGATGGTAAACTCTTGTAGGTTTTATCTAGATAAGGAATAAGTCTCATTCACCTTTGTTTCAGCAATTTGACACGGTGGCTCACCCATAGTAGGTACTTGATAGGTAGCTGTTTGTAAAAAGTAACAAGTGAGAATTGTTAATTATTTCCAGAGACATTGAAGCAAATGATTGGGGTTTTTTTGTTTTGCACCATGTTACTTACTAGGAAACCAAATGTTGGAGGAAGGGTTTGTGGAAGATTTTTCAGAGCAAGTGGAAACTGCCATCAGGGCCATCCTTTGTGCCATCCAGAATTTAGCAGAAAGAAACAGTAAAAAGACAGAGGAGAACGCTGACCAAACAAGACCACAAGAAGAGGATGGTATGTCTGAAATCAGGCAAAAACGATTTTTATATTTTATTTAATTTTTAAATATATTTTTGTGGCTAAATATTTAAGGACAGATGTTAGGAATGATGACTGGATGAATGGAGATGAAAAGAGTATTTTGTATTATTCATCATGTCTTCCTTTTCTGTGAATGAAAGAGGCAGCAGGCTTTGAAAGATTGCAATCAGGACATCTAACAAAACTCTTAGAGGATGACTTACGGGCTGATGTGAGCGCTCTGCATGTTCAGAAAATAATTTCCGCTGTCTCTGAGCTGTTGGAGAGGCTGAAATCATATGGCGAGGATGGCATAGCATCAAAGCACACGGTAATATAGACTTCTTGCTATCTAGAGTGGGCTGAGCAAAGGCAGAGTGGGTCTCACTTTGCTCCATGTGGTTGGTCCCAAAGCAGGCCTTTGTGGCAAAAAAAAAAAAAAAAAAAAAAAATCACTAAGTTTGATTTCTTTATGCATGTAAACATCACTGACAAACTTTGTAATTCTTAGGGCTTGCTAGCTAAGGGTTATAGTTGTAAGATGCACAGACGCAAAAAATGCCAGCAATCCAGAGTTCTCTATTTTCTTGGGATTCTTTCATACTCCACCACATACTCCTGGGTATTTGATCTTAATGTGGATGCTGCTGCTGTCGTCTAAGGCTGAATGGCCACACTCTGCAAATACCTTTCCCTTCACAACAAACCAGCAGAGGGGGAAGTTGCTGTGTCCATAAAAGTCCAGAGAAGCAACTTTTTTTTTTTAATTTTTACTTATTTATGATAGTCACAGAGAGAGAGAGAGAAGCAGAGACACAGGCGGAGGGAGAAGCAGGCGCCATGCACCGGAAGCCTGATGTGGGATTCGATCCCGGGTCTCCAGGATCGCGCCCTGGGCCCAAGGCAGGCGCCAACCCGCTGCGCCACCCAGGGATCCCAGAGAAGCAATTTATTTTGTAGGATATCATAAGTCTCTAGTATTGCTTCCAGTGCTAACTTTGATTCCAAATAGAATTTGTATGTAAACGTCTTATTTAAAAGCAAAAACGAAAAACCTTGTTAACTAAGTGAAACTAAGTGACAGAATTTAAAATGTACTTTCGTGAGGGTTTGTGTCAACAAGGAGGAAATATCAGTGAGCATAAGGGTGTGTGTGTATAAGAGAAAATATACATAAAACTTACTATTAGTGGCATTTAGTAGGTTCAGTGTTGTGCAATTATTGTTGCTGTCTAGTTATAGAACATTATTATTACCCCAGAGAAAACCTGGTACTGGTTACTAGTGTGAACAGGCCTTGTGGTCTTTTGCCCACAGTTCTTCAGCCAGTCCTGCTGCGTGTTGGTGCGTCTGGTGCCCATGCTCTCCAGATACTCAGACCTCGTCCTCTTCTTCCTGACTGTGTCTCTGGCAACTCACCGTAGCACTGCAAAGCTGCTCTCTGTGCTTGCCCAGGTCTTTACAGAGTTGGCCCAGGAGGTAAGGACTGTCCATGATCCTCCATACCCATTAGTGCTTGGGTTCCCAAGCTGGTTTTTTTGAACCTTCACAAATAGGTGATTTGCTCTCCCTGTGGATTTCTCAGGGCTTTATCCAGCACCCTTTTGCTAAGCCTGTTTCCATTAAGGTCTTGGAACCTGCAGGTCCCCCTCTGATGAATTCCCTAGACTCCAGGGGCTGTCGTGAGCCTCAGTCTCCTCATTTGTAAAGTGAGATCTGCCTACATTCCTTACCATTTTTGTGAGAACTACATTTAATTGAATATATACTTTGTTTTGTTTTTATTTCTTTAGTATTCTAAGATTTTCTCCAAATCCAGGTACAATACAGGTGAGAATCACTTGAGAAAGATAGGAATTTACAGACTGAAGATTGGGTCTAGCCTTCTTATAAATAGTCAAGAGTTCTTAGTTCTGAGTATCTGGAATACTAGAAAGGGTTTAAAAATGGGAGGCAAGCCCATGCAGCAAGCATATCTAGAGGATAGATATTTGTATTTGTTTAATAATAAATGAGTTAGTCCGATTTGCTCCCTCTCTTCAATGGGCACTGAGCCAATCTCACATCCCATCACTTTTTTTTGTTTGTTTGTTTGTTTTTGTTTTTTTCCCCATCACTCTTTGGAAGATAGACTACATGCAAAAGACAGTAGCAGGACAGTGTATAGTGAGGGTGCCCTGAGATTTGAGTTAGCTGTGTTAGTCCACTTGTGCTGTTGCTCTGATCTGACAGGTTCTAGAGTGAATTTGGCCTGTGCTTCGGGTGGGGTTTGGGGGTCTGATATAAGCAAAAGTGTTGGGAGTCCTTTGGCTGTTCTAGAGGTAGCTACTGTAGTGATGCTCCTGCAGAAGGACATCTGAGTCTTCTCCTGTATGGTTGTATTCTGTCTATATCTAAACCTATTTTAAAATAATGTAGCGCAATGGGAAAATTAGTTAAGTTAACCAAAACATATTTTTCAATCAATATTCCAGGAATACATGTCCTAAAAGTGATTTTGCCTTTCCTTTAAGTTTTTATGTATCCACATTGTATTCATATCCTTTCTGAATAGTCCTGAGGGAAACAAAGTAGGTTAGACTCAGTGCTAAGATCTAGGTCATAATTCTAACAATCCATGGAAAGCTTTTGGTGACACAATTGGCAACTGGTTTGGGGCTCTTGATTCTGTGTTAGTTGGCAGCTGATTTCTTAGTACTTTTCCATCCTAAGATTGACAAATAACTTGATAGCTTGTCTGATAAAATTTGTGATTGAGAACTACTCTTTTCTTATACTTGTTTTTCTGTTCATTTTTGTCCCATATGCTAGTAGTTGATTTTCCTTTCCAAGATTATTTTCCAACACTAAACACTGTTTTGTTAACACTTCATGAGTCTTTTCTTTGTCTGACCTTGTTCTTGACTCTAGAACCCATGGCATGCCAGATGCCTTGGTAGAAAACGTGGCACATACATTAAGAGTGACAGTTCTACCTCAAGAGTTGAGGGGGAGGCATGTTTCTTTTATATTAAAATTAACATTTTACTTGAGCATCACACCAAATTTTCTTCAATTTTTGAAGTAAAAATGAAATTTCCCACTGTGTCATCTGCTTCAAGTTGCTGTACCTCCAGGGTTATAGGTCTTCTTGCCCTCCTCTCTTCTCTGACTTACTAATTTCTCTTTTTTCTTTTTCTTTTTCTTTTTCTTTTCTTTCTTTTTTTTTTTTCTTTTCTTTTTTTTTTTTTTTTTTTTAAGATTTTATTTATTTATTCATGAGAGAGAGAGAGAGGCAGAGACACAGGCAGAGGGAGAAGCAGGCTCCATGCAGTGAGCCTGACATGAGACTCGATCCCAGTTATCCAGGATCACGCCCTGAGCTGAAGGTGGTGCTAAACTGCTGAGCCACCCAGGCTGCTCTCTGGCTTTACTAATTTGAGAAGTAAATAAAGAAGAATGAATTATCCCTTTGGGATTTAGACACTTGAGAGGTTCTACTCTTGCTGAGTGACTTGGTCCTAAAATGTTGTCCTAGTATAATTGATTCAGATTTTTGTCTTGCCAGTTAAGATTACTACATATCAGAAAGACCTCTACAAAGTCAAAAGCTTATATGTTAAATCTAATGTCCAGCTTTGAACAGCATAATAACTGTTATCACCAAGGAAGAAGGAAATGCCATGTCTACTGTATGAATTTCCATCAGATTGAAAATCCTGAGAGAAAAGGTCAAAAATTATTTTTCTTTTATTGCTTTTGTACCTAATTATTCACTCTTGTTTTTAAGGGATTTTGCCTGCCTAAAGAATTCATGGAAGATTCAGCAGGAGGAGCAACTGAATTCCATGACTATGAGGGAGGTGGAATTGGGGAAGGCGAGGGCATGAAAGATGTGAGTGACCAGATAGAAAATGAAGAACAGGTATGTTATCGCATGCCCGAAATATACATACAGTTTTCAGAAACTCACTCCCTTTTTATTTTCTTCTCAATATTAAGTTTTATACATGAATGTTTTTTACTAGGTTAATGATTTTCAAACTCTGGTTTGTGGAGCCCTAAGAATACTAAAGTTTTAGAGAGTGGAGATAAATAAAAAGCCAAAAAACTACAGAAGGGATCTTTGTAGCTCAGTCATTAGTTATAGCTATAATTTGACAAGGAAGTAATCTAAAATTTTTTATTTTAAATGGAGAGATCTTGATATTCTAGAGTATTTTTGGTAGTGACTCATTTAAGGATAAAAAAACTTGGCTATTTTAAGTAAGGTGCATTAAATAATAATACCAGTGTTTATTATTAACAGATTCTATTGTATATCTTTAAGACCTGTTGAAAAATCTTAATTTATATACTGTTTTAGTTGGAATCAAGAATGTTTTTGAAATAGGTGTTTTGGGCTAAGATTCCTGTGTTGCTTTTTTTAAATGCCTGTCTTATTTGGGAGTGATTTTTTTTTTTTTTTTTTTAAAGCATACTATTATTAGTCATACAGATTTACCAACTGTGACTTGAAGAAATAATGGAATTTTTTTTAAGCTCCTATATTCTAAATCTAAAGCAGACCACACATTTTTATTTATTTTTAATAGCTACAACCATAGCTTAAAGAAGCAAATCAATTCAAACTTATCCTTTGAAAACTGGAAAGAAAAACAAAAAGAGTTAAGCTAGTGTTGATGGTAGAGCTCTGTTTAATACACATACGTTTTTTTATTTGGCTTTTCTGTATTTCTCAAATTTAACTTCTTTGCCAACGTTACTTTTTTCATGGAAAAAAAATTAAAGCAAAAAAAAAAAATCACAAACTTAATAGAAAAGTGCAATCCTGTGCAAAAAAACATGAAGTGGGATAAAAGCTATCAAAACAATTTGGCAATATTTCATAAATTTTAATTGTATGTATTCTTTGACCTAGGAATTCCGTGTTTTCTGAGAGAAATGTTAATATTAAAGATAAATAGGTATATGAAGGAGGTTTTTTTGTACAAGGATGTTCCCTATAACATTATAATGGTGAAGATTGTGAAAAAAATTCCAAATACTTACCAGGAGGGAATTGTTTAAATTATACACCATCAAAAAAAAATTATGACACCATCCATGCAGAACAGTGCTTTAAGCTAATTAGACAGAATGAGATAGATTTCCATCTTGATACATATAAATCTATCTACAAGATATTTTTTAAATTAGAAAAACCGGGTTCCTGGCTGGCTCAGTCAATAGAGCATGCAACGCTTGATCTCGGGGTCATGAGCTTGAGACTCATGTTGAATATAGAGATTACTTAAAAATAAAAAATTTTTTAAAAAAGAAATGAAAAACAGATTGCAAAGCAGTTAGTAAAGCAGTGATCCCTTTTTGTTTATAAAGATGTGGGGGGTGTGTACTGATACAGATCACCTAGGTGTATTCTTGGATAAAAAGATGTACCAGAATGTCAGTGATACTGATTTCTTTGAGATTTTTGCAGGATGGTGGTTCCATGGGAAACTTACTCTTTCTGTTTTGCTTACAGTTCTTTTAATGGGATTTTATTGTGTTTGTTTTTTAAAATTTTTTTTTTTAATTTTTTATTTATTTATGATAGTCACAGAGAGAGAGAGAGAGAGAGAGAGAGAGAGAGAGGCAGAGACACAGGCGGAGGGAGAAGCAGGCTCCATGCACCGGGAGCCCGACGTGGGATTCGATCCCGGGTCTCCAGGATCGCGCCCTGGGCCAAAGGCAGGCGCCAAACCGCTGCGCCACCCAGGGATCCCGTGTTTGTATTTTTAAAAAGCATTTTAAAATCCAACCATAGTTTGAAAAAAATAAAATTCAACCATAATAAGAGAACAATCATGAATCTTCTGCCACAAATAACACCTAGAGTATACAGGAATACATATAGTTTAAGGAAAAGTGAACAAAAATTATATTCAGTTACTATCTGAGACCAAAGTGATAAAAATATTAAAGATGTGGACATTATAATAGGATTGAATTTTTTATCCTTCTTATTCTTAAGAAGTTATTATTTTTTTTAAGAATGCGTATTCTTTGCGTTCTTTAAGAATGCATATGTCTGGAATTGCCTTTTTTTTTTTTTTTTAACAATTCACAAGAAGAAAACTTCAACAAAATTCTATATTCTCTAATCCCAATGCAATAAAACTAGAAATTACAGACCTACTAAAGCAAACCAGAAATTATTGTGTGTGGTTATATCCCCGTTGGTTCTCTTATTTTTCCTCTCCCTAGAGATAACTTAATATCATTAATGGTGGCTTATATATTTATGTTCTATTTAGAGCTGAATAAACAACAGCAAAGTGACAGCATTTATGCTTTCTATAATGCTTTTTTTTATATAGGCAGAAGATACATTTCAGAAAGGTCAAGAAAAGGATAAAGAGGATCCTAACTCAAAATCAGACATTAAGGGCGAGGATAATGCCATTGAGATGTCAGAAGACTTTGATGGGAAAATGCATGGTGGGGAACTTGAAGAACAAGGTTTGTGGTTGTTACTTCATTCTTGTTTTTAAAAAATAGTTTATCTAGGAAATTACATGTTCTCAATAAGGAGCCTATTATAATTTTTTGGAACAAGTTTATTACTCTGCATAACTGAAAATGAAAACATTAGCATATGTATATTTCTTCACTGTCTTGACTGAGGCAGAAGTCTATAGTCAGTTTTGGAGATTCATCTCTGTAAACTCAAGACATTGGTATTTTGGCTGCCTCCTGTGCTAGACATAGTGACTTCCCCTTCAGGGAAGCCTGAAAGAACAAGAAGAGATACCCCTAACAGAGCTTGACTCTCAGCTCAAAAGTAAATTGGTCAGGGTAGTTTCTTTAAACAACTTAAAAAAAAAAAAAAAGTAGTAGGCATTTGTTATAGATGATTTGGAACGAGAGTGCAGGAGTGAATAGGTAGCCCTTAGACTTACCACTCAAACCACTTAATAAATTTTTATTCCTTTCCATTTATTGTGTGTGTATATGTATACACACAGAGACCATAAATAGTTCTGTAGATGGCTTTTTTTTTTTTTTCCTTTTATAGGGAGAGAGCTGGGGGAATGGGCAAAGAGAGAGGGAGAGAGAATCTTAAGCAGGCTCCATGTCCAGCGTGGAGCCTGATGTGAGCCTTGATCCCACAACCCTGAGATCATGACCTGAGCCAGAAACCAGGAGTTAGATGTTTAACCGTATGAGCCACCCAGGGTCCTTTATAGTCAGTTTGCTTTTTTCATTTAACATATGAGCATTCCCCTATCATTATAAATTATTTGAGAATGTGATTTCTTAATAGCACATTATCACTTGTCACAGGTTTGTACCATAATTCAGCAATTGCCCTAAATTTCTGACCATAGCGTAATTTGAGATATCATGTCTTATTGTAAGTGAAGGTATTGCAGAAATGAGAGTTGACCTTAAAGTAGAAAAGTATACACTTGCCTAAGAAACATAAGAATATAACCTTTAGGGGCACCCAGGTGGCTCAGTGGTTGAGCATCTGCCTTTGGCTCTGTCGTGATCCAGGGATCCTGGGATCGAGTCCTGCATCAGGCTCCCAATAGGGAGCTTCTCCCTCTACCTTTGTCGCTGCCTCTCTCTGTGTCTCTTGTGAATAAATACATTTAAAAAAAAATTTTTTTTTAAAGAATATAACCTTTATCACAGTGGACCTTGAGCAAAAACAATGGTAAGAAAATTCTATTGAATTAGACACACGATTTTAGATGTTGGATAAAATAGAAGTGTATATATAATGTGTTAGAAATGGGGAGGAACCTTGGAAGTCATATAGTTTAAATCTTTCATTTCACAGATAAGAAACCACAACCCAGTGAAGTTGCTGAGTCTCATAATGAATATTCCCCCTAGCACCAGAAGTAGACACACTGACAGCTATTCTACCACCTTCTGTTTGTTAATATCACATATTATGGACTTCTTTTTTCCTTCAAATAGTTTGCAAAACACAGTAGGACTACTTCAGTAGGCATCTGCCTGTACAAAGTCCTGTAAATGCAAGCAATAAATCTCAGATGGGGCACTTGCCAGGTAGTGTATCCATCCCTGTTCTGCACACATGGACCAGTTTGGGGATTTACCTTAGCTCAGTGTCTTCCCTTTCAGAAGAGGATGATGGGAAATCAGATAGTGATGGTGGAGACCTAGATAAACAGATGGGCGATCTGAATGGTGAGGAAGCTGATAAACTAGATGAGCGGCTTTGGGGTGATGATGATGAGGAAGAAGAGGAGGAGGAAGAAGACAGTAAAACTGAAGAAACAGGGCCAGGAATGGATGAGGTAATTAAAAGATTCCCCCTATCCTATAGTCCCCAGGTTGAGAGGAGACATTGTTCCCACCCGTTACCATTTTCTGTTATTTACTGCTCTTCTCTGTCATTGTTTTTCTTCTTTCTTTCATCCCTCTTGTTCTTCTTCTTTTTTGCCTCTTCTTGATTGTATTCCAAGCCAGAAGAATGGCCTAACCTGGGCCATGTATTATGGAAGAGCCAAGTTAAGACTCAATGCAAGTGTTCTGATTCGGCTGTTGGCCACTGAACTTCTCCACCTCCCTGCTTGGGAAAAGTCAGGCTGGATGGGACTCTGCAGCAGCACAGTGTGGCCCATCCCACTGTTCACACCTCTGCTATTACTGCTGCCATCTGGGCTAAAGCCAGACTATTCTTTCTAGGTTGTAAATGACACCCTGTCATCTGGATATTTCCATGGGATTGGCCCAACAGGCAGAAATTGTACATGCCTAAGAACTAATTTAGATAGAATCAACCTACATGAAAGCAGTTTCTTAGATTGAGAATAATGATTTTGTGATTTTGTGCCTTTTCTTCCTCTGACATTTAGGAAGATTGTGGACTTGTTGCCAAAGATGACAACTTAGATGCTGGGAAATCAAACAAAGATAAAAACCAAGATAAGGAGGAAAAGGAAGAAGAAGTTGCTGATGATGGACAAGGCCAGGACAAAATTAATGAACAAATAGATGAGGTGATGAGGTTATGAAATGGATCTACCCCTGATTCAAGGCCAGGGCTGTTGTACTGCAGAGCTCCTGGGGAAGTCTTAAGATATTTTCATCCTGTTCATCAGTTGTTTTCCCATTGCCTCATAAAACGTGTAACAAAGTCTCTCAACACCTCATAAAATATCTATTGGTTACTAATGAGGTAGTCTTCATGCTGTTTGGGCTCATGCTGGAGTTTGAAAGCTAAATTCTGTGATTCTTTTCTATATATCTCCTCGTAAACCTTAGTTTCTTTCTTGAAATTAAGCAACACAGTACCTCTTATCAGTGGAGAACGTGCATAGAAAGTGAAGTTTGAAATTTGAAATTTCTAGAAGCATTTGTAAAATTCTGAAGTATGGGGGAAATTTTAGAGAAGAGACTTTGTATTCTGTTAGCATAGCTGCTTAAAGATAATTATATGCAAATACTACTTTTTAAAAAGTTTGTAATTTATTTTTTCCTGTTCTCTCCATTGTCCAAAGAGGGAATATGATGAAAATGAGGTGGATCCTTACCATGGCAATCAGGAGAAGCTGCCAGAACCTGAGGCCTTGGACCTTCCAGATGACTTGAACCTAGACAGTGAAGACAAGAACGGTGGTGAGGACACAGACCATGAAGAAGGAGGTATGTCTTTCAAAACCTAAAGAGACCAGTTGGAATTCACTAAAAATGTACAATAACCAATTTCTTCATGCCATATCATGGGCAGGTCAAAAATCTTGTCCAGTCATCTCAATTCCTCTTTGAGAAAATTGTTTGCTTTTTCTCTGTAGTGTTTCTCTCACCTGAGTTAGACTTAAAGCTTAAGCTGAGTACAGTGAAAGTAAACTAGCAGGTTTTTTGTCATTAATGTCCTCTCCTGTCCTATGTTTTAGCATTGCAGTAGCTGTGTGGTCCTTCATCACACAAAGCTTCATTTCCTCACAGCCATCTCGATGCCCCATCTCATGGATTGATGTAAACACTGAAATCTGAGTATATGAGGCCTCTAGTGGAGCCTTAGGTACAGCTTTTTTAGGGAAATGATTGTTTCAGTTATTGGTGGCTGTGCATCTGTTACATGTTTAATTTGAAATATGAAGTCATTGTTACAGGGAATGAAACTGAATAATCAAGAGAAGTCACAGGGCACTTGACAGTAATCTGCCTGTCATCCGCTGTTCAGTTTGAGTGAGTTCCCTAGGGAGAGCTGATACTGTATTGTTTGGAAAATGCCCCTATAATAGAAAGAAAGTCCCCAGTCATGGTGGGTAATCAGACAGATAGAAGCTAGCCTCACTGTGCTTCATAACAAATCTGTTACATATATAGAAAAGTTATTAAACTTTTTAAAACCCCATATTGGAAAAAATTAGTAAGTTATAAAAGAATAAATAAGAGGTAACGTTTATGTAAAAGTTTAATACTATATATTAATGGGTGCATCAAATATAGGAAAACACAAAAAGGAAGAAAACACAGCAGCTTCAGGTTATGGTGACCTTTGAGGAAGTAGGAAGGGCAAAGGCATCCAGAATCCATATAGTTGTACCCAGAACCATTTATTTCTTAAAAACAAGTGACAGAAGTTTGATACAAATACAGCACAGTGTTCACATCTATTAAATCTAGGTGGTTTTTAATTTTATTTTTTAATTTTTTTTAAAAGATTTTGTTTATTTATTATTCATGAGAGACACACAGAGAGAGAAAGAGGCAGAGACACAGGCAGGTTCCATGCAGGGAGCCTGACCTGGGACTCAATCCCAGGTCTCCAGGATCACGCCCTGGGCTGAAGGCGGCACTAAACCGCTGAGCCACCCAGGCTGCCCAGGTTTTTAATTTTAAAATGCGTTTTCCATGCTTGAAGTATTTAATAATTAAAAAAATGAATTTGTGAACTGTTACTTAACCAGAATCATTTGATTGAAAATTTGATAACAGGCTTTCCTCATCCTAAGAACAAGTCTTCACTCTCTGAATCTCTCTATAGCTTACTCCCCACCCACCCATCCCCCATTTTTGTATAGTTTTATTAAGAAACCTAAAGGAAATTTCCCAGCATCTCAAGGTGAGGCTTGTTACATTTAAACTCTGACTTTTGGGGCACATGAGCAGCTCAGTCAGTTAAGTGTGCGACTCTTGATCTCAGCTCAGGTATTGATATCAGGGTCCTAAATTCAGCCCCACATTGGGCTCTATGCAAGGTGTGGAGCCTACTTAAAAAAATTCTAGCTGACTTATTTAGCACTGTATAAGTTGCTACTTCTGAGACCATTTCACTACCATATAATTTTGGATTCTGACATCAACCTTAAATTCAAGATGTAGACAATTGTGTATATAAACTAAGAAGCAATTTTTTTTAAAAAATTTTATTTATTCATAAGAGAGACAGAGAGAGAGAGGCAGAGACACAGTCAGAGGGAGAGGCAGGCTCCACACAGGAACCTGATGTGGGACTCGATCCCGGGTCTCCAGGATAACATCCCGGACTGAAGGCAGGCACTAAACTGCTGAGCCACCCAGGGATCCCCCAGAAGCAATTATTTTAAAAAATTATTTAGCTTTGATTTCTGAAGTGTCCAAAGTATAGGAACATGCTTTTAATAAACAAAACTTTTCCAAATAGGAATGTTTCCATTGAACATATGTTGTATTTTCTGTGTATGATAAAAAAGTCTGTCTACCAGTTATTGTCAAGGGTAAAACATCATTGCCCATCTTTGGTCCAAAATATTCCTTTTGTGCTGGCTTTTAGGATTTTTTTGGTAGATTACTTAGAATCTTTTAATGAAATGCACCATGTAGGGCAGCCCGGGTGTCTCAGTGGTTTAGTGCTGCCTTCAGCCCGGGGCCTGATCCTGGAGACCCAGGATTGAGTCCCACATCGGGCTCCCTGCATGGAGCCTGCTTCTCCTTCTGCCTGTGTCTCTACCTCTCTCTGTGTGTGTCTCTCATGAATAAATAAATAAAATCTTAAAAAAAAAATGAAATGCACCATCCAGACAATTATATGTAACATACAGTGTTTTAGAGCAGAGGTGGGCAAACTTTTTCTGTAAGGGTCAGATAATAAATGTATCATACTTTATAGGCCATAAGCTGCGACAGGGGTTGCAAAACCTCCATTCTGCTTTTATAGTAGTGTGAAAGCAGCCATAGGCAACACAGAGTAGGCAGGCTAAACACATGAGTAAGCAAATAGATGTGGCTGTATTCCAATAAAACTTTATTTACAGAGACACGTGGGCCCTATTTGGCCCTTGGGCCATAGTGTGCCAATTCCTGGTTCAAGAGTAATAACAAAAAGCTTATGTAACTCAATCCCATGTTAAGTTGTGTTAAATTCTGTGTTTCTTACTTTTGTTGTATCCAGAAGAAAATCCTTTGGAAATTAAAGAAAAACCAATGGATACTGAAGAAGCAGGTCATGAAGCTGAGGAAATAAAGGAAGAGATCGAGGCTGACCACAGTGAAGGGCAGGGCCAACATGAGCCTGAGGAAGGCCCCAGTGAAGAGGAAAAGGGCGAGGAGGAGGAAGAGATGGACACGGGAACTGACGGCCAAGACAAAGATACTGCTGAACATCCTGAAGAAAACTCAGAGGATGAGCAGCAGTCTCTGGAAGACAAGGACGAGGAAGCCAGTAAGGGAAGTGCAGAGAATGGCATTCCTGTTGACCAAGGTCTCCAGCCCCAGGTATTGTGTAGTGTCTGGCTTGTCTCAAGTAAAAATAATAGCAAAGAGGTTACTATATTCCGATCAGAATCTTTTAGGATACTTCTCTATCACCAGGTGGCGCTGCTGAGCAGCTTTAAGTTTCTGTTTAAGACCCTTTCTGGCTAATAACCCTGCAGACTCCCCATGGTGAGGAATGGGGTATCTTATTGTTGCAGGATCCACCCCTCACCCCACTGCCTCATACTCTTCCTTCAGAGTATTTTAATGTGGTGTTTGCTTACCCTGCAAAAACAGGAAGAAGAAGAAGGCAGAGAGAATTCTGACACAGAGGAACAGGTGCCAGAGGCCACGGAGAGGAAAGAGCATGACTCTTGCGGACAGACTGGGTTGGAGAGTGTGCAGAGTGCACAAGCTGTGGAGCTGGCTGGGACTGCGCCTGAGAAGGAGCGGGGGAAGGAGGTAATAGGCCCTCACTGCCTGTGCCAGCTGCCTCTAGAGGGTCTCTTTCCCCTGGGTGAAACCACCATCTGTTTAGAAGTAGTTGGTGTATATGTGATGTTCTCTTAACATCTAAAAGATGATCTTCCATTCTTTAAGAAAATGATTCAGATATGCACTTTTATATGGCTCTCAGAACAAACCCTAGAATATTTGCTACATGCTGTATATAAGTATTGTGCTTAATGAGAAAAAGCTATTAGGCTGGTAGTACATCATGGGATACTCCAGTTGGTGTTAATTTTTAGAAAGCTTCCAAGTAAAGGAAGGTTGAATTTAGACTTTAGTCTTCAAGAGGCAGTAATCTGCCTTTTAATAGTATTTCCTTGCTGTTCACCGGGCTCTAAAGGTTTTGTGTTTGTTTTTAAGAAAGAGTGAGTACATCAGTGGAGGGGGAGAGGCAGAGGGAAAGGGAGACAAAATCCTAAGCAGGCTCCATACCCAGCACAGAACCCAACCTGGAGCTTGATCTTACAACCCTGAGATCATGACTGAGCCACTTAGGCACTGCTCTTAAGGTTTTCTTTTTAAAAAAGCAAAGCACTTCTTTGTTCCTTTAGCTAGAGTGATTGTTCTCTATATGGACCACAGTTCAGGCCACTTATATGCTATGGAAAGAGAGGACCTGCTACTTACAGTGGTGACTCTGGACATCTTGTTCATGCTCTTTGAACCCAGTTTTCTCACCAGTAACAACACTTACTTATACTTCTTGTACTGCCCACCCCCCATTTATTGAGCACCCATTTAGGTAGGTGCTAAGGATTTTTATTACTTCAAATCCTCATAATAGTTCTCTAAGACTGCTGATTATCGTTACTACTCTCTCCATTTTATATTTGATCTAAATAAGCCACAGTAAAGTGAAATGACCATTTCAAGGGTGCACAGCTGGTAAATGTCAGAGCCTGGATTCTTGTAGAGGTCTTTCCTGCCTTCAGAGTAAGCCATTACCGTTCTGGAAACAAGGAACTAATCAGCCTTACACAGTGAAGTCCCTCAAGAGGGTGACCTATCTGGATTTAGATGCTCTTAATTTTGCCCACAGGCTAGGCCTTAGTCATAGGTGAGTTCTGGACCAGGGAGGCAGGTGTATTGTTTTGACTCTGAGAGGAAAATAATAGAGAAACTGCACATAAAACAGCACAGTAGCCAGGTGCTCATACGGCATCTTCCACTTTCATTCTCTCGTCGCTTGGATTTCATAGGAACACGGAAGTGGAGCTGCGGATGCAAATCAGGCAGAAGGCCATGAATCCAACTTCATCGCTCGGTTGGCTTCCCAGAAACAGACCAGGAAAAACACACAGGTCTCTGTCCCTCTTCTGCTGAACTTGGGCGCAGGCTATGTGTGAAAAGATGCCCTGAGTGTGGTGGTTTATTTTTATTTATTTATTTTTTATTTATTTATTTATTTATTTATGATAGGCACACAGTGAGAGAGAGAGAAGCAGAGACATAGGCAGAGGGAGAAGCAGGCTCCATGTACCGGGAGCCCGATGTGGGATTCGATCCCGGGTCTCCAGGATCGCGCCCCGGGCCAAAGGCAGGCGCCAAACCGCTGCGCCACCCAGGGATCCCGAGTGTGGTGGTTTAAAAACAGCCAAGCTCCCAGGCTTTGCTGTCTCACCAAACATGATGGTGGCTATAGCAAGCATATCAGGACCCCAGGCTCCTTCCCCATGGGGGTGTGTGTACACACACACACTTTCCCTATTCCTTTACACAGCCTAAGAGCCAAGTGTTGGCTGTTGTTGCCTAGTACTAGCCAGTCTTTTTTTCCACTGTCCCACTTTTTTGTGTTTTAAAAATAAGGGTTTTTAAAAAGTTCATTTATTTATTTATTGAGAGAGCACAAGCATGAGTGGGGGAAGGGGCAGAGAGAGAATCCCAAGTGGACCCTGTGCCCACAGCACTGAGTCCAGTTTGGAGCCTGATGTGGTGCTCGATCTTATGACCCTGAGATCATGACCTGAGCCAAAATCAAGAGTCAGATGTTCAGCTGACTGAGTCCCATGGGTGACCCTAAAAATTAGGGTTTCTTGGTTTTTTTTTTTTTTTTTAACGGGATATAATTCATGTACATGAAATGAAATTCATATATAAAAAGCAATCCCCTAAAAAGCTTCCATCTTATTCCTGTCTTTAAGCCACATAAGAATAAATTGTTGCCAACAGTTTTTTCTTGTTTTACATGTACTTTTGTGTATGTAACTTAAGTATGGATGTGTTTCTTCCTTTTATTTCAGATCTAAAGTCTATCATACAGATCTATACTTTTTGTCTGGAGATCAGCCCATTCTTTTTAACAGCTGCATTGAATTCTATTTTTCTGTGGTTGCCCATCCATAGGGGGCTGGTTAACTTTATTAGGTATGTTAAGTCTTTTTTGCCAGTATAGACAAAACTCTAGTGAATTTCCTATTTCCCACAGAGTTTCAAGAGGAAACCTGGACAGGCCGACAATGAACGCTCCATGGGTGATCACAGTGAGCATGTGCATAAGCGGCTGAAGACTGTGGATATGGAGAACCACACTGAGCAGGGGCCAGCCCAGCCCCAGCCGCAGGCAGAAGACGCAGATGCCTTTGAGCACATTAAGCAAGGCAGCGACCCCTATGATGCACAGATGTATGGTATGGTTCAGAGAAGGCTTTTCCTTTGCTGAGTTCTCTGTGAGACTAGGCTGTATGACTGTGTGCCCAGCAGATAAATAAATTCATCTTAGGGGTGGGAATGGCTTTTTTGAACTATTTTCTCTCTAATAAGAATTATGCAGGAATACAGTTTGGTTTGGGTCTAAAACGATATCTGCAGCAAGTGCAAGTGTTCAGGGTTTCGGGGTCTGGGATAAGTCTTTTAATATCCATGATAACATTTGGCCACATCCAAACCTAGCACTAGTTTCAGGGTTTCTGAGTACTGGACATATTGCTTCTTGGTCACTGTGAGGTCACTCCTACAATGGCAGGAGGTGTGAACTAGAAGTGTATGTTTTTTTCGTAAGTGAAAAGAGGAAGAAAATCACAAGGGAGTGACCAGTCTTAGTCTCTCCTTCTAGTTCTCTTGGTGACTTTTTAGTGTTTTATTCCTAATATGCAAAATTTAGTGTTCATGATACTTATCCATGAACATAGTTTCAGAAATGATTGCTCTACCATGAGTTACTTTTCTGACTTCACTTTTTAGAAAAATAAAGCAGTAATAATCATTGCTACCATGAATTGAGCCTTTACTTTGTACCACTCTTCGGTCTGTTGAATGATCATGAAATTTTTCCAATAATCTTAATGAGCTATGATTTTTTTTTTTTTAAGATTTTATTTATTTATTCATGAGAGACAAACAGAGCAGCAGAGACACAGGGAGAAGTAGGCTCCATGCAGGAAGCGCAAAGTGGGACTTGATCCCGGGACTCCAGAATTACTCCCTGGGCCGAAGGCAGGTGCTCAACCACTGAGCCACCCAGGCATCCCTGGGCTATGATATTTCCACCTCATAGATGAGGATACTGAAGCCAGACAAGTTTAAGAACTTGTCCAAATCACAATGCTAGTCTCGGTGTTGGTTCTTCTGTGTCCTGTGTTATACTCTTAATCATTATAGTTTCTTCACTCATAATGGTTAATGGAGCACATAATGGTTAATTCCATTAACTGCTGAGTCATCTGTCCAGCCTGTTTATTCTAGTTCAATCTCTTGTAATAGCAGTAAAAACCTAGTTAAGCATCTTACTTTTGTGGTAGAGAATAGGTAGTGACATCAGTAGGTCAGTAGAGCTTCCGGGGCACAGAAAAGCCAAGCACTGTGTTCATGGCACATAGTTGGTCAGCAGGAGAACCAGCATGAATAAAACCTTGGAAGCTAAAAAGGACAAACTACACCCACTCATGATTACTTTGTTCTACAAAGACCTAGGCTTCTATGTATTTGTATGCTTTATGCTGATGTGGCAAGATGTGGCAAGCAAGGAGCAACAGCAACAGTCTACAGAAGATTCCAGGAGGGATCAGGAAGAGGAGGTGGAGGATACCCTCCTGGACACAGAGAAGGAGGAGGAGCTCCGAGCAGCAGACATAGAGCAGCTGAAACCAGAGAAGGTCAAGTCAGGGACCACGCCGGGTGAGTCCTGCAGTGAACGAATCCCTTCTGAGCTTTCTGACTTGGAGAAATCACTTCTGGTGTTCTGTAGTCTGATCTGGCTTGTTTTCCCGTATCCTAAACCATGGTCTAGGTACTTATTTGCCTATGATAATTTCACTATATTTCACTTCCGAGTCAAAAGGTGGAGTTGTGGGACGCCTGGGTGGCTCAGTGGTTGAGGTGGCTCAGTAAGTGAATATGCCCTTTGGCTCAGGGCATAATCCTGGGGTCCAGGATCGAGTCTCACATTAGGCTCCTTCCCTTGTGGGAAGCCTGCTTCTCCCTCTGCCTGTGTCTCTGCTTTTCTCTCTCTCTCTGTCTCTCATGAATAAAATAAATAATTTTTTTTTTTAAGTGGGGTGGTGGTGTAGACAGTATCCTTCAAGGACACCTCAGAAACCTGAGTTTCAGGCCACCAGTTTTTTAAAAAATATATAGGAAACAAAATAGTATACTTAATTCAGCTATGATCAGAAGATACACTCTTGATTATTAGAGAAATGTTTTCAATTATATAAAAATATAGACTATTAGCATAAGATACAGTAAAAATATTTAAAGAAATAGAATGGGGAAAATGCATATGAAAAAGTAACCAGGGATCCCTGGGTGGCGAAGCGGTTTAGCGCTTGCCTTTGGCCCAGGGCGCGATCCTGGAGACCTGGGATCAAGTCCCACGTCGGGCTCCCGGTGCATGGAGCCTGCTTCTCCCTCTGCCTATGTCTCTGCCTCTCTCTCTCTCTCTCTCTCTCTCTCTCTCTGTGACTATCATAAATAAATAAAAATTAAAACAAAAAAAAAAAGAAAAAGTAACCAAATGTCTTAAATATAGTTGACCAAGTATTATTACTAGACAACTTATTAAAAAAAAGAAAAGAAGACATACATTTAACACATTAAAAAATAACTTTATCAGTGGTGGAATAAATGCAAATTCAAAAGAACCTACCCAATTCAAGGGCCTTTTTTTTTTCTGCCTTCTTCTTGTCCTCTCGGGTTTTAGAACTATGACTGCCCAGCCATTATATAACAGTGGGAATGGCATAGCTCTGATGAAAATTCAGAATCCAGACTTTGCCTCTTCTTCACATTATAGGTTGAGGAAATATGTTTGTTGAGTATATATTCTTTGCCTCAGTTTTCTCATCTTTAGAATGGAATGTGACTTTTAGTTTTTATTTTTATCCGAGGTCTATATGCATGTAGTTTAAAGAATCACACATTTTTACAAGGCTTATCAGGGTAATTCGGAGTCTCCCCTACTTCTCTTTGTAGAACAGCCGCCTTTGACATTGCAGTGGGGAGGAGGGGAGCTTAATGGACTAAGAATTGGCAGTGACTGACCCAAAGAGAAAGAACATGTGGAAATTTTCTGAGGAGTGAAGGAGTGAGGTTTGAGTAATTATTAGGATTGGCAGGCAATTGCAAAGGGTCTTTTTGTAATATTATGGTAAGTAAAACTCTCTTAAATGCAAATAGGCTTTG
The DNA here is from genome assembly GCF_048418805.1 of Vulpes vulpes. Classification (NCBI taxonomy): domain Eukaryota; kingdom Metazoa; phylum Chordata; class Mammalia; order Carnivora; family Canidae; genus Vulpes; species Vulpes vulpes. The sequence goes on from NW_027325671.1 coordinate 878,701, forward strand.
ATGAGATGGAGGTGGAGACTCAAGCTGTTAAAACAGAAGAAGACCAAGATCCCAGGACTGACGTATCACAGGAGGAGACAGAGAATGAGAAACCAGAGAGAAGCCGAGATTCGACCATTCACACAGCCCATCAGTTCCTCATGGACACAGTTTTCCAGGTACTAAAATTTTCACAGATTACTGCTTTAATAAGTTAACAAAATGTAGTTATAAACTGCTTTTAAATGTTTGTCTTTAGAACTTCATGGAATATCTCATTGTTGGGAGTATCTTATCAAATTTTTTAGAACTCTTTGTGACAGTTCTCTCTAAATAGATAACACTCTTCCAGCAGTCAATCCCAGGGTCCTGATGGATTATCTGTCCTGACCTGGCTGTGCTGGTGGGTCTGGTCCTCCAGCTTCAGGTTCTCAGATCTACTCTTCTCATGTCCAGCATCCTTGTGTGAGAATCCTGTAGGGACAATTTATAGCTTTTGCTGGTGAAGTAGCAAGAATCCTTAGGGAAAGCAGATTTAACGGAGTTGTTTTCCCTAATCATTTGATTTAATAGCAGTCTCGATTAATCAAAGAACATTCTGATACTAATACCTTTGGTTTTTATTTTGCTGTATATATTTCTTGTAAATGGTAAGATTTCCTTTATCTTGTCTTTACAAAATGGGAAGAAGACTAGTTACCTGGCATCTTCTTATTGTGCCATTAAATTTGCTTAAGTTTTGTTTCTCATGTTATGTATTTGGAGTTCATACTGCTGGGAAGAAGGCAGCCAGTGATAATGAGTTGGTGATTTCACCCTAGACTGCCTCTTACCTGTGGCTTTTTCTTCTTAGCCCTTTTTAAAAGATATCAGCGAGCTAAGACAGGAACTGGAGAGACAGCTGGAAATGTGGCAGCCACATGAGTCTGGAAACCCAGAAGAAGTAAGTCACTGGTCTTTTCATAAGATATCTTGATTTTTTTTTTTTTAAATAGATACAGCAAGCTCAACAGGTTCTTAGCACCCATCACCCTTGAACAAGAGTGAGGATGGAGGCTATAATTACAGTCTGAAGCCTAAGCCTATCCATTGCTTTCTGCCTACTTTGCCACTAGATATGTAGCTTAATTAAAACAGAGAAGCTGATGTATTTATTTCCTTTTTTTTTAAACTGAAAAGTCAAAAAAATAAATAAACTGAAAAGTCTTTTTTTTATTTTTTTAAAGACTATTTATTTCTTCATGAGACACACACACACACACACACACACACACATAGAGAGAGAGGCAGAGACACAGGCGGAGGGAGAAACAGGCTCCCTGCAGAGAGCCTGACGTGGGTGAGACTCAATCCTGGGTCTCCAGGATCACGCCCTGAGCTGAAGGCAGCGCTAAACTGCTGAGCCACCCAGGCTGTCCCTAAAAAAGTCTTTTTAAAAATATTTTATTTATTTATTCATGAGAAACACAGAAAGAGAGAGGCATAGACATAGGCAGAGGGAGAAGCAAGCTCCCCACAAGGAGCCTGATGGTGGGACTCGATCCTGGATTCCAGGATCAGGACCTGAGCTTTAGCTCAGGCATATGCTCAGCTGCTGAGCCATCCAGACGTCCCTGTTTATTTCCTTTCATTTCCATTACTTACTGTATATAATAGATAAAACAGATATGACATTGGTTGAAAAATGAGGCAAAATGTGTCATTAACAGAATAGGCCACCTGGAATGTTGCTGGCTGACTTAATGTGTCAGCATTAAGTCAGAAGCTTCATTTTTAATGACTTGGCATCCTAAATTTACTGTATGTGTACATGTTTATATTTTGCAGCCACTATCCTCATTCACCCTACAGACCTGTAGGAGGGCTCTGCCATAGTTGGAGCTTTGTGTCTAGGCAATAAGCACACTGTTGAGATATTTGCACTCATTGCTTTTGCTTTTGAAACATGACTCCCGAGAGCCCATGATTATGTGGCTGGATCTCATAGCACCATAATATCCATCCACAGCTCCCTAGCCACATGAAGCATACAGGTTATAGGCTTCATAAGTAGTGAGAATAAAGTGTTGATTTGGGCATGAATTCCAGTATTTTCTGCCATTTTCATTCTTTCTCTTTTGGAACCGAGGGTTGTGGGTTTGGTAGAAGAGGAGACATTTTTAAGGATATGAACTAGATGGCAGCTTGCTAAGAGAACCTTTTGAGTTAGCTTCTGTGGACCAGGTTCATGCAGGTCATTTTGTACTGCTCTGCTTCAAGTGTCCTCTTGCTGTAATGACTTTGGCTGGCTCTGACATTCTATGGGTAACTTCCACGTTATTGTCACAGGAAAAGGCTGCAGCTGAGATGTGGCAGAGTTACCTGGCCTTAACTGCGCCTCTTTCACAGCAGTTGTGTGAACAGCTTCGCCTCATATTAGAGCCTACCCAGGCAGCCAAGCTGAAGTAAGTCTTCTCCATTGGACTCACTCATAGTGCCCTGAAAAGATGGCATTGTCACCCTTTCTATTGAGCTCAGCCCTTAACCACTTACAGTACTGGCTTGTGGTGGCCATTTGTGCTGCATAGGCACCAGTATGTGATTCTATACCTTTTTTCATGTTACCTCTAAAAAGTGTCTTTTAAGTTTGGTATGACTACAGTTCCTTTGATTTATTAACATCTGATGGGAAAATTGGCTGAGCCTTTAGATGGGTGTGTAGGCTTGCTGCATGTGTTACTCACTTAGATCTTTTCAAAGATTTATCCAGACTGACAATTTCAGAACAGAAAAGAATCCAAGATTTAATCAGCACAAACATATTTTTCTAATTTTTTTTTTTTAAAGATTTTATTTATTTATTCATGAGAGACACACGGTGGGCGGGGGGGGGGGGGGGGGGGGGCTGTGTGGAGAGAGAGGCAGAGACACAGGCAGAGGGAGAAGCAGGCTCCATGCAGGGAGCCCGACGTGGGACTCAATCTCAGGTCTCCAGGATCACACCCTGGGCCAAAGGTGGCGCTAAACCACTGAGCCACCTGGGCTGCCCTATTTTTCTAATTTTTAAAATGTGTCTTAGCTTACCTGGAAGGACCTAATTATTATTGCCAAATACATAGCCAGTTTTTCTGACTGCCCTCAATTCTCAATTGACAGTGACACTTGAGTGTGCCAGGTTACTGGTTATTTGGTATTCTTGTTTATGAAGTATTACAATGTAATTTTATTCTTTAAAAAAAGTTATCAGAGGATGGAGCAGTTGTTAACTAATCTTTGCCTCATTTGGGTAAATTTAATAGAGGAGACTATCGAACCGGGAAGCGGCTAAACATGAGGAAGGTCATTCCATACATTGCTAGTCAATTTCGGAAAGACAAGATTTGGCTTCGAAGGACCAAGCCCAGTAAACGCCAGTATCAGATTTGTTTGGCTATTGATGACTCTTCTAGCATGGTGGACAACCATACCAAACAGGTAAGGAAGCACAGTGCTAGTTTAATGAGAAATTGACCCCAAGCCATGCTTCATGGCCACCTAGAAGATTAAAATATTGTTCTGGCAAAAAGCACTTTGAAATACCAATTACTGTTCTTAGAATGTGATATCATGTTTGAGAAGACCTCAAATTTTTAAAAGAAATTAAAAAGGCAGATTTAGGATGTCTCAAAATAATTTGGTCCCTTACTGTTGGAGGCCTGTTAAGTTTGTTTATTCATTCATTCATTCATTCATGAGAGAGACACACACAGGGTGAGGGGGCAGGCTTCGTTGTTCTTTTTAACCTTGCTATGCTCCTGTCTAGCCACAGAAGAGTAACTATGACAATGTTTATTTTCCACAAAATGCAACTAAACTATCTTTTATGACCTTGTACAACAACATATCTATCATTGATTTTTTTTTTTAAGTGTTCAGTGTATTTCTCTAAGTCTGAAATTATCTGGAGTTAGTGCTCTCTTAGTCACAAGGGTTTTTTTGTTTTTTAAGATTCAAAAAAAAAAAAAAAAAGCAAGCACACGCACAAGTGGGAGGGAGGGGCAGTAGAGGGAGAGAAGCAGACTTCTCTACTGAGCAGGAAACCCGATGCAGGGCTCCATCCCAGGACACAGAGATCATAACCTGAGCCAAAGGCAGACACTTAACAATCTGAGCCACCCAGGTGCCCCTAGTATACATATGGATTAAGGGCCTGAATTAGGATATCACCATTATGGACACTGAAGACTGATGGTTTTTGCATTGATGCTATTACCTAGAATGAACCAATGAACAACCTAAATCTCTATATATGTTCCCTTGAAAAAGGTTCAAATCCAGGCTCCTCACTTTTTCCTAATGATGTTGGGTGATTTATTTGCTGTCAGTTTCATCTTCTGAAAAATGAGAATTGAAATAGTATCTATTATATGCAGAGTTGTGAAAATTAAAATGAAGTATGTACTCAGTTTAATGCCTAGCACTTGATATGTGTTCAGTAGATGTTAGCTGCTATAAGTATCACCTTTTTAGTGAGATTTAAATTCTAAAATTATGATATCATTTACATATGGGTTAAAATAAATTGGTTTTTAGAATCTTGTAGCCATAAGAGATTACTTTTTATGTAGTCTTCCTGCCCTACCCTCCACCCCCACCCCCCAAAGGGAAAAATTCTAAAAATTTTATGGACCAAATCTCTTAGGATCACTTTTATGAGATGATGTCTAGAGAAGACCTTTGCTACTAGTGTAATAGATTCTGGGTTTCAGGATTTGTGATACTTGACAGGGTCTGAGCCACTATGGCCTCTGGCTTGATTGTGAATAGCCATGGTGATATTCCCTGTGGGCCCTGCAAAAATACCATTTTCCTTGGGACTCTTGGTATAATAAAAGCTGAGAGGCATTGATCTAGAGGATATTCTGATTGCTTCAACCCTTAACTTTCTATTTCATAGCTGGCATTTGAATCTTTGGCTGTGATTGGAAATGCTCTTACACTCCTGGAAGTGGGTCAGATTGCTGTGTGCAGGTAAGGGTGCCTTTTAATTCCAGTAGGAAAATCAAACTATTGTTACATTGATCACACAAAAAATAACTCCCACTGTATTTCATTTTTCTCTCTCTAGTTTTGGAGAGTCCGTAAAGCTGTTACATCCATTCCATGAACAGTTCAGTGACTCCTCGGGGTCCCAGATTCTGCGACTTTGCAAATTCCAACAGAAGAAAACCAAGATTGCTCAGGTATGCTGACGACATCAAAGATCCTCTGCACAGTCATTCTTAAGCAGGTGTGGGGAGACGTAATTTTTATTTTTTTAATTAGAAAAGGTTTTTTTTTTTTTTAAGGTCTTATTCATTTATTTGATTGAGCGAGCATGAGTGAGGGAAGGGCCAGATTGAGAGAGAGAGAGAGAGAGAGAGAGAGAGAAACTAAGCAGGGAGCCCTACATGGGATTTGATCTCAGAACCGTGGGATTATGACTTGCGCCTAAGGCAGAACCTCAACTGACTCAGCCACCCAGGGGCCCCAGAGACATAATTTTTAGCATTCTCTTCCTCCCCAGTACGGTTTTAGGACAGGTAAAATTTCCAATGCAGAATAGTTCTAGACTTCAGCCTATTTACCATGGGAATAAAAACTTATTTGCACCCATTAGCAAATAGGGCATGACTTCTTTTTCTCAGTTCCCCAAAGATTGCTTGACTTTGTGTCACTAATTCTCTTGCTCCCTGTTTTTTGAGAGATTAGGGACTTTTGCAAAAATAAACCATCTTCCTGTACTCTAATTCGGCCAATTTTTCTCCCCCATTTAGTCTAGAGAAGAAATAATGTAAAATAAACCAATGACTTGCTCACGATGACATAAGTTCAAAACAGCATAGGATGATAATTCTGTCCTCTTCATATCTGCCTTGATTTAACCTATTTTTATTATGTTGCACTAGAGATTGTATGTTTTCTTGCCTTTTTCTACTCAATTATTTTCTTCCGAAAGAAGACAACTGTTTTGTTCATTTGGGGGCATTTTTGATGTCTTATCTTTATCCCCCAAGGGAAGTGTTTTTTTTCCTCTAGGGTGTGTTAGAGAACACTAATAGCGTGTATGCTAGAGATGCAGGTCTGTGCTGGAGAATGCCACTACCCAAGGATAGATGCCAACAGTGCGAGTCATTGGTCCCCAGTACAGGTGGCTTGAAGGGGCAGTGTGATTGCCTATATATCTGAGAAGGTTATTTGATTATCACTTAAGAGTTAGGAGTAATTTCAGTCTCTGCAACAAAGAAGAGAATTTCAGTAGTTTTCTAATGGCCTGTCTCTGGTTCTGGTTTAGTTTCTGGAGTCCGTAGCCAGCATGTTTGCAGCTGCTCAGCAGCCCTCACAGAACACCAGTCCAGGTGAGCTGCAGTTTTTAATTTTTATTAACAAAATACTTTTCTGTTATGTACATTCACAAGCTGCTTGCTTCATCCCACTATACTCATGACCAGAGGGAATCTTAAGCAGGCTCCATGCCAGTGTGGAGCCCAAAATGGGGCTTCATCTCACGACCCTGAGATCATAATCTGAGCTGAAATCAAGAGTAGGATGCTTTTTTTTTTTTTTTTTAAAGATTGTGTTCACTTATTCATGACAGACAGAGAGAGAGAGAGAGAGAGGCAGAGACACAGGCAGAGGGAGAAGCAGGCTCCATGCAGGGAGCCTGAAATGGGACTTGATCCTGGGTCTCCAGGATCACACCCCAGGCTGAAGGCGGTACTAAACCGCTGGGCCACCGGGGCTGCCCAAGAGCAGGGTGCTTAATCAACTAAGCAACCCAGGCACCCCTCAATACTGCTATGTTTATACTTTATAGCCATAAATATGTTTTGTTACTGCTATAATGAAATTAATCTAATGTGACAGAGAAATTGTTTTATTGACAGAAGCTTCATATGTCTTTGTGCAGCCTTTGTCCCACTGGAGGGTCTGAAGTGATAGACTTAGGTCCCTTTTGTTTATGTCCAGAATTCATCGGTTTTGGACATCTCTTTGGTTAATAGTATAGAGAAAGGCTACACTAATTTGTCTTCAAGTAGATTTGAGTTGTTAAAAGTGGGATTTTTTTTTGTTCCCTGTTTCCTCTCCTACTATATGTTCCACTTTAGAAACCGCACAACTCCTCCTGGTGGTCTCTGATGGACGTGGCCTTTTCCTTGAGGGTAAAGACAGAGTACTGGCAGCAGTCCAGGCCGCCCGGAATGCTAACATCTTTGTCATTTTTGTTGTATTGGACAATCCCAGTTCACGGGTAAGTGTTACTAAAAGTTGCTTTTCTGGGGTTAAAGTAGGGATTCCCTTCAGCCTGTCCTATCTGATGAAATATGGCCTAAGTCACACCATCATCACCCCTAATGTTCTGTTGGTCACTCTTCTAGGCGCTTTTTTTTGGTGAATAACCCAGTGAGGTAGGGATCATTTTTCCCACTTTGCAGTGAAAGACATAAACACAGGTTATTATAGGTAATGAGTAGGAAAGCCAGAATTCAGATTCCAGAGACTACCCTTTCTGTGCCATCTCCTACCCTCGTGAGTCATCCTTTCCCTCTGCACTGTCTTCTTGTAGGTACTGCAGCCCTTGATAATAGGCCTTATCCACTTGAAACTGTAGACCAGCCCCAGCCCATTCCAATTACTTCTATCCCAGCAGTGCCCTTCTCAGAGCAGGGTGCAGCGGTTGCTAAGTGAAAGATACCCACAGGGCAGTTCTGTTCCAGGGGAAGCATTGTCTCTACAAGTCACATTAAGGCCTGGATAACAAGTTGGAAGACTTGTGAATTACTCCATGTAGAAAATGGGATAATATCCTTATAGGAAATTTGGGTTTTCTTGTCTGCCCTTTTCTCCCTTTTAATGCCCATATTCCCTCAAAGAGTGCTCAGAAAGAGATCTGCTGCCTCAGTAAGAGTTCTGAAAATTGTTCCTTGGTAATAAAAGCTAATTTTATATGTAGGAGTTAGATTATAGGAGACGTAAAAACTGTTAGCAAAAGAGATCAGAGAAAAGCTAGCCAAGGATACTGGTTTGGTTTTTCTTTTATATCAAAATGTTTTCTGTTGACAGGATTCTATCTTGGATATTAAAGTGCCAATATTTAAAGGACCTGGAGAGATGCCCGAAATCCGATCATACATGGAAGAGTTCCCATTCCCATTCTACATCATTCTTCGCGATGTGAATGCCCTCCCTGAGACACTCAGCGATGCTCTGAGGCAGTGGTTTGAGTTGGTGGCAGCCTCCGATCACCTGTAGAGAAGGAACAATCTAAAGTGAGACTTTAAACCACGGTCAGACTGTGGCGTCTCTGGCTAGGTGCTCCCTCTTTTGGACAAGTGCTTTTGATCTGATTGATAAAAATTCACTTAATTAGCTACAGAAAGTTTTTATTACAATGTACATTTTATTTTATAATGTGCTTTCAGAGCTAGAGCAAGCCTGGGGCTCCCTTCTTTGCCTGGGTTACAGTTGTAAGAAATCTGGGTCAATGAAGGAATAGCAGCAGCAAGTGTCTGGTGTCGGAAGCCCTGGCCTAAGAGGAGACCTGGGACCAGCTACTTTTTCCCTCTTGCAGGAGCCCTGAACACCTACCGATAGCAGCTGCTAGAATTAGGATTGTCCCAGTCCTTTGGACAAAGGACTAAAGACAACTCCCCTTCTGACTCTGCTCTAAGGCTCCACCTTGCCAAGCCCATAATGTGTATCCAAGTGATATCAGGAGGCTGAGACAACTGCAGCTTTGTGGAGTCCTAAGTGTGTATCTTTTCTCATTGTGCTTCATGTGATGGGAACTACCTTCTTTTGGAGGGTATGTAGGTTGCATTATAGGGGTTCTCAGAAAGCAACCACTCTGTCAAGGGGCCCAGGTGGTCAGAAAAATGACCCTGACCCTTGGGTGATGGGAAAAGGAAGTAGCTTTTCCATGTTGTCTTTCACATTTGCTGCTTCAGGAGACTATGCAATGATGGGAAGCTGGTTTTCCCTTTGATTATTTCATCCTCCTAGTGCACAGCCCACCCCTGTTGTTGTATTTATTTCTTTAGGTTTTTTTTTGTTTTTTTTTTTTTTTCTTAACAAGAGGAATAGCTATTCCTCCAATGCTTTTAAGCTGGACTGAGCCAGTCCCATTCTGGAAAAAAAAAAAATGCTGTCTTTAGGAAAAATAAGCAGCTACATTCCGCCCCCCCCCCTCCCCCCAAGTCAAAATACATCAGCGGTTTTTAGACAGTTTTTACTTGGCCAGAAAACACTGCTTGAATACTTGAAATTGTGTGCTGTGTTCTATTTAAGTTGTCAGAATGTCAGAATGTTCTTTTGTAGACAATATGCCATGATGTATAATTGTCTATCTCCACATCTGTTTTCAAGTTACACTGTGAAGTTTGCCACATTTTTGAGGTGGTCATCAAAGACACAGATTGCTTGTTGTTTAACCAAGTGTCCTAAAGCATGTACCTCAGGTTATATCATCTTTTATTCTAAAAAGCTATGCAGCTTATATTCTGAAAATTATTAAATATATACCACTGTTGATATAATTCGTGACTATTCTTAATGGACTATGACAACTGTATAAAAGGTGTGCCAGAAGAATGATTTTGTCTGCTCCATCAGTCAGCTATCACTGGCTAATATGGTGTCACCATGACCTGCACAACTTCAGTGACTCACTGCAATAACGGTTTCTCTCTCATTTGTGTTTCACATCCACGATGGGTGAGCTGCCACATGCTGGCTCTGCAGCAGAGGAAAGGATAAGTTGAAAAGCACAAGAGCTTCTAAAATTTGTTCGAAATGACATATTTGTTCATTTCATTGGCCATTGCCCTCTATGATGGGTCTGGTAGGCAAAGACACTAACATTCTGACCATAATGTGGTCTATCATATATATCTTTGAAATTGTACCATATAAGCTGGAGCTTCCCAGCTGGTACCTAAGAGTCCCATTGTCAGCTTGTGCTGTGATGGGAAAAGGGTTGGAAAGCATGGAAGCAGTTCCAGGAGACCTCCAAGGAATGGTGATGTCGGGTCACAGAGGGAGTTCTGAGGGTACACTTGTCTCCTTTGGAGCTCAGAAGTTACAGCTGCCTTACTTTGTCTTCACACCCCAATCTTGTTCAGTCTAACATTGACATCTATTTTATCCCATATGCCCTTCTGCTCTGCTTACACTATAGTTGGAGCACTTTTAATCTGTACTCTGGCCTATTTTGGTGATAACCTAGACAAGTCACTTTGCCTGCTTCCTTTTCTCATAACAGCCAAGAGATCTTTCTAAAATTCCTTTAGAGGCCCCTATTGTGAAGAGGGCATTATTCACCCTTCTTAGGGTGACCTCTCCTGTCTCTTCTCTCCCAGAATCTCCCCAACAGTAGCTGGTCTGGTCACAGCAAACCAGAGGTCCTGGAATCTACCAGTTTGGAATTTTCTTACCTAATGGGCCTTTCTTGAACCAGCTGCCTAGTTCAGATAAGCTCTCAAGTATGAACCCTGCCATCTATAATATTGGACTTAGATGCTCCCCTGTGTTATGTCTCCTGCCCAAAGTGAGTCTGACCCATGACAGTATCCCAGTGTCTAGCATGAGTGAATGTTTCTGGATGGGAAGAACTAGTATAAAAATGTCTTCTCACATTAATTTATAGATTCAGCACTATAAAAGATTTTATAATGATTTGCAGGGAAAGGATACAAAAGATTCTTGCAAGAAACTACAGGGTATTAGTCCTGACGAATAATAAAATGTATTAGTCCTCTATGAAGTAATCCTGAACAATTTGTTCAGACCCTAAAAAAAATTACCATATGGTATCATAAAGCCCAAGAAGAGTAATTTAATAAATGGTGTCAAAATTAGTTTAGCAACTGGAAAAAGGTTTGACATTCATATGCCATAAATAGATGGAGTAAATGTTTTAAGACACAATAGGGTCTAATTGCAAATTTCTAAAGGTGGGGGATGAAATTGAAAAGCCTCAAAAGAAAAACATGTGAGTATATAGAGACTTCTTAAGGCTATATAAACAAAAAGAACAGCCAAACAGGCCATACAAAATTAGAATAAAAGTCTTCATCTCCATAAATGGGACCAGTCATGCCAATTCATAAAATACCCCTTGCCGCTTTTATGTCACTAATTTTTGTTGTTTTTTTTTTAATAAAGATTACTCATTGTTTTAAAAAGATTTATTTATTCATAGACACAGAGAGAAAGAGAAAGGCAGAGACACAGGCAGAGGGAGAAGCAGGCACCATACAGAGAGCCAGACGTGGGACTCCATCCAGGGACTCCAGGATCACGCCTGGGCTGCAGGCAGCTAGCTCGGAGAGACTTGAAAGATGTAGATGTAGATCTCTTTTTCTTTCACTTCTGTGAGCATCCCAGAACTATTTAGACCGTTTAGTGTTCTAATTGCTATCCTAAAACTTTGCAGATTTACATCACTTGTAAATACTCATCCATTCTTAGTTTGTGCGCTCCTCACTGCTGATCTAATCACAGCATTTCTTCCCACTCTCCTCCTGAACTCCTTTGTCCCTTAAATTGGACCCTAAACCCTCAGGATTGATGTTGCCGAGGATGTGCAAAACATTTATTTCACCTCCGTACTTTATGACTCTCTAAGAATTCCTCACTTCTTTTCTCAGTAACTGTGACCCATTTAAGAGGCTCACAGCAATGGTGACAAGTCATGATGTACACTTCCTTGCCACATCTTATAGAGCCTAATCCTATAGAAAGCAAGCTGCTGTATAAAGCTGCCGTTATATCTGAAAGGGAATAGGGAAAAAAAAGGAAATCATATGGAAGCTGTTGGAAAATGTTATGTATATGTAGGATTTTCACTCCTTTAAAAGAAATTCATATTTAGTGGATTTATGAATATGTCGTTCACAGGGAGAAGTTTTTTTTTCTTTTTATTTATTTATTTTTTAAATTCCATTTTATTGGAGTTCAATTTGCCAACATATAGCATAACACCTAGTGCTCATCCCATCAAGTGCCCCCCTCAGTGCCCCGTCACCCAGTCACCCCCACTCCCCCGCCCACCTCCCTTTCCACCACCTCTTGTTTGTTTCCCAGATTTAGGAGTCTCTCATGTTCTGTCTCCCTCTCTGATATTTCCTTCCCACTCATTTTCTCTCCTTTCCCTTTTATTCAGGGAGACGTTTTCATTGTTGCTACATCAATAATTGTTTAAAAACCAATCTTAATAAAAATCTCTTCAGGGTCACCTCTGATTTGGACTGGCATATGCAAAATGTTAAGGGAGAAAGGAAGAAAAGAAATATAAAGAGTTAAAAATGGGAGAGGGTGTGGTTACGCAGGGAATGAGATGAGAGGGAGATGGGGCTCTGGAGAAATAAGAAAGGGCATCTCTAGTTGGGCTCTGACCACTGGTTTCCCTCCCTTCCGTTCATCCCACTCCTGTGGATCCAGTGTGTACTTGCCTGGTGAACACAGGCTCTATTTAGATAAGTCTATCTTGGCCATGCCAGTGAATGCTTCCAAAATGGGATAACAGAATTAAAGCAGAGGCCGGGGTGGGTACTGTGAAAAGTTTCTATCCTGCTACACTTCATTTTACCTGATTGGTTTATTTCCCATCTCAAGTAGGAGTATAGCAGAGCAAGTGCTCCTCCTCCTCCTCCTCCTCCTTTTTTTAGTAAATGCTATATTTCCTTCAGTTCTCTGTACAGAATAGTTCCTTCTGCAGTCTTACTTTGAATATTTGAATCAACTCAAAAATTGTACTTTCCTTATAAAGAACTTGAAGAAACTTGACCTATGTTGTATCAGATAGACCCTTTCTAAAAACTCACTATGATCTTAGAAACTAATGGATTATTTCATTAAGAAAAACCAGCTCTAGATATTATTTCACTTTAAAATCGAATGATGAATACATTTGGTATTCAAAAGACACTCAGAGTCAACACCTAGACTAACCCAATTGTATAGTTGTTTGGGACTGGAAGAGTCACTTACTCATTTTAATATACAGATGACTTTTTGTGATGATTGGATGCTTATATCTATTTCCAAAACATCTGTGAATGAATATGGAGTCACTTTTTTAATGGGGATGAATATGCTCAGATCTGGTCAATATGGTTTAAATTGAATTGCTCTTCCTCAGATCTTGAACTCATTTAGTCCTAATTATGATCTGGGGGCCATACGTGAATCAAAAACCTCACTCTTGAGCCAATGCCTGGGGCACTTCACTTTTCCTTTCTGTGGTTCTGAGTTAGGGTCTGTGTTGATCAATGATAGAGCCTCCAACTAACATCAAATTATATGTGTATGTGTATTTTATATATTTTATAGATATATATTTTTCAGTTTTATGTCTCACTATCTCTCTATCTGAAGTTATGAATAATGTTCTGCCTAAAGCATCACTTCACTTTTAATGTAAACATCAGCTAAATTCCTAATATTGAATAAGTAAATCAGCATGCTAATATCAACTGGAATTCTTGATGCTTCTGGCTTGAGGCCATTACAAAAGTTCCAGAACAATAAAACCCAGCCTTCAGAATAAGATTTTAAAATATGAGAAAAAGATTAGACTGAATTTCCAAATGTAAAGCAACAGCATTCCAAGTTAATTTTAACTCATAAAACGAAAGCATCTGCATAATAATTTACTGCTATTTGAAATAAGTCTTTGCTCAACATTGAAGCAGCTTAAAAAAAAGGGGGGGGCGGGTACTGCAAACCCACAAGCATGCATTTGTAATACAGTGGCATTTATATCTGTAACTCTCTGTAAATAGTGAGAGCTGTATCTATAAACAGAGAGATAAATATAGATAACTACAGGCAGTAAAGATCAACAGCAACTATCTTCTGCTCTCCTGCTGCTTCCTACCTCAGTGGGAAAATCAGATTGATCCTACCTATGGGCTGTGTAAATTCCAGACTTTCTGGAAAATTGGGAAGAAGTGAGGTGTTCCCAAAACAGAAGTCCTAGGTTTCCTGATTGTATAACCTATGATTATTGAAGTAATCAACTAAAACGTTAGAGGAAATTCAGCTTTCTTTGCATCCCAGATTTGTGGATTTATCAGTTTTATAGAAATCTGATTCTCTCAAATTGAAGAGAAGAAGAATTCATTCACTTTACATTACAAAAGAGTAGTTAAGACTTTCAGTGCTTTCCTCCTTCTGTAACGCAATAGCTGGCCCAGCAATAGTCTCTGTCTCTGCTGCTTAGATGCAAAAGAGAACAATTTCAATAATGAGCCACAATTAGCTCTATTTTATGATTGCATTACAGTGCACTTTTATTTTTACTCAAACATATTCCTCCAACTTAATCTGGGAAAAACTCTGTTTATTTTGTAATCTCTGACTATTGAAATAAATCCATCTCTGAAAATTCTTTATAAAACTTCCTCTCTGAAGGGTATGGTGATCTTTCTCGGCAAAAGTAGTTCTTTTGTCCATTTCTTTAAAAAAGTTTGTCCTTTTCTTAAAGTACTTGTTCCATTCTATGCCTCTAAGGGACACCTTACCCTCTGGGCTGATAAAAGCCCATTGATTTCTAGAATGTTCTTCTAGAAAGACAGCTGTAGACCGGGGTGCATAGGTAAGCCAGTATAGTGAGGATCAGATTTCAGTCTCTACCTCTCCCCCCATTTGCTTTTTTGGCAGTGCACAAACTGTGCAGCTGGACCTGGAGGCTATAATTTTATCTCAGATTGCAATTTGTGTACATGCCTGTGTCTCCCAAAACTTTAGGTTTGAGACCTACCTCTCATCTTTCATCTCCATCCTTCTATATTACAAATTCAGTGTTTGAAGTAAATTAATAATCATATGATCACTGCATACAGGTTTGGAGAAGAAGAGCTCAGATCTTTGGAGATTGTTTATATTTCTTTGCTCATGATACATGAGATTTGTAAGTAGTGATTATCTAAAAGAATATGCTACATTTTGTTTTCTTCTGACAAATTTCAGCTGTTACATCTTCAGCATGACATCCTATTTGTGAAACACTGGGGTAACTGGTCCATTTGGAAGGACAGAGCAAAGGGATTCTACCAAGATCAGGCAGTGAGGTTGAGAGGTTGACTGCCAAGAGTCCTCTGGTCACTTAGCTGGTCCTTGAATACTCTTTTTACTCAGTTCTCAATTTCATATCAGTATTAAGATGGAGAAAAGAAAAAATTGATACTTTTTATTTAACACATGTATACTTATAAAAATCTTCCGTTATCGAATGTTAAAACTATCCAGGTAATAGCCATGTGATATCACATATAGCATTAAAATGTAACACCGAATTACAACACCGGAAATGAAAGAAACCCCTTGGGACGCCTGGGTGGCTCAGGGGTTGAGCGCCTGCCTTGGGCCCAGGGCGTGATCCTGGAGTCCAGGGCTCAAGTCCCACATTGGGCTCCCTGCATGGAGCCTGCTTCTCCCCCTGCCTGTGTATCAGCCTCTCTCTCTGTGTCTCTCATGAATAAATAAGGTCTTTTACAAAGTAAAAAAGAAAGAAAGCCCTTATATCATTTAGTCTACTTTCCCCTCAAGTGAAATACCAAAAGATATCAACATTGTGTTTGTGAAAATGTAATAAGAATTACACACAGATCTCAGGAAATCTGTGTTTATTAAGTGACTGTCTTTATGCTATGCAGAGTAATCTCTATCCACGTATACAGTCATCTAGCTGTCATTATCCCAAGTCCAGCAATGAAGTAACTTGGAATAGCTTGCTGACCATCTCATAGCAGCTGAGTGGTGAAGCTGAGATTCACAGGCTAAGGTCCCAGCCAGTCCACATACTCGTTATCATCTCTGTGAGCTACAGAATTTCACTACTGAGCCCTAGACTAAATTGCAATAGGCACGGTCAGATATGTAAACTCAAGGATGACATTAGTTATTCAGAGGAAATCTGGTTAAGGTTCTTAATTTCCAGTTCACCCTCACACTCATCATCTAAAGAGTCTTAGGAGATGTCAAACAGAAACATTTCAGTGATTTCTCATCCATGGGAACCATTCCTTTAACTGGGGTTTTTCCTTCAAAGCAAAGATTTCACAATGCAATTAATTTGCTTCCCACCCACAATTACATATTTAATCCTACAGTGAAGAACGACTTCATACTTCATTCCCTGAACAAGATCTTTGGAGCAGTTCATTCGGTGGAGAATGGGAAACTAAGTTGTCATTTCCAGTTTTGCCTGATAAGTGTCCTTAGGGGGAAATAGCAAGTCAAGTGAATTAGAGCTGATAATTTGGTTGAGAATGAGCTCAGCCATCTGAGACCAGGGAAATGGGCAAATGTTTTTCAGTGATAATTTTTTTAATTCATTCATGAGTTTATGTTATGAAATTTAAGGGATGTTATCCATTTTTATTTTTTAAATGTTTCCTTAACACAGTCAGTCCTGAGAATTCTTTTTCTAAATTTTTCTCAAAGTATGACAAAGAAGTGATCATTTTTTCAAACAGTTTTGATAATGATACATACATAAGTATTTGATAGGCATATGACATTTCAAATAAAGATATTAATGTTAACAACCAATCTCTATTATTAAGGAAGAGCATTTTCATTAGCAGCTTCAACTGAGGCCAGATTTCAATGAATTTCAAGACTAAACCTTTTTAATTAACTACTCTGTCACTTTGAGATATGTTGGCAGCTAATGGAATTTGAAGAAGGAATGGCATCTGGTCTTGAGATGGTTTTTACCTTCTTGGCTCACTAAGAAATGCTTCTCTGGAGTGCTGCCAATCAAATCGCTTCTACCATCATTAAAACTAATTCCACAAACTAATATAATTCAAGGACATAATAACATTAACTTATTTAACGTTATTAGCCATGGGTGTAGTGGTAAAATAAAGAAAGAGTACTTTTACATATTATTGTTCTACATATCTAATATCTTATAATTATATTCTTATTCCTTGTTGGTCAAATTCTGACTCCTTTTTGGATTATTTTATTAGAAATAATCTTTGACGTATACAGATTCTTTGAATTGAGTATACATGTTTTAAGACATTGTACAACTTTAAAATTTGGCTTTTTTATTTTCCCATTTCTTTTTTTTTTAATATTTTATTTATTTATTCATGAAAGACACAGAGAGAGGCAGAGACATAGGGAGAGGGAGAAGCAGGCTCCCTGCAGGGAGCCCTATGTGGGACTTGATCCCAGGACCTCAGGATCACAACCTGAACCAAAGACAGATGCTCAACTGCTGAGCCACCCAGGCATCCCAGTTCTCCATTTCTAAATGTGACACTAGAATGTAATATTTGGGGATGATAATTAATTAAGAGGAATTTTTATCTCGTCTTATTTGAAAATACATTTTATGCATATACACATGTAATGTTAATCCGTGGTTTGAGGAGCACATCATATTTCAGTGTATTTTCTGATTGTCATTGTAAAGAAAATGACTATTTTATTTTCCAGGGATATCTTCTGGTAATATTTTCATCCTACCTGTTAAGCAACTTATTTGTTAATTTCACTCTGTTTTCCATTGCATATATTGACAGGCTGTCCATATTAAAATATCAGTTGCAAATAGGAATGGAACTGCAAGTTCAAGTTGGATATTTTCACTTTACTGGGAAAATGTGATTCTCTTTTCATTATAGATTAATCCACAGAGTGTTAGGGTAGTGGAGAACACTAGAATAGCCTATTTTTTTAAGCTTATATATATTTCAAATCAATTATGTAGACACATTTTCTACAATGTCATGATCTTTCTATTTCCAGAAAGTCCAAATGCATGGAAGACCATATGCAAGGACTTGGGGAGTGCTGTGTTTGAGTCTTGCCTTAATTGAGAACCAGATTTGAGGCATTTCTTTAAGATGAAAATCTTAAAAATAGCTAAGTACCATTTGGTGCCTTCTTCACTCCTATAATTCCCTTTAACTCATGCCTTAATAAAATCTTGACATAATGCTCTTGGGTCTTCCTTCTCAAGTGAGTCCAGACTGGAAATATTTTGGCTCATTTATTTGTTTGGTGATGGCTTTTATCTAAGCAATTGTCTAATAATCATGTTTAGGGTTGTAGAATGAATTAAAATAAAGGCCTTAATTTGCTTTTCTTGTTATCTACATCAGTTAGAAGGAGTTACTTTTTGCTCTGAACTTATTTCTGTCTCCAAAAGGTAATAAGAAGAAAAAGTATGGTTTTCTTTTCACCCTCTGAACTATAAATCTAAAATTCTATCTTATTTGGGTTTCTAATCAGAAGGAAGTAATTGCTTTCTAAAGAAGGGGAAACAGCTCTCTTTCCATTTTTAGTATCCATAGTGAATGACTTTCTTAATGGCCCAGCAAAGAAAAGTTTGCCAGCAAATTTAGATATATACTTTTATAAAACCCTCCTGTTTGTATAGTTTTCAAAACACATACAAATATTTTGAAGTGGGAAAGTTGGACCTGTGGTCCAAAATGGCCACACAGGAAGACCCTGAACTCCCCTCCACCATGGATATGCTAAATTTACAGCTACATATGGAATAGTTCCTGCTGAAAAATAGTCGAAAACTAGCTGAACAGCTTCCACAATAAGGGATAAAAAAGACCACATGAAGACAGGAGAAAAAGGGATGTGGTCTTGCCAAAACCCCCACGCCTATGCAGTGACACACAATAGAGAGGGATCTCATGAATCCTGAACTTCTCCTTAAAGAATGAAGGGTTTATACCCTACATCAGCCAGGTACCCCAGCCCTTGAGATATGTATGGGAGAGTTGAAGCCCCCAAAACATGTGTTTTTGGAAACCAATTCGGCTTACATCCAGGGGTTTTGGGGGTCTGTGGGGATCTGTGGTACTCCTTTTTAAGGGTGTTCATATGGACTCACTTTTCCCAGGACCCAGCACAAAGGCAGCAGTTTGAGAGGTGACTGGATTGTATGTAAAGGATTTTCATTTACTAACCTGAAAACATCTATGTGAGGGGCTTTCTTCAGAGAAAGTGGTGCTGGTGAGTGCCAGTTTTGCATTCTTCCTTCACCTTTCTAGCACAGATGGGTGGGCATGGACAGAGACTTGCTGTCCCTCTCCCAACACTTTTCTACATGGCCAGAGCTGATGAAGTACCCACCTCTAGTGTGCATCATGAGCCTTGCTAGGACAGGCTTCAGGTTTCCCACACACCCAGATGCTACTGAGGTACTCTAAAGAAATGTGGGCAGGGAGATGCCATGTTTGTGCTCTACCTTGGCCTCACCACATTCACTGGTACCTCCCAGAAAGAGGTTTATACACTTGTCCAAAGCCCTGATTCTTGTTACTGTCTCCCAGGCAACACACACAGCTCTGGTCTGGAAGTCAGAAGGGTCTGCAATTGCGGTTCCATAGGACTGGTTTTATTTACCTACGTTAAAAGCTCCCACCTGAAGATCTGGCTTCCAGTCAGCCCGAAATTAGGTGCTGACCGAGGCCACTCACTTTGGAACACTGACAGGTCCTTGCATACCCACAACAATTGAGGCCTATCAAACATAAATCAAACTACTTAGAGAGTCACAAATATTGAAGAGAAAACCAAGAGCTTGGCCAAGGTAGAACAATAAGTTTCATCTCCTACACAAGGCTATTTCTTCAAGACTGGGAGAGGGAGCTATTTCACCTAATACACAGAAGCAAACACAGAGTCAGACAAAATGAAGAAACAAAGGAATAGGTTTCAAATGAAAGAATAAGACAAAACTTATAAAAAGACCTTAATGAAACAGAGATAAGTAATCTACCTTTCAAAAAGTTCAAAGTGATGGCCAAAAGGTACTCACTGAACTCAAGAGAAGAATGGATTAAAAAATAGGGATAACTTCAGCAAGGAGATAAAAACTGTAAGAAAGTACCAAACAGAAGTCACAGGATGAAAAGTGCAATAGCTACACAGAAAAAGAGACTAGCAGGGTTAAACAGCAGATTAGATAAAGCAGAAGAGTAGATCTGTGACCTGGAAGACAGGGCAGTGGAACTCACCCAAGCAGAACAGCAAGAAGATAAAAATGATCATAAAAAGTGAAGATAGTTTAAGAGACCAAGAACAGACCAGCAGAGTAACATTCTCATTCTAGGGGTTGCAGAAGAAGAGAGAGAGAAGGGAACCAGCAACTTATTTGAAGAAATATTGGTTTAAAACATTCTCATTCTGGGGAAGGAAACAGACATCCAGGTTTAGGAAGCACAAGTGAGTTCCAAATAAGATGAACCCAAACAGATCCACACTAAGATACTTTATAATTGTATGTATTATAATTAAAATGTCAAAATTTAAGTATGAAGATAAATTCTTGAAAAAAGCAAGAAGAGGAAAAACAACTTGTTATGTATAAGGGAAGCCCACTAAGAAGACTGACAACTGATTTTTCAGCAGGAACTTTGCAGGCTAAAAAGGAGTGGCATGACATAGTCAAAATTCTGAAGGGGAAAAAGAAGAACAAAACAAAAACAAACTTCCAAACAAGAATACTCTACCTGGCAAAGCTGTTATTCAGAACTGAAGGAGAGTTAAAGAGTTTTCCATACGGGCAAAACCAAAAGCAGTTCATCACCCACTAAACTGGCCTTACAGGAAATGTTAAAAGGACTTTTTTAAGCAGAAAATAAAAGGTACTAACTGATAAACAAGGAAACATGTAAAACTAAAAATCTCACTAGTAAAGCTGAATGTATAGTAGAGGTAGTAGATCAACTACTTATAAAGTTGGTATAAAGGGTAAACAGGAAAAGTAGTAAAATTGGCTACAATATTAGTTAAGTAATACACAAAAGTAATAGTTGCAAAAATATGACATTAAAAGCAAACATGCTGGGAAGGGAGTAAAAAAAGTAGAGGTTTCAGAATTTATTCAAGTTTAAGCTTTTATCAGCTTAAACTCTTCTGTTTTAGATACATATTATAGGCTGTTATATGTAAACCTCATGGTAACCACAAAGCAGAAACTTATCACAAAAGGTGATGGGAAATGAAGCTAAGCATTACAGTAATGAAGGTTTCTAGGGACATCTGGGTGGCTCAGTGGTTGAGCCTCTGCCTTTGGTCCTGGGATCATGCCAGGGTCCTGGGATCAAGTCCTGCATCGGGCTCCCCAGAGGGAGCCTGCTTCTCCCTCTGCCTGTGCCTCTGCCTCTCTCTCTCTCTTTGTGTGTTTCTCATGAGTAAATAAATAAAATACTTTTAAAAATAAAGAAAGAAGATCATCAATCCACAAGGGAAGAGAGGAAGAGAAAAAGAAAAGAACAGAGAATCATTTATGTAGAACTACACAAACAGGCAGAAAACACAAAATGGAAATAAGCACATACTTATTAATAACTACTTTAAATATAAGTAGACTATATTCTCCAGTCAAAAGACAGAGTGACCTAATGGAGAGAAAATCAAGATCCATCTATATGTTGCCTACAAGTAACATAGTTCAGATCTAAGTATACACAAAGACTGAAGGTGAAGGGATGAAAAATGTTATTCCATGCAAATGGAAGCATACAGAAAGCCAGTATTGCTATTTGTATGTGAAATAAAGTAGACTTTTGAACAAAGGCTATAATAAAAGACAAAGACATTACATAATCATAAAGGGGTCAATGCAAGAAGATAAGACATTTGTAAATATTTATGCATGCAACATAGGAATACCTAAATATATAACACAAATTTTAACACAGTTAAAGAGAAATAGACAACAATACTATAATAATAGTAGGAGAATTTAACACCCAATTTACATCACTGGCTAAATCAGGCAGAAAATCAATAGGAAATATCTACCTTAAGTGACACATTAAATGAGGTGGACTTAAGAGATACATACAGAACATTCCATCCAAAAACAGTAGAATATGCATTCTTCTCAAGTGCACATGTAACATTCCAGGATAGATCATATGTTAGGCCACAAAACAAGTCTAAATACATTTAAGAAGATTGAAATGTTATCAAGCCTCTTTTTCTTTTAACAAAATAGTGTGAAACTAGAAATTAATTAGTAGAAGAAAACTGGAAACAGTCACAAATATGTGGAGATTAAACAATACACCATTGAACAACCAATGTGTCATGAAGGGATCAATGAGAAATTTAAAAATACCTTAAGAAAAAGGAAAATGGAAATACATTAATCTAAAATCTATAGGACACAGAGAAAAGCAGTTTTAAGAGGGAAGTTCATAGCTATACAGACCTACTTCAAGAATCAAGAAAAATCCCAAATGAACAATCTAGCTTTATACTTAAATGAACTACTAGTAAAAGAAAAACAAATGAAGCCCATAGTTAATAGAAGGAATGACAGAATAAAGATCAGAATGGAAATAATAAAATAGAAATGAAAAAATAGTAGAAAAGACAATGAAATGAAGAGCTGGTTCTCTGAAAGTATAAAAAAATTGACAAACCTTTACTGCAACTCACCATGAAAAAAAAAAAAAAGAAGAAGAAGACTCAAATAAGATATGAGTGGAGAATTTACAACTGATACTACAGAAATACAAATGATCATAAGAGGCTACTGTCAACAATTATATGCCAACAAACTGGATAACAGAAATAAATGGATAGATTCTGGAAACATAAAATCTTCCACAACTGAATCATGAAGAAATAGAAAATCTGAATAGTGCAAATACTAGGAAGGAGATTGAATCTCTAATCAAAAATTTCCCAACAAACAAAAAATCTAGCACCAGGAGGCTTCACTGGTGAATCCCAGCAAATATTCAAAAGAACTTTATACCATCCTTCTCAAACCCTTCCAAAAAAATTGAAGAGTAGGTAATGCTCCCATACTCATTTTATGAGTCCAGCCTGATACCAAATGTAGAGGCCACCGTTTGTGTACACATAAAAAAAATCACAAGCCAGTATGCCTGATAACCATAGATGTAAAGATCCTAAACAAAATATTTGCAAACCAAATTCGACAATACTTCAAAAAGGATCATACACTGTGATCAAGTGAAATTTATAGCAGCAATCCAAGGATGGTTTGACATCAGCATCTATGAGTAATTTGCCACATTAACAAAATGAAGGATTAAAAAAAGTGATTTTTTCAATAGATGCAGGAAAAAATATGTGACAAAATTTAACATCCATATATGATAAAAAGACATTCACCAAAGTGATATTGAAGGATCTCAGCATGACAAAAGCCATGCATAAGAACACCAATAAAAATTAATTAAAAAAAAAAAAAGATCAAAAAAAAAAAAAAGGAAAAAAAAAGAACATCACAGTGAACCTCATAATCACTGGCGGTCAGGAACATAAAATCAGGAACAAGACAAGGATACCACTGTTGACACTTTTCAACACAGTATTGGAAGTCTTAGCCATGGCAATTAGGCAAGAAACAAATAAAAGGCATCCCACTTGAGAAAAGAAGAAAGAAGTAGTAAAACTGCCAGTATTTGCAGATGGCATGATACTACATATGCAGAGTGGAATACTTCTCAGATATAAAAAGGATGAAATCTCATTATTTGCAACAACATGGATGGACCTTGAGGGCATAATGCTAAATGAAATAGACAGGGAATGACAAATACCATGTGATTTCACTTGTATGTGGAATCTAAAATTACAAAACAAATGACTAAATGAAACAAAACTCATAGATAAAACAGTTTGTGGTTACATGATGATGGATGATAACTAGACTTCTGATGTTCACTTTGTAGTGTATAAAAATATTAAATTATGTCTAAGATGTCTCCCAAGTAATGCTTAGGATTTGTGTGGCCAATTAAAGATTTTCCTTGCCTTTTTCTAGTACTCTTTTCAAATCTGTTCATTTCTTACTCCTTGCTATAATTATAATCAATTTTTTAAAAACTATTGATTTCCTAGTAACTTTTTAATTAAATTCTTTCTTTGGTTTAGGGGGGGAAATCCCAAGTTTATATACTTGTATTTCTATCCCTAAGAGTTTGTATTTCAGATAAGATAGACTGATTTCTATGTTTACCCCTTGTCTATATATGTATGTATGTATGTGTATATATATATGGTAAAAGTTGTCATTGTCAGCAAATAAAAGTTATTTAAATAATTCTTCAACCATGATTATACATGTGATTCTGGAATTCTGCTTCTGGCCATAAAGAAGTAATTGATAGAAGAGACGCTTATGGTATGAACACCTGTAACACTGAACAAGTATATGAGGCTGCAGTTTTCAGGCTTTGCACAGCATGCTCTGCAGGACTTGATTCTTGAAAGAAAAGAAGCATATGAGGTGAGATGCCTATCTGTCCCAGCTTTCTGCTGGTAGTTAGTAATAAATTTACCCATGCATCTACCATGTGGCCCAGTGATTCTATTCCTAGATATTTACCCAAGTGAAATGGAAACATATGTCTAAAAAGATAGTGACACTAATATGTCATAGTAACTTTATAATAATAGCCCCTGGTTGAAAATAAGAAAAATACCTCTGATAGATAAACACATAGTGGTAGAGCCATAGAATTGAGTATTGCCCATCAAGTAAACATTAACATTCCTTTGAAATATAAAACGACATGAATGAAACTCAAAAAGTCATTTTGCTCAGCCAAAGATCATGGACCCAATTTATTTATAATTCCATTGTATAAAATTTGAAAGGAAGCATAATTACAGTGGAGTGACAGAAATTAGATAGTACTTGAGGGTTGTATGCAAAGGAGCATGAGGTATTTCTAGAGATGATAGAAATGTTCTCTATCTTGATTCAAGTGTGAATTACATAATTGTATAAATTTAACAACTGATCGAATTGTATACTTACAATATGTGCATTTCATTTTAGGGAAATTTTGTCTCAAATTTTCAAAAACAAATCTAGTTCAGTAAATTGAGTATGACCTGGAAAAAACAAGGAAATCAGAAAAAATAACTTTGAAATCCCTTTCTCTGCATTTTTGTCTTACTCTTTTTGATTTTATTTCTCCGATTTAAATTTTGCCGGCCTTACAAGCCCACTTCAGATGCATTCATGTAATTCAGAAATTATTGTCCCTTACAGTTGTTTGTGTGAATGATATATTTGCAATTTATAAATGTACACTACTTAAGGCACATAATATACCTGTTCATTCAAGAAAAATAATTAAACCAAACATTGTACTCAGAGCTGTAGAAATTAAGAAGAAAAGATACTGTCTCAGTCTTTAAGGCTGTTTTCGTTTTGAATGAAATCTATTCAGTGAATGAATCTATTACTAGAATTTAATCCTCAATGTTTGTTTGACAAATATGGAAGTATTACCTATGATACTTAAAAAAAATGTTCCTAGGCATTAAGAATAACAAAGGGGGCGACTGGGTGGTTCAGTGTTTGAGTGTCAGCCATCCGCTATAGGTCATGATCCTGGGGTCCTGGGATGGAGTCCCATATCAGGCTCCCCGTGGGAAGCCTGCTTCTCCCTCTGCTTATATCTCTGCCTCTTTCTCTGTGTCTCTCATGAATAAATGAATAAAATATTTTTTAAAAAAAGAATAACAAAGAACTTACACATCTCAACACCCAAACTCCCAATTTGATTGAAAAGTGGGCAGGGGACCTGAATAGACATTTTTCCAAGGAAGACGCACAGATGGCCAACATGCACATGAAAAGATGCTCAACATCACTAATCATCAGGGGAATGCAAATTAAAGCCACAATTAGATATTACCTAACTACCTGTCAGAATGGCTAAAATCATAAAGACAAGAAACAAGTGTTGGCAAGGATGTGGAGAAAAAGGACCCTTGTGCTTTTTGTAAGAATGTAAAGTGGTGCAGCCACTGTGAAAAACAGTGGAAGTTCTTCAAAAAATGAAAAATAGAAATCTCACGTGATCTAATAATTACGCTACTAGGTATCTACTGAAAGAAAATGAAAACACTAATTCAAAAAGATATATGCACCTCTGTGTTTATTGCAGCATTATTTACGGTATTTATAATAGCTATGATATGGAGGCAACTCAAGTGTCCATCAATAGATAAATATATATCACATCTTTACACATTCATCTATTGATGAATTATAATGGAATTGTAATGGAGGATTATACAGCTGTAAAAGGTATGAGACCTTGTCATTTGCAACAACATGGAAGGACCTAGAGAGACTGAAATATGTCAGATAGCAAAAGACAAATACCATATGATTTACTTGCATGTGGAATCTAAAAAACAAAACAAATGGTGGGTATTTGTCGTTTCTAA
Source organism: Vulpes vulpes (assembly GCF_048418805.1). NCBI lineage: Eukaryota > Metazoa > Chordata > Mammalia > Carnivora > Canidae > Vulpes > Vulpes vulpes. The sequence goes on from NW_027325671.1 coordinate 904,903, forward strand.
TTGCTGAGTAATATTCCATTGTATACATAAACCACATCTTCTTTATCCATTCATCTTTCGATGGACACCGAGGCTCCTTCCACAGTTTGGCTATTGTGGCCATTGCTGATTGAAACATCGGGGTGCAGGTGTCCCGACGTTTCATTGCATCTGAATCTTTGGGGTAAATCCCCAACAGTGCAATTGCTGGGTCGTAGGGCAGGTCTATTTTTAACTCTTTGAGGAACCTCCACACAGTTTTCCAGAGTGGCTGGCTGCACCAGTTCACATTCCCACCAACCATTTGCTTCAACGTGGATGGAACTGGAGGGTATTATGCTGAGTGAAATAAGTCAATCGGAGAAGGACAAACAGTATATGTTCTCATTCATTTGGGGAATATAAATAATAGTGAAAGGGAATATAAAGGAAGGGAAAAGAAATGTTGGGAAATATCAGGAAGGGAGACAGAACATAAAGACTCCTAACTCGGGGAAACGAACTAGGGGTGGTGGAAGGGGAGGAGGGCGGGTGTTGGAGGGGAATGGGTGACAGGCACTGAGGTGGACACTTGACGGGATGAGCACTGGGTGTTTTTCTGTATGTTGGTAAATTGAACACCAATAAAAATTAATTAAAAAAAATAAAAAACAAAACAAATGCATAAACAAACCAAAAGCAGAATCAGACCTATAAATACAGAGAACAAATTGGTGGTTGTTAGATAAAGCAGGAGTTAGGGATAGGTAAGATAGGTGACAGAGATGCAGGCTTCCACCTAGGAAATAAAAGATTCATCAAGAGTAAAGTCAATAATATTGTAATAGGGTTATATGGTGACAGACTAGCTATGCTTGTGGTGAGCATAGTATAGAGATGTTGAATCACTATGTTGTACATCTGCATCTAATGTAACATTCTGTGTCAACTATACTCAAAAATTTTCTAAAAAGAATAACAATGATATCTAATAAAATATGACTCATGACTTTAAGGCTCTCAGAGATAATGTGCAAGTCAAACAACTAAATAAATAACTTATAAAATCTAGACAAGTATCAATTGCTACATAAGATTAAAAGCAGCAGAATGGGAGAATGTCCTGGTCTGGGTAGATGGGTGGGGGACACCTTGTTTGAACCCTTACAACCTTAATACCCTTACAGTACTGCTGAGATTCCATTGGAAACGATGAGCACTGGTGTTAATACTATATGTTGGCAAATTGAATTTAAATAAAAGAAAATAAAAAGTGTAAAAAAAATGATAACTGCAGATGGTTCAAGCTAATACCTGTGAGAGAAGTGTTTCTGGCTAGAGGACATATGGAAAGACCCCCAAGGAAAACAAAGTGTGATACATAAGGAATGGAAAAGTAAGGCTAAACCATGGGGTGAGAGCTAAAATTGGGACAAAATACTAAGTCAAATCAATGAGAATAAACAAACATTACAGAAAGAGACATATAGAAAAGTCCTAAAACTTCAAGCCCCCGCAGAAGAAATGATGGCCATAACCAAAACTTCATTTGGCCTTCACATGCCTTAAGCTTGGAGGGGCCACTACACCCATTTGGGGAGAATCTCCTGAACAGGCATCACAAGTCCTTTTTCTCTTTTTCCCTGATCTGGTTCTTGTTCTAGTCCTGGAGGGATTTACTAGCTGGTGCTCTGGGGTAACATACATGCTAACACTCGAAAGCTATAATGCACTAGCAAATTGGAGAATCGTACCTGGATATCTGTAGTCCACACCTAAGCTGCTTCTATGGGAATTAAGGATCCATTCTAATAGCATGTACTATATTAAGAATATTTGCAAAAAATAGCCTACTCTTTATGCTGAAATGAATTTTTAAAACATTTTATTAAAATGTTAAATGACTCCTAAATGCTCATCATTTTATATCTAATTATCATAAATCGCTAAGGTTTTTTGCTTATCCTTATAAAGTAAATAAAAATGTGACTTTTTTTTTTTACACAAAACCTCTTTATAAAATTTCAATTGTTATACTTGTTTTTGAAATACAGCATCCAATAATGCCAAATGTCAGGAAATATATTCATATGCAGTGTAAAATTTTAATTCACTAATTTGTCACTTCCTCCCATCAGCAATCAGCCGTCATTCATGGAGAGTTTACAAGCTAAGTGCATGAAGCCAGAGGGCTTAAGTGACTTCCAGACTTTGACTGTAATGTTTTTAGGAACTTGACCCAGATGAAGGATGTCAGGTTTTTTCAGTTTAGTGAATTTCCCACTGAATACATCAATACAGAATAGAATAGGGAGAGAGGAAATAAGGACTCTCCAATAATGGATTTTTTTTGTTGTTGATTGTCAGTAAGTTGACCTGACTCCTTCTAATCCAGTCTAGAATGGCAAATGAATTCAGGATGTGTCATCACCGTCAAGCTACTGTAATATCCATGATGTTCAGACAAGCTTTTCTTTTTTTTTTTTTTAAGATTTTATTTATTTATTCATGAGAGACACAGAGAGATGAGAGAGAGAGAGAGAGAGAGAGAGAGAGAGAGAGAGAGGCAGAGACACAGGCAGAGGGAGAAGCAGGCTCCGTGCAGGGAGCCGGACATGGGACTTGATCCTGAGTCTCCAGTATCACACCCCGGGCTGAAGGCGGCGCTAAACCGCTGAGCCACCCGGCTGCCCAGACAAGCTTTACCTAATGCATATTTATTTATTTCTTCTTTTTTGCTATTGATCTTGACCTTCACTTCAGCCATTATATTCTTTGTCATCTGTGGAAGGTTTGTTAGACTAATTTCATGTAGTGAAGACTTGTGTCAATGTGAACACCCATAACCAGACATACAAGATATTTTCAGTAAATGTGTCATTTTCACTTGATGAAAAGAGTATAGTAAGTTTCATAATCTTATAAAACTTGAAGAGGAAAAAAAAAAAACTTGAAGAGGAATGTTACTACAATTTGTGGCTATAGACCAGAAAATAAGGGATGGATAATGATTTTTTGAAAAAATAAAATTTTACTTTGATAAAAAATAAACAACATTCCCCTGGATGATGATTCTGAGAAGATGATTTTCAACTACTTTAAAGACAATTCTAAATATCTCTATAACATGCGTCATGGAGTTAATAAGAAACAACTCAGGTTTTTATGTCACTTAAAATATAAAGCATTAAATTTACGAGTATTTGAATTTTATGTGCAAGAAGCTTATCAGATGACTTTTAAAAAATATTTTAACTAGTATGCCAATGAAAATAAGGGCATTTAAAATGTACTTGTGAAAAAATATACTAATCTGAAAAATGGCTTTTTGTATTGTCAGCCTTTATACTGATTGTCACCGTGTGTGAATAAATGTCAGAATCACAAACACTATTTTAATTATTGCCAAAATCAGAGACAAAATTGATTGTCAAGATCAATTTTAATTTAAAATTAAAACCCACCATAATTTTATGTACCACTAAGAGAGGCAGGATGAAAGGAAGAAAGAAGGAAGGAAGAATAAAAAGAAGGAAAGAGAGAAGTGGTATATGAGGGAGAGGGGAAGGAAAGTAGAAGAGAGAAAGAAAAGAAAGAAAAAAGAAAGAAAAGTAAAGAAAGAAAATAGACTAGGACACAGAACTTTTTTGTAACTTTTCACAATTTTATATCTATTGGAAAAATTCTCTTAGACTCATCTAGATACACATTTTTCATTATGTTGTGCACTATTTAAGAAAATGGAAGTTATTATTGCATATTCTTTTTTTAAAAAAAAGATTTTATTTATTTATTTATTCATGAGAGAGACACAGAGAGAGAGAGAGAGAGAGAGAGAGAGATAGAGGCAGAGACACAGGCAGAGGGAGAGGCAGGCTCCATGCAGGGAGCCCGACGTGGGACTCGATCCCAGGTCTCCAGGATCAGACCCTGGGCTGAAGGCGGCGCTAAACCACTGAGCCACTCAGGCTTCCCTATTATTGCATATTCTTAAAAAATGAAAGTACAAGTTTGGTAAGTTGGTTAAATATTCCCAAAACTTTTCCACAATCTTTCTCGTCTGACTCACTTTTGATGCTGTGTCATCAGCATCTCTGCTTTGTGCATACTACTATCCTCAGTGACATAGAAGTAGTGAGGGCTCAGAATCTTTCTAAGAAGCGTTTTTACAGTGCCCCTGTGATAGTCTTCTGAGCTGTTGTGACACATTCTGCAAGTTTTGTTTTCTTGATCTCACCAGAATATGTCACTGGAAGGTTTTCAGACAACAGCCAGAACTGCTGTTTCTTCCTCAAAATCCTTTAAGAGTGCATTTGAGTGAAACAGGGGGGCCACATGCCCACATATGCAGGACTTGAGAATAGCACCATGACCACCATCTACGGAAAAGGGATTGTCAAGAAGCTACTGGCTATAAGACGCATTCTGATTTTGAAGATGTTAAAATGTGGAAAAGTGTGCATCTCAGAATTATTGGAATGGACTACTCTCTCATTTTTCTTCTTGTCACTATGATTATATATTTAAATTCGGAGATGGTCATAGTTCATCTTAGGAGGCTCTACTTTAATATTCTTCAGTAGGAGAGAGGTGGAAGGCTTTTCCATCTGTAGGTTTCCACAGCTCATAGGTCAATAGGAGTAAAAATTATCCTTTGAAATGGGGAGCTGGTGACTTCATTGGCCATTAGAGCACAATGTAGGTTTGGAAAAACCTCTGTGGTGACTGAGACAGGGAATCCAGAAAACAAAACGACTTTAACAAGTACTCTGAAGACCAAAAATGGGATTATGTAGTGGCTCTCATCCACATTAGTATGGAAGATTTCTGTGGCAGTGCTCAGCAGAGTATAGAAGCTGAGATGATGTAGGGTTGACTAATCAAAGGTGGTGGTTTTAGCCAGCAAGGGTTGAAGGAAAGTCTGAAGTCCCACACTGCTCTTACTTTCTTGAATGTTTTACATATTGCAAACCGTAACATTCCAAACAGAATTATGGGAAGAGTGGAGACATAAAACTACTTATTGATTATATTTCTGTGTAACATGTATATGGATTAACACTGAACAAGCATACATAAATATAGATTAAAAAGATCCAGATTCATCTTGCTTGAGATGTTCGTCTTTTTTGACCGTAATACTCTTCTGCCAATTTATAGATGTTTGTTTTTTCTGTAATTATACCTGTGTTTTAACATCCTGAAAAAGATTTGGAATGAAATGATTCAGAGCCATTATAAAACTAAAATGATTTTTTAAAATTAAATCAAAGAGGAACGTGCTACGGTACTAAACTTTCAATGCTGCTACAAAAATAAGCAAAGATCATTGACTCAGTACCTCACATATTGAAAACCAAATGAGTGTGTGTCATCATTGAAAGGAAGAAAAACACAAAAAAACCCAGAAACTTAGAAACCTTGGAGCCACATTAGCAGCCATTTCAATGACTGAAACCACAAGTGTGTATAATGCTTACCTCCTGGGTAAACATACATGAAATGTATGTAAGCTACTTAGGGTTGCTTCTAGTGCATTTGGATTGATCCCATTTGATTCCTAAGCCCTCAATGAAAATAATCAATGGGTATAGCAAAGCTTTCTGCCATTTGAATTGTAATTTATTTCAATAAAAAATTTGTGACCTTGAGCTGAACGATGCATGTCTTTCTTGGAAGTGCCTATTAGTATAATTTATCATGAAATGCTTTTAAGTGAATTTGGAAGGATTGATCATGACAGATAAGAGGCATAAACCCTTCCTCACACTTCTTTTGTTTACAAGTATGAATTGTGCATGAATAGTGCGGCAAACAGAATTCTACTGGGTGATATGTAGCTGTTTTCTCAATTGAACAGGTAGTTCTATTTTGCAGGATGTAGGGGCGAATTATGGCATTTTTTCATAATCAAAAGTCCAGTAAGTGTCTGAATATAAGTGCCTAGTGTTTCATTAACATGTTAGACATTACCCACCTGAACACAAAAATGAAAACAAAAACAAAATCGCAGAAGCTGTCTTATCAGAGGCATCCTCACTGAAGTGGAAATTAAGACAGGTAACTCTAATGCAGAATCTAGTTAAAACTGTTCAGGAAAAAAAAAAAAAAACATTGCTCAGGAATTGCCAACCAAAATGTTTTTTTTTTTTTTTTAATTTTATTTATTTATTTATTTATGATAGTCACAGAGAGAGAGAGAGGCAGAGACATAGGCAGAGGGAGAAGCAGGCTCCATGCACCGGGAGCCCGATGTGGGATTCGATCCCGGGTCTGCAGGATCGCGCCCTAGGCCAAAGGCAGGCGCCAAACCGCTGCGCCACCCAGGGATCCCCCAAAATGTTTTTAAATAACATAAATTGATAAATTTTGGATATTGAGAAACAAAATCTAGATGGATTTTCGTGACTTTCCTAAACAACCTAGGATAATCAGCTGGTAAACAATTGGGATTTATCTTTTTTCAACAGGATAGGAAGATAATATACGTAAACTAATGAATGCTCTCCTGTACACTAGTAATAACTAGTAATAAAATACAGATGGAATGAAAAACGTTCCCAGTCACAAATATCAGAGGTATGTGAAGAGATAAAATATATTTTATCCATGATTTGGGCAATAGTTGAGAGCTTAGTCATCAAAAGTCACGGGTTCTGGAGCCAAGAGCATATGGTATAAATATCAGCTTTGCCACTCATCAGCTATATGATATGAAGTGACTTAATTTAAAGACACATTGCTGTGGCTTCATTCCCTATTTGTGAAATGGAGATAATAACAATAATGCCATTGACCTAAGGTCATGGTGAGAATGAAATTCATTAATATTTGTAAAGCATTCAAGTAGGTGCCTACAATGTAGTAAGTGCTCTCTAAATATTAGTTATGGTAACTATATAAAACTTTAAGGAAGAACATAAATAACTGGATAAAGAATAACTCTAATACTGAATAGGAAGTCTTAGTATTCAACACCATCAGTTCTCCCTAAATAACTATGTTGATTTAATCTAAATCTGAGCCCAATTTCCATAAAAGTTTATACAAAAGAAGTGATGCACTGTAGTTATACAGGGTATATATATTAGAATCAGGTGACCTGGGTTCCTTATTTAATGATTCCAATTTTCATTCTCCTAATCTATAAAGCAAATGTAGTAATAAAATATACCTCATATAATTAAATGTGATTATTTGTGTCAGTAAAGCCTTTGTCATAGAACCTGACCCAGAAAAAGCAAGCTGTATGTAACAGTGAGCTATTGTTGCCAATATATTTGGGGAAATACGTTTTACTGAAAAAATAATTGTACACGAGTAGCAAAGTGGTCTTTTTCTTTAATAAGAGGAAGCTGGGAAAGGTGTGATAACTCAGGGAGATTATTCTCCTAGACATGAAAATTTGTTAGCCTTCCACAGCAATTAGAACTGTGTGGCACAGGTTCAACAATGAAAAGGTGAATGGAGCTGAAGATAAAAACAGAAGACAGTGATTAATACACAGTAACATTGCTTTATATCAATACTCCTTTAAGCATTTTACATGTAAATTAACCCCAAAAAGATAGTGTTTGCTCCCCTGAGTTACAGAGGCACTGGTGGGCTAAGTGACCTGCCTAAGGTGTATTGAGTGTCAGAGTGGAATTGGACCTGCACATCTGGTTCTGGAATCCACACTCTTCTCTAAGGCACTAGGACATTTTATGATTTAGTAGAGTTGAAATTTTCAGTCATTGGAGAATATTTGAAGAGTTCAATAATTAGTGCTAGGATATACATATATATATATATATATATATATTTGTTAGAATGTATATATATGTATATATTTGTAGACTATAACTATATACATAGAATGTAGCTATATATACTATTATATATGTACAATATGACTATATATAGAACATAGCTATAGTTATATATGGTTTTAGATATATAGTTATATTCTAGGAACATAAATTCCAGATCAATAAATTATTTCAGTATGCTTAAAGACATCTAAATAAACTTGGGGGGTGATAATCATGGGGTAGACTTTTCAAAGTGTGGCAAGGTGTTAATTGAACCCAGATGGATCTGTAGATTCTCCTTCTCTGAGAAATGGATGGGTCAGTGGCTTCATAGGCATCAATTAGCAAGAGTTGATAACCTTGGAAAAATGACTTTTGGGGAATATATCTGAGCAACCATCCCTAAAAAGTGACAGCTGAGACATGGAGATTAACAGGGCAGGTCAAACAACCTCACTTTGGTGGCCTATATTTAGAGAGAGAACCCAGGCAGAATTTAATCCCATTCCGTTCAGTTCATCTCAGTAATATGCACACCTGCTGTGTGCACTGTGCAGTGTTTTAAATACAATAGTGGAAAAAATTAGTGTTTTCTCTGTCCTCATGGGGCCAGTTTACAGTCACCTGATAGTGACCAAAAGTCGTATAAGACAGTATAATACAGCGTGCCGTTAGAGAAGTCCAGGGTGCTATCGGGTAAGAAGGGTGCTTAATCTAGATTTTGTGCTTGTAGAAGGCTTCCCAGAGAAAACAATAGCTAGGACAAGATTAAGCGTTAAGTAAGAGGGATGCCTGGGTGGCATAGTTGGTTAAACGTCTGACTCTTAATTTTGGGTCAGGTCCTGATCTCAGAATCCTGAAGTCCAGCCCTGTGTCGACCTCTGTACTCAGCATGAAGTCTGCGTGAGATTCTCTCTTCCTCTCCCTCTGTCCCTCCCACTCATGCTGTCTCTCTCTCTAAAATAAATAATCTTTTTTTAAAAACCAAGAACATCTGCTCCTTTTCCTAGTTCTGTTTGTGAAAAGAACTCTATTTTCTCCAAGTATTGAAAATAGAGACCTGGATTTCTAAGGAAATAGGAAAATAAACAACTAGATATGTAGGCTGAGAATCAGGAGGAAGATCTTGACTGGACATGTGGAACTGAGGTATCAAGTAAGCAACTAGTGATGGGAAACATGAAAAAAGATTGTCAAGGGATAGAATGTAGAGTTAGCACAGGTCCTACTGCAGCGCCCTGCATATTACCAACAGTTAATGGGAGTTAAAACAAAAACTCTGACTGCAACCCTGGAAAGAAGCTGAATAAATCCTACCTCGTTGAGCCCAAGTAACCCTTGGAGCCATGATAGATAGTAATAATTTAAAAAAAATCACTGATTTATATCACCTAGTCTGGAATAGTTTGTTACACAGAAATAGATGACTCTGGAATACTATTTTCTGAAAGGTTCTCATGATGAACCTTAGTTTGGTGACCACAAGGCAAGAAATCCAAAAGTAGAATGTGGTACAACTTTCACACTTCCGTGGCTCCTAACAAACCACATTGACTCTTGGAAAGACTTCACTTCTCCAGGAGATTAGATACTATATCACCATGGTATCAGTTCTTCTTTTATACTTTTTAATGTAAATATTCTGGACTGAATTAAATCAATCATTTTATTTTATTTTTAAAACAATCTTTAAAAATATTTTATGTATTTATTCATTAGAGACACAGAGAGAGGCAGAGACAAAGGCAGAGGGAGAAGCAGGCTCCTCTCAGAGAGCTCAATGCAGGACTTGATCCCAGGACCCCAGGATCATTCCCTGAGCCAAAGGCTGGTGATGCTCAACTGCTGGGCCACTCAGGTGCCCAAAATCAATAATTTTAATATTGTATCATTCTACTACTTTCTTTTAAAAAAATATTTTATGTATTTGAGAGAAAGCATGAGAGAGAGAGAGAGAGAGAGAGAGAGAGAGAGAGAGAGTGTATGTACACAAGCACGGAGGAGGGACAAAGGGAGAGGGAGAAGCAGACTTGCTGCTGAGCAGGGAGCCCAAGTTGGGGCTCAATCCCAGGACCCTGGGATCATGACGTGAGCTGAAGGCAGACGCTTAACTGACTGAGCCACCCAGGTGCCCCTCATCCTCCTACCTTATTTCTATGACATTAATTGAATTGTAATGTTTAACTTTGCATTAGAGTAAGATTTTCTTATGTTTAAATTTTAATTTTAAGATGTACTATTAGGTGGTAATGTGAAAGAAAAGATGCTGACAAACATTTTTAAAATGAAGATTTGAAGACATAATCCCATGTCAAAGACAATAAAATGTGAGAAAGTATATCTCATAAGTGGATGCAATATAATATTTAATATTGATACTCTCATTCTAGCAAAGAATATGAAAGATAAAATTTCAAGATAAGCTCAGGAAATGGGGCATGATTTGGGTCAGTCTGTTCCAGGACCTGACTTTTATTCTACAACATCGGACTTAAGTAGTCATTTACTCTCAACTTTCTGAGGCAGCTGAATTATAGTGCCCGACATCCATAGCTCTCTCTTTCAATTGTCCACATGTATCAGAGTCTTTGCTGGAGGAGCTAATGAATCATTAAGACGTTCCTGTAGAGGGCCTGGTGGTGGTGGCCCGGGCTGAAGGCCCGGGGGTCACAGATGATGGCCATCGTAATGCAAAAGAAGAAAGGGCCTGGAAATAGGAATAAGAGCAAAAGTATATACATTTGACTGTTTTCAGAATTGATCTCTTCTCAGAATATGACCGGAAATGCCAGTAACCAACTGGAGTTTGAGAATAATCATGACAAGAAATTGTGCACCTTACTTTTCACACTAGAACATATTCTTGATTGAGTCTTTTAGCTGAAAAAAAAAAAAAGATTCAAGAAAAGATGAAGAATTCTTTGAGAAAAACAAACAAAAGCTTCCTACTACTTCTCCAAAGGGACTGATTGGTTCCCAGAGATCCCTGTACTAAAAAAAAAAGCTGAGGAAACACGGGCAGATCCAGTTATGTAAAACCCAACATCTAGGTCAGTGGCATAACTATTCAGCTATGCGCTGAGATTCCAGATTGCCACCTTCTGGAGTCACGGGTCTTCCCTGCCTTCCCATCTGCCGGTTAAAACAAAAACTAAATAACCTAATTTGCTAAAAATTCCATAAAAGCAGTAAGGTCCTGAGGTGGTATCAGTTTTGTTCCTCAAATATTGGTCACTGGAAAAAAATGTCCTTACTGCATATTTACAATTTAAAGAGCGTTTTAGAAGGCAGCCAGACTTAGAAGGTGAACGTGTTGTTTGGCTCCATTTATGTGGTGTTTAGGGGAGGATAGAGCTGTGACAGAGAACAGATCCGTGGGCTCCAGCGGGTGAGGATGAGGGAGAAGGGGAGTTGCTGGGTGTCGGGTACGCTGTTTGTCTTTTTTTTTTTTTTTTTTCGTTCAACAACACCATCTTTATTCAAAAATATATATCTATGAGACATTTCAGAATATACTGCTGCCACCAATGACAGCCTATACTTCTAAATAAAGTCCTAAATTAATATACAAATTTAAGCTTTAAAAATATTCTTTAAGAAAAACAAAACAAAACAAAAGAAGAATGAAGACTTTCTGAGGAATATGACCTAAAGGAAAGGTCCTTTGAGGCCTATGGGTGCCCTAAGTAAAGAAAACACACAACAGGGATCCCTGGGTGGCGCAGCGGTTTGGCGCCTGCCTTTGGCCCAGGGCGCGATCCTGGAGACCCGGGATCGAATCCCACATCAGGCTCCCGGTGCATGGAGCCTGCTTCTCCCTCCGCCTGTGTCTCTGCCTCTCTCTCTCTCTCTGTGACTATCATAAATAAATAAAAAATTTAAAAAAAAAAAAAAAAAAAAAAAAAGAAAACACACAACACAAAACCACCCACCCCACCCCACCCGATCACCTCATACATACAAGGAGAAGAAAGGTTCACTTAAATTAAACAAATGAAGTAATAGCACACTTGGGGAGGATACGGGGAGAATTAAAATTTAAAAAACAAAAGCATTTTATTAAAAAACACAACAAAACAAAAAACCCAAAACTAACTTCCTTATAAGGAAGTCCACTAGTAACAGGGGTTAGGAGGCCAACACATTCATTTACATAATTGCTACAGTTTCATTTCTTGCTCTTGCTGTAATAATTATGCACCAATTGCTGGTCAAACTCAATCAGATAAAACATAGCAGTGGGCGAAATCCATTATGTCATAACATTTTCATCTAGATGACAGAAGCAAATATCTACTATACCCCTTTGATTCATGGCTAGTAACATTTTGCTTCCTTGGTGAAAGCACAGAGAATGTCCAAGATGGGTCTATTCCAAAACAAGCGCTCATGTGTAGGACTAAAGCAGCACGCCATATGGGGAGGGGGAATATGTGCAGAAACAGCAAATATTAGAATTGATCTTTCAATTTTAGAAAAGTCACCTACTGCCCTATGGCCTCTGGGAAGAAAAACTTTGTAGAGACTCATTAATTCAATAATGACAGGACAACAGGCAGTGTCAATAAGCAAACACACAGTCTGTATTCAAATCCAAAAAACAGCTTAAATGCTACTTACTATGTTCTACAGAGAGTTAAACTGAACACCTGCTACGACTTTTCATCCTTTTTGCTTCATGGCAGGCAGGAGAGCTTCTTAAAGGAAAGCCTGCCACACGTTTAAAACACAGGCTATGTTTCAACATGTTTAACATGTAAGATTACAAGTAATTGGCTTTTTGGTAATCCTGAAAATAACTCAAAATAATGGAGATTCTGAAGCCCCCACCACTGAAAGTAATTGGCTTTTTGGTAATCCTGAAAATAACTCAAAATAATGGAGATTCTGAAGCCCCCACCACTGAATTCCTTTTTACAGCTTCTGGATTTCAGCCTCTGGGCTCTGACTCCTAGTATACTATTTGGGCGAATTGGTTTCTGCCCTTTCCAATGTCAAAAATAAGCCTGCCAAATCAGAGCGATTTCCAGTCAGCAGGCCTAACCTTCACTAAAAGCAAGGTAAAAATCCTCTCAAACTACATTATATAGTCATAATGTCAGCTGGCATGATAGTGGAATTAAAACCCAAAATTAAAATCCGTGACTTACCCCCTTCCTCTGCCCAAGCTATTCAGTCACAGCTCATCAGAGTACTTTTCCTCCCCCGGGCACAAGGACAGGCACAGTGGCCAGTGGCAGAAACTGACATACACAAAGTGTCATATTCACAAGGGACATGTTCATGTTTACTCACCATACTGTAGACATGCGCCCAGTGAAGGAAAGGAGTGTGAGCCCTACTCCCCAAGAGACATGGGTTGAAAAAGCAACACCTGTGCAGAGCCCAGACTCAGTAGCTTTTGGGGTCCACCAGTGCCATTTCTAACAACCGCCTTCACAACCGATTTGGGCCAAAAGACCATGTTTTTAGGAACGTTTTCTCAGACAGTGGGTGCCTGGGAAGGTTGTTTGTAGGAACCTGAAGTAAGTAACTTATTTTTAACTCATACCTGTGATCCCTGTTACTCTTGTTTCTCAACTACAACTTCATGTCCCAGATCAGCTGTGAATCTAATTGCTAGATTCCCCAGTCAGCTTATAAAACAAACACACCTCACCTGTGACTACATGTCACTGGAAGTAAGGAAAAGGAAGGATGAGATTTGGCAAACTCTTTATGGCAAAGCTGCTTGACAGTTGTGCCTCCAACCTTTGGGGTGGATGGTAGCCAGGAAAGTCAATGACACCAGAGTAAGTCCTTCAGTGGAGGCCTGTACTGAACTTGAACAAGCCCAGCTCAGAAAAGAAGCTGCTTTCGTGACACAATGCTGTCCTAAGCGACAAGATTCTTCTGAAAGCTTCCAGAAGTACACATGATTTTCGTAACTTCTTGGGTGTAAAGAGAGAGCTAAGAATGGAAAACCAACAGGGGCATGAACACATGAAGTGGGAGTTTGTATTCCTTCCATATATGAACCTAAATGACTCCACTTGCCACTGTTGTGAATTGTGCTCAACAAAGAGAGGACGGAGAGGAGAATCAGGGTCTGTGGTTCTTTCTTGAGGCTGCAGGACCAGGATGAAGGAGGGACAGAACCTGGGGCCACAAGGTTATTTCCAACCACGACTTGCCCTCTTCTTTCTGTTGATAGAGATGGGAATCTGGGGCATGACACCTGTCCTAGTCAGTCGAAAACAGGTCACCAGGAGAGGGCAGGGGGGCCAAGCCTCCTGTGACGTCGGGCAGCAATGAGAGGTCTGGCAAGCTCTGAATATGGGAGTTCAGTTCCTTGTGGATCTGGGTTACCCGAGCAAGCTTCTGTTTATATTCTTCTAGTTTTTTCTCCTTTTCTGACAAAACATCTTTCTGGTTCTTGGTGTACTCCACCAGCATCCGAGCCAGCTGGCGCCGATCTTCCAGTTCTGCCGCCAGACGCCCGTTATATTCTGCTAGTAACAGAGATGCTTCATCTACTGTTTTTGAAAGACGTTCAGCTGCCTCTTTGTCTGTTATTTTTTCCAACAGAGAAACATCTTGCACTTCCTGGGGCAAAGAAGCAATCTTCTGCCGGACAGTAGCATCCCCTGATGCAGCATTTTCCAGGTCCTGCAAAGCTTTGATCAGTTCCTCAGTCAAGAGGGGTCCTGCAGAAGGATCTTGGGGAGAGTAGCTTCCAGGGTAGTCATCCTCCTCCTCCTCTTGTATCTGCTGAAAAGTTCGCTTCAAAGATTTCTTCTCCTCTGTTGCTTCGGGGGGAGGGCTCTTGGAGTCCTCCATAGACAGCTTCAGCTGCTGTATGAACTCGCCGCCATACACCCTTCTTTCTTGCCAGATGTTCAGCAATCTTTCTAAAGGTTTTTTACAGCCTTCATCTGCCTCTCTGGCAACATGAGAAAAGGCATCCACAAGAACAGATTCAAATTCTCTAGTGAATTCAGGTCCTTTCCTTTTACTGTTTTGGATGACATCATTGGCTAAGTACAGAAAAGTAAGCTTTCTATTTGATTTGGCTTTGCGGAGCTCTCGGTGCCACACAGAAACGATAGGTCCCGCGTCCTTGCGGTGGTGGATGAGCCACAGCGACAGGGTCTGCACGCTCTTCTGAGAGCTGTTCAGCTCCGAGAGCTTCTTCTCCAGCGCCGACTCGGAGAAGGAGGACATGGTGGCGGCGGCGGGGCCCTGCAGGGAGCAGCCTGGGCCGCCCAGTGCGGCGGGAGGAGCGACCGCACGCACGAGGCCCGGGCCTCACCGGAACGCCTGCGGGGCTCTTTACTGACTGACTGACGGCCAGGGGGGCGAGGAGGGGGAGGGGATGGGTCTCCGCAGTAACAGCCGCCCGCGCCGCCGCCACAAGATGGCCACCGACCTCTCACCCCGCCCCGAGCAGGGTCAAAGGGCAAGGGCACCGGGAGGTGTCAGAGCTACAGAAAAACGCCCTCCAGTGGCGGCGGCCTCCCCGAACCTCGCTCAGGGCACTTCGAAAGCGACAGACCGGCAAAAAAGCGCAATCCGGCGGCCTCCGGAAGGCGCTTTGACCGCTCGCGCCCCCGCTGTTTGTCTTTATCGTGTGTGGTGGTGGCCACACACTTATCCGTGTGTCAGGATTTACAGAGCTGTATGCAAAAAGTTAATCTTACTGCCTGTGGATTCTTAAAAAATGTGAAACCTAAAAGGGAGAAGTAGGACCAACGGCAAACGACATGCGAAACCTTAGTCTCCAGAGGGCGTAGGGAGCCTTGGGGGAAACCCGCAGCAGTGAGTCTGCAGACCTCTCTGGACTGAGCAGACCAGCGCGCTCTGTGTCCACGCGTGTAGAGCAGGGACGTGACTACACACACGTGCCCATGTGCTCCCGGCTGAGCCCCCGCGGATAGAGATGGCACGTGACTCAGGGAAGGAAACTGCGCAGCGTCCTCTCGAGAAGCATCTGCCAACCCTTCTGACTGGTCCGCGCTCCACCCACAGGGGCGGTTTCGAGGGGGTTTTGTCAGGGTGACCGTGTGGCAGGAGAGGCGCCGCGTCCTGCGCCCCACGGTCTGAGGAGACGCTCGGCCGATTCCGAGGGACCCTGCCAGGAGGCGGCGCTGCAGCACTTGGGCAGCCGCTCTGGCGTTTGCTTCCACGAGAGCACTTCAGGCGCCCTTCGCCGGCTTGTCCTGCGCGTTGGATGGACTTGATGCAATTTAAATGAGCCCCGGTTAGATGTTCTGTCAGAACGACTGGCTGGAAATGAACCGTCTGAAGCGGGTGAACTGACGTATCCTCCCGTGGCGCTGTGGTGTGTTCACCCTGCGTTCCCCCCTGAGCGCCCTTCGCTGTGCTCAGCTGCGCCGCGGCGGGCGGTCGCCGAGCGAGGAGGCCTGACGGAGGCCTGACGGGGACCTGACAGGGGGGCTGACGGGGACCTGACGGGGGAGGGGGCTGACGGGGGCCTGACGGGGACCTGACGGGGGGGGGGCTGACGGGGAGGCTGACGGGGACCTGACGGGGGGGGGGTTGACAGGGGGGCTGACCGGGACATGATGGGGGAGGGGGCTGACGGGGGCCTGACGGGGGCCTGACGGGGACCTGACGGGGGGGGGCTGACGGGGA
The DNA here is from genome assembly GCF_048418805.1 of Vulpes vulpes. Taxonomy (NCBI): domain Eukaryota; kingdom Metazoa; phylum Chordata; class Mammalia; order Carnivora; family Canidae; genus Vulpes; species Vulpes vulpes. The sequence continues at coordinate 921,288 of NW_027325671.1, forward strand.
CCTGACGGGGGAGGGGGCTGACGGGGGCCTGACGGGGACCTGACGGGGGGGGGGCTGACGAGGGCCTGACGGGTCTGCGGGGGGCTCTGGAAGGCGGTGGTTCTGGGGTGGGGTTGCCGAGGGCGCCGTCTGGGCCGGGGCGGTCCGGCGTCGCTGTACCCCGAGGCCTCCCCGCCCCGCCCCGCCCGGCGCCGTGCGGCTCCGGAACGTCCCTGCCTTACGGCTGTGGTAGGTCCAGAGTCACCTGTGGCGGTGACCGCTGCTGCGCAGGTGTCCCTTCGGGTCTTCTCGGCCACGCCGGTCGGCGCCCCAGCAGCAGGCGCTTCTGCCTCCTGGTACCAGCCTCTCCTCAGTTACGCATTCGGGAAACAGCTTCTCCCCACCTGGGGCTCGTCTCTTCATTCTCCTGACGGTGTGTCTCAGAGGGAAACGTTTATATTCTGATGATGTTCTGCTCTTTTCGATTTCTCTCCTCACTGACTCATTCATGCCTTTTGTGTCATTTGTTTGAAAGCTTCGCCCGACTCGGGGCTATGAAGACTTTCTCTTACGTTTTCTTCTAGGACGTTTACACAGTGAGTTTCACAGCAGATGTCTGAGCCTTTTAAGTCCACGTTTCGTACACGACGTGAGATGCTTCTTATGCTTTTGTTTAATATGTCTGGTTTCAGTATTATCAGTTGTGGAGAAGATTTTCCTGTGGCCAGTGAATTATGTCTGCACAGTTGTCACAAAGCAATGGGCCCACACACATGAGTGCACATATTTCTGAATTCGCTTCTCCTCACTCATCCCCTGTTTCTATTCCTAGGTCAGAAAGACATTTTATAAGGGTCTGATTATTCTACCTTCACCCCAGGTGTTGAATGAGATAGCGTAAGTCCTCCAACTTTACTCTTCTTTCTTTTAATTTTTTTGATAATCTTAGTCCTACCCTTTACCAGGCAAAAATTTTGTTAAACAATCTTAGTCCTACCCTTTACCAGGCAAAATTTAGTGTTAACCTGTCAATTCCTACAGCCATGCTGTAGAATGTTTGATGCTGAAATTGCACTAAATTTATTTATTGATTTATTTTTATTTTTTAAATCTAAAGATTAATTTGGAGATGTGTAATTTGTGTCTTCCAATCTGTGAAAAAAACTATACCTTTTAAAAAATTTCCCACATTATTACTTTATAATTTTCACTGCATAAATGTTAAAATTATTTTTATGACATTTATCCCCACATATTTCATATGTTTTGCTATTATAAATGGAATTTTAAATTTCAATTTGCAATTGTTAATGGCAAATATACATATATATATATATTTTTTTTTCTGTATTAAGCAGAGTCCTGCTCTTTTTATAAGGCAACTTACTAGTTCTAGTAAGTTTTGTGGAGTTTCTTTGGGAATCGGTACATAACCAGTTGTGCTGTCTGTGAATTATTACTGTTTCATTTCTGTCTTCTGGAACAATGTATCCTTTATTTATTTTCCTTCTTCATTTTACTAGCTAGACTGTCCAGCACTATGCTAAATAAAAGTGGCAAGACTGTACATTCTTACTGTACATTCACTCTTAGGAGAAATGATCAAGGGGTTAATTATTAAGACTGATTTTAGCTGTAAGCTATTTCTAGATCATCTTTGTCAGATTGAGATTGTTCCCCTCTATTACTAGTCTGCAGAAGGCTTTTATTATGGTGTTGAATTTGCTCGAATGCGTTTTCATCATCTGCTTCCTGCAGATGGTAGGATAGAGGGTTATCTCTTCTCCTCCTCCTCAAGAGAGACACTTTTTGTTTCTACTACTGCCACCTGTCACCCTCCCATCCAACCTGGAGTGAAAGCATTTGCTCACCTTCCTGCAGTGCTTTTGCTTCCTGTGTTTTTCACAGGAGTGACGCTGAGGGCTGCGTTGTATGCCTATTGACTGAACTTTTAACTGTGGTGCTAAGGACATTTATGGAGTGACTTCCCATTGACAGGAGCAGTATTTATGTATAACTCATTTCCATTTGAGTCTGGATGGATCCCGAGGGACCTGGTGACAAGAGCATCTGTCTAAAAATATTTTTAATTTAAAAAATTTTATCAATATTTATAAATAGGTTTTACGAAATTCCAAAGATAGGTTTTCTAGAATTCTCTGTCTCTATATAATTGTGACATTATACATACCTTGTAAGACTATTAAAACTGACACTGAAACGTATTTACCATCTGAGCACCCCCCCTTTCCCCTGTGTAGGGGGGCATCATAACTTCTTCCTTGAAGTAACATAGCTGCTTTCCCTTCTTTATCTGTTCTGAACCCTCCACCAAGCTAACCTGACACATTTTATACTTCTCTGATGCAGCAGCTATAAATACCTTTCCTGCACTTCTCTATCAACAAAATCAGTGTTTTAAAAATTCATCATTTGAAGAATTATTTAAACCATTTAGTCCTACGTGCTGTACTTAGAGATAATAATTATAACTTCCAATTAATTATCTAAAGCAGGCAGACAGTCAAACAATACAAACAAAAAAACTCACTAATGCCTTTCTGTCAATGTGTCAAATAGAGGGACTCTGCATTTAGCTTGTTCTGCTGAGTATCCAGGTTGGAACAAGAATGCTTGATGGCTCAGTAATTTTCTTTTTGATGATACCAAAATTTATTTAAATTGCTAGTACTATTTTTATTATTTTGCTATTGATGTTATTGTGAAAAATGCCTAAGAGTACAAAACTGGCTTTATTCCATTTTGTTTATCTTTACGCTCATGTGTATCCATACTCATAAAGATAACTGTGATGAGGATGCTGGTGAGAGAGTGTAGCTCTATAATCTTTGGAATTTAGTGTTTAGAAGTGCCTCACATGGTGTATTACACTTTTCATATAAGCATTTCCCTGGATGTCATTCCTAATTTCTACCAAAGATTTGATTTTTGAAGTACCGTCATATAGTACGGCACTGAAGTGGTACCAAGTAGCCTTAGAAACCTTTTTATACTTTATCATGAATTATGCCTTCATCCAGATTTATCACTGGTACGAAAATGCTCTTCTACCTTACAAAATATTTATCATGTAAATATATAACCTTAATTTGGTTAATGAAGATGAATCGTATGACAGCAAAAAAAAAAAAAAAAAAAAAAAAAAAAGTTCAGTGGTTTTACAATGGCTGATATTTACACTTTCATTCTTATTCTCCTCAGATATGGAAGTATCCTCGTGATTAATAATTTGGGTAGGCTACTTGTGTTTCCGTAACCATGGCTGAAATGCTTTAGAAATAAGCTAAAAAATAAATAATGAGATACTTTCTTTGAAAATATTTGAGAACAAAGTTAAGTCAATAGAATTCCTGACTGGCTATAGTAATCTTCCTAATGTAACTCAGCCTGAACTAAAAAATTCAGTAGTTGGGGAAAATTGCATGCTTCATTAGTGGTTTTCCTTATTTTGATCTTTTCATCTTCCTTTTGGAGGACACTAAGCACCAGAGTTTGAAATCTTCACCATGTGTGGCTCTTTGATCCTTCACTTATTAGTCAGTGTTTTACTTCTGAACATAATTCCCATTAATTTAGTTAAATATATATTTGAATTGTTGATATAAGTATTAAAATTATGCTAAGGATATGGATTCAAGGAAATTAAAATTAAATATAATTATCAGTAGTTAGAATAATTGAATTATTTTAACAGTAATATTGTATGTATCATTATTTGTTGTTTTATAACAAAAATGTAAAACTTAGAAGCTTACAGCAGTATACACACATCATCTTCTAGTTTCTATGGGTAAGAAATTGGGCATGGCTCACTTGGGCCCTCTGTTTCACAGTCTTTCACAAGGCCTGAATCATGATCTGTGGTCTCATGTGAAGGGTTGAGTGGGGAAGAATACAGCACATCCATTCTCACTCAGTAGGTCTTCACAGCACGGAGTTCCTTGCCAGTATCAGAGTGAGGTTTTCATATCCTCATTGGCTTTTGGCCAGTGACTTCCCTTAGTTTCTTGCCATGTTGGCCTCTTCAGTATGGCAGCTTGCTTCATCACTGTGTGCAAGCAAAGAAACAATAGATAGTCTACCAGCAATACAAGTTCACAATCTTTAGCCTACTCATGGAAATGACATCCTATCCGTGTCACCCGGTTTTTAAAAAATTAATTAATGAGAGGGAGAGCATGAGCAGGGGAAAGGGCAGAGGGAGAGGGAGAAGCAGATTCCCTGTTGAGCAGGGCTTAATCCCAGGACCTTGGATCATGACCCAAGCTGAAGGCAGATGCTTAACTGCTGAGCCACTCAGGCACCTCATGTTGCTGGTTGTTACTTAAGAGGGAAGTTATTCATAGGGAAAGAATGAATAATACTAGGGTGTGGAGCCCATCATAGAGGCCACATGCTGGTTGAAATTAATCATTTGTTACACAAACCAGGTATTGTATGAATCTTTTGTTAGACTATACTTTTTTATCCTAAAATAAGTTGCTTTGAAGAATTTGAAAATCATACACTATTTATCTTTTTTTTTATCACATCACCAGAATTTATTCTCAGCCAAATTTCTCTTTATTTCAAATTGTATCATAATTTGTGACCTCCTCCCCAAACATGGTGTTAGAAATACAGACCTAGACTGTTATTAAGAACTTAATGGAAGAGGTATCACATAGAGGTCAAGGTATGATTTTATTCATAATCTCTTTCTACCAATTGCTACACATCTCTGAGACTCATTCCTTCTCTTTCAAATGGAGACTGCAGTGCCATCCTATTTGCTAGTTTTGGAGGTTTACATAAAATGATAAATTTAAAGCATTTAATATAGTACTGGTATGCATTAGGTACTACATGAGTGGGCTTTATCAGTAATATGTATATCATTACTTAAAGAATGAGAAATCCTTCCTACTGAGGAAAAACTATTACTTCACTCTTAGTAAACTTGAGTTGTTGTTTTCTTATTGGGGGTTACTTGGCTTGTTTAAAGTTGTATTTAAGTGAAAATAGAATTTAACTGACTCTTTGCTACTGAATTGGGATCTATAAAGGAGCCATGATTTATAGAAAAGCTTCCATAGATCAATCACTGTGATTAAATTAAGATTGTTAAATGTCCACATTATCCAAAGTGATGTACAGTTTCAGTGCAGTCTCTATAAAAATCCCAGTAGCATTTTTGCAAACACAGGGAAAAAATCTTGAAATTTGCGTAGGACCACAAAAGATTCTGAACAGCCAAAGCAATCTTGAGAAAGAAGACAAAAGAAGGAGGTATCACATTGCCTGATTTCAATCTTTATTACAAAACTATAGTAATCAGAACAGTATGGGACTGTCATGGAAACAAATAGAGCAATGGAACAAAATAGCCCAGAAATAAACTGACACTTAGAAAGACAACTGTCTCTGACGAAAAGTGTCAGGAATACACAATGGGCAAAGGATAGTCTCTTCAATAACAGGTGATGGGAAAACTGAATCTCTGTATGAAAAAGAATGAAATTTAACCTTGTCTTATACCCTATAAAAAGATCAATTCAAATGGATTAAAGACTTGAATTTAAAACCTGAAAATGGGGATCCCTGGGTGGCTCAGTGGTTTGGTGCTTGCCTTCGGCCCATGGCATGATCCTGGAGTCCTGGGATCGAGTCCTGTGTCGGGCTCCCTGCATGGAGTCTGCTCCTCCTCTGCCTGTGTCTCTGCCTCTCTCTCTCTCTCTTTCTCTCTCTGTGTCTCTCATGAATAAATAAATCAAACCTTTTTTAAAAAAAAAAAACCTGTAAAACTCCTAGGAGAAAACATAGGGAAGAAGTTTTTTTTTTTTTTTAAGATTTTATTTATTTATTCATGAGAGACACACAGAGAGAAACAGAGACATAGGCAGAGGGAGAAGCAGGCTCCATGCAGGGAGCCCGATGTGGGACTCGATCCTGGGACTCTGGAATCATGCCCTGAGCCAAAGGCAGGCGCTCAGCCGCTGAGCCACCCAGGTGTCCCAGGAAAGAAGCTTTTTGATGTTGATTTGGCAATAACTTTTTGCATGTGACACCAAAAACACATGCAACAAAAGTAAAAATAAACATGTGGGACAGTGTCACTATCTAAAAGGTTTCTGCCCAACAAAGGAAACCATTAACGAATGAATTTTAGGCCTTTAGTTTATATGTTACATGTTTTTTAAGAAATCAATAGAAAATAATTAGAGGCAGTATTTTGACAACTAGCCAAAATTATATTACCCAGAAAAAAATTCATAGGAATTAAAGGTACAAGTAGAAATTTTTATTTTTGTAATATGTGGGGGAATAAACATTGTTAGAGACTATCACAGACATTAGTATTTTGCTCAATAAATGGTGGTTAACTGTAAATCCTTCTGAAAGCTTAATTTACCATGGAGGATAATTTCTGTTACTGTGATAGTCCTGAGGCTGTCAGTTATTGCCAAATAGCTTGTGAATGAACTGAACCCGGCATTTAGTGCAAGTTCAGAGAGTGAACATCTTTTAAAACCCACTTCATACAATGCCTGAAGTTTTGAGCATTAACTTGACTTGTTTGATAGAAATACAACTGTCTTAGTGAATGCCCCATTCACAGAACACTTTAAATCAGAGGAGTACATTGATTTACAGGCCATATAGAAAAAAATACAAATAGGAGCAGTTCTGTAAATTGAGAAAGTAAATTCCATATGTAGAGTGGAAGGCCAAGAGAATTTTATTTGAATATCTGAAACCCTTTATGAGCACATCTTATTTGGGATTGGTGTCCTTATATTAATTTACCACAGTGTTTGTAAGTACAGGCTGTGCTGTCAATTTTGAGAGAGAAGTGAATGTCATATAGATAATATTTTGCAAATACAAAAGTTATTTAATTTCTTTAATTGTTTTTATTTGGGGGGGGGGGGGAGGAAGGGCCTAGGGAGAGGGAGAGAGAGGATCTTAATTAAGCACACAGTGCTCAATCTTCCGACCTGTGAGATCACAACCTCAGTTGAAATAAGAAGTCAGACGCTTAACTGACTGAGCCCACCAGGCTCCCCAATGCATTTTAATTTCTACCTGTAGACTTGTTCCATTCCACTATTTTCCCTCTGGTTGGGCCATAAGATTTATAGTTCCAGGGAAGGAGATACTAGATATCACCCGGCATGGAGAGTCAGTTTTGATTCTCGAGTTGGCTTTCTTGACCTTCTAGCATGACAGAGCCATGAATGCCATGGCATGCATAGATATAAAAGGATTTTCCATGTTTTTGATCCCCTGTGACATATCAATAACCAGGACAGACAGATTAGACTATAGAGTCTCATATCTGTGTCTAGATCAGATGAGAAGGTGGGAACTCACAATCCTGCCTCAGAGGGTGTAGGAAAGAGGTGAGGCAAAAATAGGGGGAGCGAGCAGCCAGACATGTGGCCCTTTGTCTCCTCTTCCTACCGTAAGTTCTGAAGGAGGACACATATTAGAAAAATGAAGGAGAAAGCCAGAGGCTGAGGCCTGCTGAGGCTTCTTGATTTAGCAATAAGAGAAGCACTGCATGCTACCCAGAACAGTCTTGTCAAAGTAAATTGTGAGGCTTTTTTCAGAGTGCAGCCTTATTTCTAGCTCTCCCATGCCACTGTGAGATCCCCAGAGCAGGGCGCAAGTCCGAAACTGCCACGACAGAGCCCAGGAGTCTGTTGAGACTCTTCCTAGACAGTTTGCTGAAGACGATGCCAAGGCCAGGCAAAAGGGGCTGGACAATCCAGGAGGCAGCAGAGATTGTTTTGTTCTGGATCCGGACCTCAAGAGGATTAAAGACACCTGTTGACTCACTTGAGTCTGCAGGGAAGCTGATTTGACCCTTCCTATGAAGACTGAGAAGACACTGTGAGGTGTCCCCAGGCTCCAGCTTCTGGAGCAAGCCCTGACAGGATGCCGAGGGAGAGCCCCAGCAGTCCTGCAGCCCTCCAGCTGCGGAACAGTCCAGAACAGGGACTGCCAGAGCATTCCAAGAGTCCATGTCCCTGTCATTGCACTCGGCTCACATACCAATCGGGCAGCACCTTGAGGAGGAGGAGGGGAAGGCCAGACCCTGAAAATTCTGAGCATTGATTCATAGGCATACAGGTAAAGACTGCATTCAGCTGTTTAAATTATTTAATCTGGCTAGAGTTACCTCATTACCATAAAATTTAATTTTCCACCAACTGATGGCTCCAGCTTGCGAAAATAAAGCTAGTTGTGGAGAAATAGGATATATATATATATATATATATTTTTTTTTTTTTTTGCTGGCATGTGTGGGCACATCTGACACCTCATTCTAATGTTTTTCTTTGTCATTTTTATAGTTAAATTATTCAAGATATATTTATTGTATTGTGATAAAAACTGTGGCCAGTAGGTTACATGGATACACCCAAAGTCTCTAAGAAACAAGGAGAATCCTTGGAATTTTTTTAAAGGATTTATTTCTTTATTTGAGAGAGAGAGAGTGTGTGCGCATGAGCAGGGGGGGACAGACATGAGGTAGGGAGGGTGAGAAAGAGGGAGAGAGAAACAGACTCCCTGCTGAGTACAGAGCCCAAAGTAGGACCTGAGATCATGACCTGAGCTGACATCAAGAGTTGGGCACTTAACCCGCTGAGCCACCAAGGCACCCTTCCTTTTGAATTCTTTGCTTCACCTCTCCCCATGCCTCAGTACATCTTCAGGAAGACTTTAATGGAGAAGAACGTAGTAAACATTTATTAGTTGCTGCCTCACAGCTACAGAACTCTGAACACTCCTGGTCGGTGAGCACTCAGTTCCCCAGAAGTGTCAGGAAAGGAAAGTACTTGAGGTTTTGCGGTTATTTTTCTTCCATTAAGAAAATAAAGACAGATTTTGGTTTCTTTTAAAATCTGTATTCCTTTTTTTCCTATGTCTCCTATTCACAAAGCCTGGTTTAGCACTTTGAATTAAATATTTATTGAACTCCTATTGTACAGACGTTGAAGTAGGATCTCAGAGAAATGCGCAGCCCTTCCCCACAAGGAACCAACAGTCCATGAGGAAAGAAAAAAAACTTATTAAGCTTATTTATAAGCCTCTGAAAAGGTTCTAAAAAGAAAAAATAGGTCTTGGAAGCAAATTGTATCTCCTCCCCTCTGCTTATATCCTCATCTACAATTACCTGCTTTATCAAGGACCTGGCACCTTCATTTGTAAGTTGACTCACAGTTGAGGCTTAGTTTCAGTTGGCTCATATGAGCTTTCCTTTTCTAATGCCTGTGACACACACACATGCACACACATTCTTTGGTACATTCTTACTTTCTTAGACTTGCTTATTCCAGTACAACCTGTTGCCACTACCTTATTGCTACTTCAGCCTAACAGACTTAGAGGTTAGGAATGCAGACACTGCAGCCAGTTGGCTTGCTTCAGATGAGATTCCCGCCCTGTGCCCCCTTTCTGGCTGTGGGAATTAAACCCTGGCTCATGGACTCATACATAGTTGAAGGAATTAATGCATTTAGTTAGTGAATTAATGAATTCATAGGCATCCTTGTATTAATGCTGAAGCCCTTGCCATAATGTCTAGACCCATCATAAACAATACATTTCCTTATTTTCATCTATCCATTCTTCCCTCCCTCCTGCTTTTTCATCATTAATTGATTTCCATGTTTAATTAGCCAGCATGTGGTTAAGAACCATGATCACCCAGCAAACTCATGATGTTCTTATCCTCTGGAAGGAAATGTAATGTATGGTTTTTTTTTTTTTTTAATTTGTTTATTTTTTATTTTTTTTTAATTTTTTATTTTTTTATTTATGATAGTCACAGAGAGAGAGAGAGAGAGGCAGAGACACAGGCGGAGGGAGAAGCAGGCTCCATGCACCGGGAGCCTGATGTGGGATTCGATCCCGGGTCTCCAGGATCGCGCCCTGGGCCAAAGGCAGGCGCCAAACCGCTGCACCACCCAGGGATCCCTAATGTATGGTTTTGATACTGGATGAAGGAGACGTGGACAAAAGAAAGTCCCATCATATATACCTTTCCTTAATCAAATTTTGAAACTCTCCCCAATTTTTTTTAATGAAGTTTTAGTTTAGTCTGTGTCCTCAATTTCTGTGTTCAGATTATGTGCTTCTTTCCAACATTAATATTCTTATTTTGTAGTAGTATTTTTAAGCATAAAGAACATCTTTCCTCTGCTGTGCTACATAAGGCCCTAGTCCTGTTTGAGCTGAATCATAGTATCCTCTGAGGTGAACGTGCCCACATCCCCAAGGTCAGGGCGAGTGCCTTCCATAGCCTCTGCCTTCCAGCAGGTCCTGTGGAATCCCCTAACGTCTCCGTGGAGACAAAGCAGTCTCCACTCCTGGTCTCTTTCAGATAGAGAAGCTGTCTGATTTTAATAACCACACACAATTTTCATGCTCCAAGTCCAGCTTGATTCTGAATTTCCATCATAGCTACAGGCCAAAGCTGCCCCCACTCTGACCAGTGGGATGGAGTGGTGTTGGTGAATCAGCAGCCTCGCTGGCTGTCTGCTGTCCTCACTCTGTGCTCTTGGCTTCTGCTGAGCCGCTTAGGGGCAGAGTGGTTGTGCTAATTCAGCCAGCTGTGGGGCTCTAATATGGCAGCTCCCAAATGCTAGTTCTGCATGAACCCCTGATCCCTGTAGCTTTCATGGGTGACACACTCATAAACTCCTGAAATTCTCTCCTGTCTTTAAGCTGGTCCTGTGCACAGAAGACCCCTGACCATATCTTGTTTCTGTAATCTCCTTGCCTCAGCGCTCTACCCTATGGGGGCAAGGATGCCACCGAAAGGCTCAGGCTAACTTTTGTTTTCTCCAGGTAACTGATGGGAACTTCACACTTACTTTTCTTAGCAAAGAAGGGATGACCAGACTTAATCTCTCCTTGCCCTCTTTCCTTACCCTGCCCATGATGGCTGCCCCATGCTGTGTATGTTTTCAGATTTCTTCAGACATGTGCCAGCCCCCAGGCCCAGGGACACTAGACAGGCCCTCAGAGCACTCTGTATGTGAGTACCAGGGTAGACTCAGGCTCTTGCAGCTCAACTGGCCAACAGGTGCAATGAGAAGCTATCCCTCTTCCTCCCAGACACTCCCTTATATCTCAATGGCTATCTTGGAGACCCCATCAGTGGCCTGGGGGTCGGAGAGGAGACTTCTTCTCTGCTCTCCCAAAGTTAGGACCAGACACCTCACCTCTTAGCTAGTCTTGGAGGAGGCTGATGGCAGCTCTTTTCAGCTGCTCTCCTTAGAAGAGCTGCTCTTGCTGAAATGCCCAGGGAGAAGGAAGAGCTCCATTCTTCGTCCTGTGTAAGTATTAACAGATTGCTGGCACAAGCCCTGTTACCTGAATGGCATATTTGATTTGGTTTTAATTAATATTTAATGTTAATTTTGACTCATAGGTACAGAAACTTCACATTTTTATGGGTTTGAATTAAATTTCTTTTTCATTTTCATTTTGTTTATGGCAGTGTTCATGTCATTTCTACATCTGGCTGTATATCACTCCTTAAAGATGTCTGCCCTGTCTTAATGAACGTTCGTTTTGTAGGGATTTGGGTTTTTATATATAACTTGCAGGCATAATTCCTTTAGCAAGTAGGATCTTGGCATCCACAAAATTCTCATTAATGAAAATCCTACAAAATGAGAGAAGAGCTTAAAAGTAAGTTCTCAAATAGTGTTTACTTTTTATAATCTAAATCTGCTGTTAAATCTGCCCTGGTCAATTATAGCTTAGCTCTAGTTGATCTCAATAATGGAAATACCAACTCACTTACCTTGTTTAGAAATCTTAAATCCCAATCTCCATTGTAATCTTACAACCAAAATTATAGTAATATTGCTACTATACTTTCATTTGATATTTTATTTTATTTTGATCAAGTAGAGAAAACTCTATATTTGGGCTGCATCGCAGAGTCCTCTTTAGAATGAGACCTGGGGATTTCCTAGCAAGATCCTTGACATTTGCCCATTAAAACTGCATCTTGGATATGATTCAAAGTAGCTTAGCCTCAACCAGCAGTAGCTCATCATTTGCTGTGTAGCTTCCTCTTTCCACCTGGCCAGGTGCCGTTCATTTTGCTTTTCCACATGTACTATGTAGTTCTCCATCCCATGAGCCTAGGTGCTGTCACTACTGCTTGCAAACTTTAAGATAAATTTTAGAAGGATCTGCCTGTCATAGAACTATTTACATTAGCCATCCATTATAGTGTTACTACATCTATCAGCAATATCTCACCATGTGGACTTGAACTACCATCATCTACCATGTCTTTTTTATTTAATTTAAAGATTTTATTTATTTATTAATGAGAGACACAGAGAGAAAGGCAGAGGCACAGGCAGAGGGAGAAGGCTCCATGCAGGGAGCCTGATGTGGGACTTGATCCCGGGACTCCAGGATCACGCCCTGAGCCGAAGGCAGGCGCCCAACCACTGAGCTACCCAGCGTCCCTACCACGTCTTTTAATTAAATGCATGTCCACTGGGAACTCAAGTGTTCTGCAATGTCAAGATGTCTTTGCTCCTATGTATGAAATTTCTGGTTGTTCTGTGTAGATACACAGAAATGCATTCTGTTTCAATGTATAGACACATTTTACACATTTTACTCACATTTTAAAATTTGCATTGGCACAATTTTATTTTTTTTATTTTTTTTCATTGGCATAATTTTAAATGTTTTAGATAGCACCTAAATGAACTTTGAAATATTTTACTTTCATCGGTGTTAAAATGGCATATGCTGGGATTGTAGATACACAAGATAAATAAAATACATAGGTGATGCGAATATATCTCAGGTACATAGCAAGCATAAATTTTAAAAAATCTAAAAATTATAAAAATAGCACAATTAGCCATTTTGTCATAGCTGTAATAGATTATACTTCTCAAATAATTATTCAAATTATTATGGGATTTACCTGGAGCAGTGAATAAGTGTGCCCATCAGTGACATGCAGAAGAGCGTGCAAATTACAGCTTCATTTGAAAGCCTTCTTAACATTTTGATTAAAACACTTATTTAAATGTTTGCTTTAAAACACATGTGGACTGTTCTACAAAGTGGATGCTGACATAAGATGAGGTATATGTACCACCAAAAATATCAGTTTCTAGGGAAGTATTTGAAAATGCATGCCAGTTCATACAAGACCCAATTAACAGTAGAAATAGTTGAATAGACTTCCATAACAAGTGGTAGTGGATGAGAGTTATTCAGGCTATTAAAATGATAAATTAAAGAAGATACTTCAGATTGTAACGGCATTCCAGGGTTTGGGTGGCTAAGGCAGAGCTGTGCTATTTCATTTTATTCTAGAAGAATGTAGTACAAATGAGATTCTGGATTTCAGGAGTAAGACTTTCTGTCAACCTTGACTTCCCTTTGGATATGGAGAAAGCAAAAGGCAAAAAGGGCTCCACGAAGTGGGCGGGGGGGGGGGGGGGGAGACTATCTGGCTGGCCAATCCCAACCTGCATTGGAAGAAGCCAAAGAGAAACAGCAGGTGTATGGTGAACCAAAGTTACCAGGAACCTCAGCAAGTGGGACCAAACGGAAGAGATCTATGAAAGAAGGCAAAGCTTCCTGTTCAGAAAAGACGGCACAAGAGAGTACAAGAGTAAGAATTGGGAAGAAAATCCCAGTTCCTCCATTACCTTTGAAACTACCACCAGCCACCTTGCTTCACCAAGATATCCTGTGGGCCTGGTGCCAAGAACTCCAGCTGAGTACCAAAGGCCAGAAATTAGATGTATATAAGCGAACCTGCGAATATGCTTACCCAGATCAAAAGAAGAACTTTCCTGTCACCACAGAGGAGGCCAAGATTCTCACCCAGACACAAAGAAGGGTGATGATGGACAAGGGGGAAATGTCTCTGGAAAGTCCTGGAACAAAGATACCTTCTGATGGAACCTACCCTCCTGAAGTGGCTGCCCATCCTGAGGGGTCTGATGCTCTCCTGGAGGGGGTCAATACTGTTGTTGTGACCACTTTGGCCCCAGATTCCATGTTTGCCTCCTGGTCCAGAATTGCAGCCAGGGCTGGGAAGATGGAGACAGTGGCATCGCCACAGGAGGCCCATGGTGCCAAGTGGTGTGTGGTCCATGGGAGAAGCATGCCTGCAGGCACAGAAGGTTGGGTTCACCTGCAATTTCATGCAGGACAAACCTGGGTGCCTGAAAAGCGGGGGAGAGTATGCGCCCTCTTCTTGCTCCCCGCTTGTAACTTTCCACCCCCACAGCTGGAGGACAATATGCTGTGTCCCAAATGTGTTCGCAGGAATAAGGTGTTAATGAAGAGCCTCCAATGAACTTTCAATAGCAGGAAAAGGGACACAGCTATGATTATAATCAATGGTACAAAGAGAACTACAGTCAACTCCGTGGTGACACTGATGGCCAGGCTGTAGGCAGCTCACACCCTCCATGCTGCCTGCTTACAGGGACACAGGCTAGTGCATTGCAGATTACCCTCCAACCTCCACTGGGGCCTGCGGCTTCATGGGTTGAGATGCGGGAGCTCTTAGATTTTAAATTGGAAGAGCATTTCAGAAATTACCATTTCTTCTATTTAATAAGAAGAAAAAGTCATTCATACTACCAAACGTTTACCCTTCTGAAATAGAAGTGACCTTAACTTCTTTTAAAGTGGGAATCTGAGCCTCGCCTGGCAGAGGGTTTGGGGGTGGGGGGTGGAGTGGAAAGTACAGGTGTGCTTCCACACTGGATTTCTCTGCAATTCCAACTCCTCCAGAGACAGCTACACCTTCTTAGGTTCGTGACTTCAGGCTGTTGAGTATTTTAAACCAAAGGGAAAGTTGTTATTCTTTCCCACTCCCCAAAACATACTCTTAATATAGAAAACATTTTTTGATGTTTTCTTAATAACCTGAGACCTCTATGGTATGTCTCTGGGATAATAATGTGGAACACTTTGCGGGTATTATTTCTACTTGTAACTATCATGTGTGTTTCTACTGCTTAAAAATATTTAAGGGTACTTCTGAATCATAAATTCATAATGTATTGGATTTTAAATTGTATATAAGATCATCTATTGTATATAGGAGGCCATATGCATTGTGGGCAAATTCTTAATATTCTTAACTCAGAATTAAGCTAAAAATCATGGTTTTCTTTGGCATGATTCGTTTTTTTTTAAACCATTCAAATGAAGTATGAGTAACATTTTTAAAAAAGCTATACGTTTAATGTATATAATTTGATGAGTTTGGTTCATTTATAATTTTTGTGTCCTTCCTAAATTTATAGTCCTGCAGTTCTTAGAAAAGATTTTTTTTTCACTTGTGTTCTTATGGCAGTTTCCAACATTGTTTTATTGTTGTGGATTTGGAGATTCTGAAAAATTTTTCCCCCTCTCTAATGTACTGGAAGGAGTAGGAGAGTTAGAAAGTTTGTAACCATTAGGATATGGACAGATTTGGGCAAGAATCCTCAATAAATGTTAAAAATGTTAAAAAAAAAAAGAAATTCTGGAAAATCCCAATTGTAGGCTTTTATTAAAGCCTATATCTGAGTGTGTATGTACTTTTAAGTGTTTTGTTTTTTGTTTTGTGTGTGTGTGTGTGTGTGTGTGTTTTGCTTTGTTTTGTTTTGTTTTGCAGTGGGGGGATGACAGTTCAGGTTGCTTTGGCCCTATAAAGCAGGAAAAAAATTCCACTCAGAATTGAGTGATCATAGGAATTTATTGTTTGACTTATTTGAAAAGTCTGCAGGTATTGTGGGCTTCAAGCATGGTTTGATCAGGGTTCTATGACTTGTCTATGTGATTGCCTTCACTTTTCCTCTTTAAGAGTAAGCTTGATTCCAGGCATCTTCCATTATCATAAAACAAAGGTTGCAATAGTTCTGAATGTCACATTTCCGAATACATCTACTGGAGAAAGGAACCTTCTTTTTCTTGTCACCAAACAGAAATACTCAGGTTTGCTTTTATTTGTCTATCTTAGGTTTTGCCCACATGTGTATTGTTCACTGAGGTCAATGAAATGACCTGCTTGGATTAACTGAGACCTGGGTTGCTGACCATTTACTACCCTAGGGTTTGTCACAGTGTGGTGTTTAAGTCAATTCAACACAAAAGCCATGGCCCCTGAAAAATGGACTAGGAAAGGAATAAATGATGGAGAGATCCCTACAGCGTCTGCTCAGTGGGGGAATGTGAACTAGGAACCTAGAAAAATAAATAGGGCCCCTGTCATGTCAGCCTCAGCATAGTTTCCGGGCTTGTAGTTATGGGAGGACAGAAGGGATTTTGTCTATTTCCCAATTGACCTCTAAACTAAAGAACACATTTTTTACAGAATTAAGAAACATTCTAATCGTCCTAAGACTTGAAATAGAGCTGGAATTGCAAGGATTGCAAACATGGAGTAATGATAATGACCTGCAGTTCTAATTAATGTAATTAATTTGATTCCTGCCCCTCAGGTGCTGTCTCATCTTTATTCAGATGCCGGTGATCTCAAGGAAGACGTCTTGATCCACTCCACTTAAGAAAGCAGCATCTCACCCAGCAATTCCAATTCACTTTCTCTGCTTGGTTTCTCCAACACAGCTGGACATTTCTAAAGTACTAGTTTATTTCAGTGTGTAGTGTTCATTTCTCTCTTGTAGAAGATACGCTCCACAAGGGCAGGGCACATTAGACTGTTTTGAACATTTGATCGTAGTAATGCTTTCATTGTCTAGTAAATGCCTCAAGTAGAGATACATTACCACGTATCCTTTTATTACGTTACAATAGCACTTTAAGTTTATAGGGATAGCCATTTTACTAAAGATTTTTAAGGAAGATAATGGAACAGAAAAGCATGCACATATCTTTCTGAGGATGCCATGCCTGATGCTGTTCCTAATCGAAGACACTGCCAATTTCTTCTCTTCATCCAAGGGCAGTGTGTTAGTTGACTCTGGCTGCTGTAACAAAATGCCGCAAACTGGAGGGCTTAAACAACAGAAATTTATTTTTTTGAGTTCTGGAGGCTGGAAGATCAAGGTTCTCGTCAAATCAGTTCCTGGTGAGGACTTTCTTCCTGACTAGCAGATGGCCACCTTCTTGCTTTGTCCCCACATAGTCTTTCTTCAGTGCATGGAAGCAGAGAGAGAGAGAGAGGAGGCACGCACATGCAAGCTACCTGTCTGATGTCTCTTCCATTAAGGACACTAATCCTTTCAGTCAGGGCCCCATCCTTAGGACCTCATTTAACCTTACCTACCTCTTTCTTTCCTCCAAATACAGCTACCCTGGGTTAGGGGTCAACATATGAATTTGGAGTGGAGAGTTGGGAGATACAAACAGTCCATAACAGGCAGTTTACCTGTAGATCCAGTGTCTAGAAAGAAATTGGGCTATCAAGCCTTAATTTTTTAAAAAAGATTTTATTTATTTATTCATAAGAGACACACACACAGAGAGAGAGAGAGAGAGAGAGAGAGAGAGAGAGAGAGAGAGGCAGAGACATAGGCAGAGGGAGAGGCAGGGTCGCTGGGGGGAGCCTGATGCGGGATTCAATCCCAGGACCCCGGGATCACAACCTGAGCCAAAGGCAGATGCTCAACCACTGAACCACCCAGGTGCCCCTCAAGCCTTAAACTCTATGTGATTTTACTAATCAGATCCTCTCATTATTGAAATGGGAGAGTTCATGAATACTTATTCCCCTTTATCTTTAAATGCCAAAATGAAAATAGATCAGAAGCTTAATTGACTTTTTAGCACTTAAGCAATGCTTAATATAAACCTAGGACTCAACTGGACCCTGTCTAATGCAAATTGAAATTGGGTGGATCTAGCTTTTAAATGCACAAAATGGAAGCATTTGCTACTTTACGTATTGACTTATGTGAAGAGAACTTCCGATAGCCTATTACATTTATTTGTCATTAATCATCTTATTTCATGACAGCCTTTTAGAAAAATCTAGTTTAGGATCAGTCCATTGTGCTACATATGTGCACTCATATGTGCGATCAAGAGGGCAATGAAATAACCAAATCCTATCGGCAATTCTGCTGACCCATTAAACTGAGCACTGGAGATGGTGTTGTAAGTTCCCCAAGCAGTATTTAACTATCTTCTCTGTAGTTAATACTGTCTACCCAGATCTCAATTAAGCAGCTTTGTTGTGTGGTGGAGAGAGTATGGCATTTGGAATTGGAAGGCCAAGGTCAGATTTTAGCTCCTCTGTAAACTATGTGAGGAAACTTCCTCACAGGAAACTGTACATGTGGTTCAGTTCCCTCCATGTCTCAGATCCCAGTTGATTCCTAGGAAATCCAACAAGTATTTGTTGGCTGAATGTAAAATCCTCATATATTTCTAGTAATGTCTTTTAAATGTAAACTTTTCATTTTTAGGATGCTTTCTTATGGCTTAATGTATAATCAGTACATCTAACTCAACATAGACTATGATCCATATGATCCATACAAAATATGTTATGGATACAAATAGAAGAGCCATTTTCACCACTGCATGTCACAAAGTGTGTCTTTCTTTAAAAATAGATGCTTAAGTACTGATTCCAGGTGTTGGCTAATTTATCCTAGGATTTTAGGCTCACATTTAAAGTAGTATGACGACATTTAATTAGCTGATTTAAGAGGTTCATCACTTTTCATTTTAATCAATAGCATACCTGCATACATACATACACCCACATGCACACACCAGTAATTTGGTCGCTCTCCAAATTACAATCATGCCTTATAATAAGTGTTAGAAACGAAGTTGTTTTTTGAGTTAATGGTTTTTCTGACACAACACAATTGATGTAATTGCAAATTATATTTTATAGTAGATGAAAAAAATGCTCATTTTAATTTAGAAATCAACATTTGTTAAAAGTAGTAATCCACATTTAAAAATTTAACGCAATGCACATTTAATTTTCAAAACATTGCTCCAGGCAGTGGCTTGACATTTCTTATAATTGATCAGATTGCTTTTCAAAATTAAGCTAAAAATTAATTTACTATAGTAAATCCTTGAAAACACTATGAGTATCATCCCAAACGCCACAACCGTCCTTAATAAACGCCTTTCTTCTTTTTCATCATCAGTGTCATACTTATTCTTAATTGCTTTTTAAGCTTATGTCATAATCTTAGCAATTTAAGTCAAATTAACATGATGGCTCAGATGGCAGCTTTAGCAAATGCTCAGAAAATGTACATAATACCATTTAAAACTACTGTGCTAGATACTAGATTTGGATTTTCTGTATAAAATATAATGTATTATATGCAAATATATTTCATATAGTAAAAAATATGAAGTTCCACTTGAGTGCATATGGTGTTACATTCAGTTCTTACATTTAGGATGCCGAGTTTTTCTGGGCACGTGATTTTCTCAATATTTAAAAAGTAGGGTACTGTAAGTTTCCATGCTTTTTGCTTCAGGGACTGATTCTTTGATTCATTGACTGGATCATTGATGCCGATGTTTATAGCTGGTATTGTTTCTTAAGTTCTACTGTACCATTGAGAACTCATGCAAGTTCTCCCTCCCGTATGACAGTGACCTCCCTCATGCCCTGAGCTCTTCAACCATTATGGATTGTACCATGTATTTGACAGAATATGCCGTTAATTGTTTATAGTTGTTTTTTGGTTGTCCCTGACTAAATTGTGAGCCTTTAGTGAGCTGTGACCCGTTCCTGTATGTTGGTATAGAACAGAACTTTACTTTATCCTTGTGTACACCTGGTGATAAGTCAGTATTTGGTGGTGATGATGGAATGTTACTTGCAGTTGGAGGCCTGATTCTACCCTGACTTAGTACTTTTGCCTCTTTTCCCTGGCATTAGATAGGCATTTCTACCACGGCTTATTTCTTTATCATTTGTTAGATTCATGCTTTCAGGATATCCAAAGAGGTTGAGTCAGTTCAGAGTTAGGTAATGACATTAGGAACGTGTTTCTTGATTTTTGAAATAACCTTCCCAGTATAGAGTCTAAGAAAAGATGACTAGGTTTGAATCTTGCCAGTTTATTGTGACACACATACACTTTCAGAATTTAGACTGTCCTGAAGATTCATCTTTTTTTTAAAATTAATTTTTATTGGTGTTCAATTATGTTTGATTGTGTTATGTATGACTTTATATCACTTTGAAAGTGATATGATTCCATGGAATGCTAGAATAAGTGGAGAGCCCATTTAGAATTCAGTTGTATTAAGAGGCATAAAATAAGGTTGCCACAGTTAAAAATCTCATCATGGAAATATCCAGATTTTCCATCATATCACAGAAAGTTTGTACTGTCGCAGTTTGCATAAACATTCAAATATTAGCTCAGTTCTCAACGTGTATCACTCCCAGGGACTTAAGTTCTAGGAATCTTCCTTCCATGAAAACCACAGATTGGGATCCCTGGGTGGCGCAGCGGTTTGGCGCCTGCCTTTGGCCCAGGGCACGATCCTGGAGACCCGGGATCGAATCCCACATCGGGCTCCCGGTGCATGGAGCCTGCTTCTCCCTCTGCCTGTGTCTCTGCCTCTCTCTCTCTCTCTCTCTCTGTGACTATCATAAATAAATAAATAAATAAAAATTAAAAAAAAAATAATCCAAGGAACTTTTAAAAATAAAAAAAAAAAAAAAAAAAAGAAAACCACAGATTGAAGTGTTCCCAAGCAGTCTCAGTGGTGATAATTCTGACACCTTTCCCTTCTTAGTGGACTTGGGCCATTATGGCTCAAGTTAATTCCCTCTGAATCATTTTGGATGTTTTATTGGTAGTCGTCAGTACTCTCCACTTTCAATGTCTTTTGTAGTAAATACACATAATGCAGTTTGAAACTGCTGAGCTTCTGGTCATGTAAACATTGTAATGAAAGTACCCTTTGTATTTCAGTACAGATCAGTTCTGCTGAAATCTTTATAAACTGTAGTCCAATGGATCCATGTTCCAATGGGATGGAGTAAATAACTGAAGAAGGATGGAATAATTTTAAGAGATCTTGGTATCAGATTTGGCATGTGTAGTTGATTGTTCAAGGGCTAGCTAGTCTGACGAGTGCAAGTTCTCAGTGCCTTACCTGTGATTTGGAGATGCATGAGGCTCTGAAAACCAAAGGTTCTTTTATATGTTCATGGAAAAATCATTAGGGACCACATCTCACCTGGACTGATGCACAGTTAAATATAGTCCCTGTTCATCCCACTTAATGTGAATGCTCACATTTTGGCTTAGAAATATCAACAGGCTTGGTTATGAGTACTACTCCAGACCTTGCTGGGAGTGGTATGTAAAAATGGTCAATGCAGCATGTTTCTAAATCCAAGAGCAAATGAACATGGAAACACTTACAATTCCAAGGATACAGATAACCAACTGGGGAGCCTGTAAAATATGAGAGTTAATAATTGGCTCTGCTAAGGAAATGATGGGGTTGTGATCAGGCTTGCGAAATGTTGCTGTGTTTTGGGAAATGCAGAGATGTTGGTTCCTGTTGCTGACTTTGCTGTGAAGGGTGGTGGTTTATATTTTCCTTAGTGTGAGTGCCAATGATAGAGGGATGAAAGAAAGCAGGTGAGGCCAACGTGGTGGACAGGCCAGCCAGGAGGGGGAAACAGTAAGGGAGAATGTCTAGTTGTAGCGGAAATCAACTTCTGGTAGCTCTGGAAAGCGCCACAGAACAGTTGGCATGAAACTTGTTTGAAGGCCCAGAGCCACAGAAAGGTCCTGAGGGGATCCGGTTCTAAATGAAAGAATTCCCAGTGAAAGTTAGGGTTAGTTTAAGCAGTGATTGATCTTAGTACTTACTGTGCTGCATTGTGACTGCTGTTTCTATCTCTGCGCCCCGCTGGACCGTAAACTCTGATAAGCATCACAGTTTTCCATCTCTGAGTTTGGGGGAGGGGTGCTCAGCTCCTGGCACAGGGCCTGCCAGGTGGCAGGTGTTCAGTAAATGCTTGGGAATAAGTGAATCAAGCATGTTTTGTTATGCTCCAATAACTGTAAGTCTGCACATTTTGTTTTAAATGTATGATGTTTAATGTGGTGCCATAGAGTAGGAAAAGGAAGAAGAGTGGCCACATGTTTCTAGAATCCCTTTGGACAGAGAAGTGGGATTGATTTTCAGACTGCGGTGCTTGTGCTGTCCCATCTCAATGTTAATATAGCGTGGTACCCTACATCTGATGAGAATATCTGTTGTGAGGAGCAGCTATTACTAATGGAATATTTCCTGTTTTTCTTTTGTACCAAAGTGGAATGTAAGGGAGAGAACCATTGTAGAAAGCAGCATATAACCTACTCAGACACAATCATGAATAATACAAGTTAATTTATAAGCTTAGCAGTTCTAATAATAATGGCCGTGTTAATATATATTTGATAGAAAAAACATGGCATGTGTTTCCTTTTGGTTAAGTAAGCCCATGGGAACGTGCAGACGATGCTCATATGCCTTTGTTCCTGGGTCTTGGTGCATGCAATTTGTAGACTGAGTCTCAAGGGGAAACATTTGGCTTTGCACACGCAAATCTATAATGATCACATGGCTAACAAGTCTAAAGCTATATTAGAGAATATGTCTGCATTTTCCTGCATTTCCAATCAATTCTCTGTGTTGATCATGGTTCTGAATTGGATATTGTATATCCTCATTCCGTGGGACTTGGTAACCTCAGTACCATATCTGTTGAAGTAATACTGGGGACCATTGATGGCAGTTTTTTTTTAGCACTTTTTTGTTTTCTGGTGCTGCAAGATGCTCCAGGCTCATCTTGTACTGTCCCTGCCACCGTTCTGGGGATCAGCCATGTTTCCAGAGAGCCCTGGCTCCTTTTATTGGAGAATGGGGTGTACTCCTTGCTCCTGGGGTATCCTTGTGTTAGACCCTCTCTGGTGACTGGGCAAGGAGTACATGTGTGGGTACTGAGTATATATACCTATCTATAAATGTTTCCATACGTAACCATCTGTATCTATATGAAGCTACATACTACAACTCTACTCCCTTAGGACATGGATCATTCTACTTCCTCCCTGTGTAACTTCCGACTCTAAATATGAGGAATCCTCCCACCCATCGGCCACCCATTTACTTTAGTGTTCAATGACAGTTTACATTTACAGGAGGAGCAGAATTGTTAACCTGTAGCTCTGTGGAAAACAAAAACTAGATTACAGTGCTTCAAGACAATTGATTTTCCTTTAGTGCCACAGTCTGCACTCACTTTCAGAGTTACCTAGGTCACTCTGTCTTTGCCCCCCTACTGCCTTCAGTGAGATGATTCCCTGCTTGTAACACCGGCAGATTGCTTTGTCACATTTTGCATTCCACTCTTAGATTCCCCCATCTCCTAAATGAGTTTCAAACTTTGCATACACTAAGTATCCCTCTTGTGCTGTAAAGTTCTGTGGGTTCTGAAAAATGCATATTATCATGTCTCCACCATTACAGTTCAATGGAGAAACAGCTTTAAAATATCCCCTGGGTTGCACTGGTCATCTTTGTTTTCCTTCCTCAAAACCTTTGGTCAGAGAGATATGGATGCAGAGATGAGTCAAAACTTGGTAATGCTCCACTAAAAGTGAAAAGGAGAATGTTTGATTGGATACAGATGGTTATCAATGTATCAGGTGTTGACCTTTGTGATCACCTGACTGGCTCACTGCCACTGCCCAGCATCATGTTAGCTTGGGAAAAGATCGGAATGCCACCTTCAAAGTATAAGGTTTCTACTGAATCCGTACTGCTTTTGCATCATTGTAAGTGTAAAGATTGTAAGTTGAGCCATCATAAGTTGGGATTGTCAGTATTTAGAGTCATACAGTCTGTAGCCTTTTCAGACTGGCTTTTTTCCTATAATAATAGGCATTTAAGATTCATCCGTGTCTTTTCATGTCATGGTAGTTCATTTCCTTTTATTGCAGAATAATAGTTCATTCTGTGGATACCCCCAGTTTATTTATTTTTTCACCTACCGCAGGAAACTTTGCTTGCTTCCATTTTGGGTAACAATGAATGAGGCTGCTGTAAACATTCACATGGGGGTTCCCCCAGCTTTACTGAGATATAGCTCACATGTAACCTCCTATAAATTTAACATATACAGTGTGATGGTTAGACATGTTTTCAAGTACTTTGCATAGGTAACTAGGAGTGTAATTGCTGGATAGTATATGAAGACTATTTAGCTGACAGATTGTCTTCCACAGTGGCTGAACTGTTTCACATTCCCATCACCAATGAGAGTTAGGTTGTTCTGTATCTTTAACAGCAATTGGATTATCAAGGTTATTTATTAAATCTTTTAGCTGTTCTAATAGAAGTATAGCAACATTTCATTTTTGTTTTAATTTGTGATGTATTTTTAAAAAGGAGCAATGGCTTTTACTTGAAATAGCATCTATCTAGAAGTCCCTGAGTCAAAGTATTGGCCAGTCTTAACCCAGAAAGTATGAAGACTTTGAAAAAGTGGAGAACTCATAAGAATCCTCGGTATAAAAATTAGCAGTTAAAATATAGTACACTTTTTTTTTTTTTTTTTTACAAATCAGATTGGAACAGAAAAAAAAATATGTGTAAGAAAAGAAAAGAAAAAAAAAAAAAACAACCAACAGCAATATAGCAGGATCAGATATGGGGAAGAGTAGACACTGACTGTAAAACATTGAATTCTCGGAGGACTGGTATAACATGGTATGAGTCCGGAAATCTCTGTTTGAAACAGTAGCAGAAACAGGTTGTAGAATGGGAAATAAACTTCCTTCCTCTCATATTGGAACACACTGGACAATGACAGCCAGCAACATACTGGAAAATGAGCTATGGGAATCACATGGAACAGAAAGGGTTATTTCCATAATGTTTCATTAGCCTTTAGTTGGGTGGCTCTTTCTCTCACTCCTCAACCATTGAGCAGAAGCCCTGCTGAGCCCACCTCTGAAGTATCACTCAGCACCCAGTCAGCAGCTGGATGATGGCAATAGCTTATTTACTCAGTCTTGTACTTTGTAGGTCTTTTTCCCCATTGGAACCAAAATGCCCTTTCAAAAACACAGAGTTAAATTGCTCAGTGGATCTTCGTTCTGTGAATGTTGGGATATCTTATTTAAATCTTGTGTAAATGCATAGCCTTCTCTCTTTTTTTTTTTAAGATTTTATTTATTCATGAGAGAGAGAGAGAGAGAGAGAGAGGCAGAGGCACAGGCAGAGGGAAGCAGGCATGATGTCGGACTCGATCCTGGGACTCCAGGATCACGCCCCGGGCCGAAGGCAGGCGCTAAACCGCTGAGCCACCCAGGGATCCCCTACAGAGCCTTCTTTATAAACCTTTCGTATATCAGAATTCCATCTTCTTTCCCTTTATGTTCTAAAAATCTTGAAATGTGTCCAGGTCCCTCATATTTGGTGCTTCAGGGCAAATCAGGGCCACTACACTATAAGTCTTTGAGAGCAAAGATTGTGTTTGTTATGCAGTTGCCCGTATCAAGGACTCAAAGCTTGCTAGTTGAATGAATATATATTTGATAAAGTGGTATTCATTACAATACAATTAATAAGTAGAATTATCCGAATAAGTTATAATAAATAAGTTAGGATAGATCCATATAGGGGACTGCTATGTACTATTAAATTCATGTTTGGGTTGTATCCAACCTGGTAAAGTATATGCACTTTAACACATAATAAATAAAGCTATTTATATAGTATTCCAGGATCAGAGAGATATGGATGCAGAGATGAGTTTGGAAAAAAAAGTGTTAAAACATCAATATATTCACATCTCCTAAATGTCAGAATTATTTTCCTTTTTGGGCTTTTTCTGTATTTTCCAAATATTCTATAATTAATTATGAAGTTGCTTATTTTTTCAAAATTTGTTATAAAATATATTTTCATTATTTAGAACACTATATTCAGCTCAAAATAACTGTTATTGTTTAGCGATTTGGTATCATAGTATTGCTTTTAACTTTGACAATAAGGAAGTGCTAGTTTAGAATAAAAGTGAAACTTATAAATATACAATATGATTAAGGGTATATAAGCAGATGTGAAAACCATAAAGCCAAAAAATAATTGCTGCCTATGGAGATACCCAATTATATACCTGGAATGTGCCAGCCGTTCTCATTTCAAGCACTTTTAGATACAATGTCCCCCCAGAAGCCTTGCAAAAATGGAAACTATAATTGCTGAATTATCATAGGTGCAGCTAGCACTGAATCTAGACATCTCTGTACCTGCTCAAATTACATTGTTCGCAACTGAGCAGAGGCCCAGGGTTTGTTATTAAATACAGAGCCAAAAACAGATGTGAGATTTAAAAGATCTGAAAGCAACTGTATCATCGATTCAATGCTTTGTACTTAGTAAACGCAGTTATCTCTGTTCCTCACCCTAGGTGAGTACGAGTTTGCTCATTATTACATTTGTTCTGTATTGGCTCAGAAAGTAAAACCACTGTGCAAACTTACACAAGAGCTCCATGCTTAACTGGTACCTATCAGCTACCAAGACATTTTGCCAGTAGGCTGTTTGACTCCGGGAACATCAATAATGGAAGAATGTGTTCATTGCGGAAGAAAAAATAGTAAAGATAATTATGCAAGAACACCCTTGGAAGGGTCTAAACCAAAAATTATTCCTGTAGGAAATTAGCTTCTTAAATACTTCTTTCTTTTAGCCCTGCTGGATACAAAGGACACCTCATGAAAAAGTCACGGAACACTCTATGTTCTTCCCCAGATTCGACTGAGGCTCTTGGGTTTGGAGGGAAGACCACAGATAAAGTGCCATTTCCATTAGGGTTACTTCCTGTCAACATGACTTATCCCTATTGCTATTGACTTTGATTCCCTGGCTGGAGTTGCTGCTCAGAATCACTGGAGAATTTACTGACCATTCGTAGTCTTGGGCCTGGAGATTTTTTTTTAAAGGTTTGTTTATTTGAGAGAGAGAGAGAGAGAACATGAGAAAGTGAGAGAGCACAGGGGGAGGGGCAGGGACAGGGAGAGAGAGAGAGACTCCCCACTGAAGGCAGAGCCTGATGTGGGGCTCGATCTCACAACCCTGAGATCATGACCTGAGCTAAAACCAAGAGTCAGACACTTCACCAACTGAGCCACCCAGGCACTTCTGGGCCTGGAGATTTTGATCCCAAAATTAAAAGAGACATTTGACAGTTGATTGGTTAAAATCATACAGGGAGTGGCATAGGTAGTAAACACCATTAAGATCTTTGAACTTTGAAATTCTTTTTTTTTTATTTTAAACTTTTTAAAAAAAATTTCATTTATTTATGATAGTTACAGAGAGAGAAAGAGAGAGAGAGAGAGAGAGGCAGAGACACAGGCAGAGGGAGAAGCAGGCTCCATGCACCGGGAGCCTGACGTGGGATTCGATCCTCGGTCTCCAGGATCACGCCCTGGGCCAAAGGCAGGCGCTAAACCACTGCGCCACCCAGGGATCCCTGAAATTCTTTTATTCTAGGACTTCCTTAAAACCAAATATCGGGTGCTAAAACCTACGTTTATGGGGTGGACCAGTAGTTTTCAATTTTTTAGGTATATCAGAATAAGAATCATATGGAAGAGCTAATAAAGAGTACATGAGGGCCTAGGATCATTGAAAGAGAGCCAGGGCCTGTTTTTTACTGAGATTTTCAGGTGAATTCCGACACAACTGCCATTTGAGAACTAGAATAAAAATGTTGGACATAGAGGCTATAGAGGCTATAGAGGCTATAGAGGATGCCTGTTGTTCTTTTTCTTACCAAGGATCCAGTTCTGTATTTCAGGCATAGTCCATAATATGTGTTAGAGAAGCCTACTCTTCCTCAGTTTTGTGATTGCTCCTGTCTCAGATTCAGTGGTGAAGTTTTGACTCAGCCCTGGCCTGAACCAACTCCATTTTCCTGGCCTCAGAACTTGATCCAAGGCTCGAAACATGAACCAAGTTAATCTTATTAACTGAAGAGAAGCAAATGAATGGGATATATGAATATAACCATGACATCTAACAAATTCAGTGTTTTGAACATTGATGAATGAAACGCCAAGATCAACTTGACTTAAGAAGTGTTTTGTAATCAATAGTCAATGAACTGATTATCTAGTTATGGGCAAAATGCCATCTTTGGCTTAATGATAGATGGCTACTGTTAAAGTAGTTGTGTACAAAGACCCTGTTTATTGAAGAGAAAGGTGATTCATGTATAGCTGAGAGGCAAATTCATATGCCAAGAGATGTTTCTTGACATTTTGCTCATGTGACGGTCAATTATGGTAATTTATTTAAACAATTCATTGAGTATATTAAAACAAAGTAATTAAAAAAATAATAAATAAAACAAAGTAATTGAAAGTGAAGATGTGTTTATACAATTAACTTTTTGGAGCAAAATTATGCCTCACCTGTATATGTCATGAGTATTACATATTTATTGAGGCTTACTTAATGAAGGGGAATGCTCCTTAACAAATAATCATCCCTAGATTATCCTTTTTGACAATGTAGATTTTATATACTGTTTTTGTTGGAAGCACCAATAGCTAGTAATATAACTTACCTAATTTTTTTATTATGGAATGCCTTCTAGTTCTCAATTATTCAATTATTTTGATCATTATCATTAAGGACTTATAACCAGAAGGTTAAACATTAAAAATAAAATATTTCTATCATTTGGAATTCAAGATTACGCCCCCCCTCCCTTTTTAAAGGAACATGCAATTTTTTTTTTTCTACGTGAGTACCTTGGGAACATCTTCCTGGGATAAAACATTATGTTATAGCTACAATCAGGGATATTTTGTGGGGAAATCCCAGATCAGTCTCTCATCAGCTGTTAGTGAGGTTGTGTGTTAACCAATCTTTCTAAGTCACAGTCTTCCCATCTATGCAGTGATTGGGATTTTTGATATTACATTTCTGATTCTGTGGATAAAAATAATATACGAATAAGCCTGTCATATAGTACATGTGCAAATTTTGCTAGCTGTTTTAGAGTCTCATAGACTACATCTTTTACTTTTCTTCATCTCTGTTTCTACAGAAACATTTGCATGCTCAGCAGAGGCTTATGATTAGGAATTAAATTAACAGAAAATATTCTCTAAAATACGTTGTCAGTAGAATAGAAGGTGACAATTTTGAGTCTCAGTGTTTTCAAACAGCCTTTTTTCTTGCTAACTGGCTGATTAGGGGCTGGGGGAAGTCTTCCCTCTGTGCTTTGCCCTGCATCTTCATGACCACAGCAAAACCAAGATTTGGGTGCCCTTCCCACTACCCTGCTATATTTGTTTCCTAAGGTTACTGTGTAAAAATGATCACAAACTGAGTGTCTTAAAGCGATAGAAATTTATTGTCTCTCAGTTCTATAGGCTAGAAGTCCTAAAGGAACATGTCAGAAGGGCCAGGCATTCTCCTTCCAAAGGCTCCAGGGGAGACTCCTTCCTTGACCCTTTTACCTTCAGTTGGGTGCTGGTAATCCTTGGCATTTTTGGCTTGTGGCAGCATACCACAATCTCTACCTCCATCATCACATGGCTTACTTCTCTCTGTGTGTGTCTGTGTCCAAATTTTCCTTTTATTAAGGAATCTGTCGCTTGATTAGCTCATACCCCAATCCAATATGCCCTCACCGAAACTTGATTATATATGCAGAGACCTGGAGTGCCTGGGTGGCTCCAGTCAATTAAATGTCCAACTCTTGATTTCATCTCAGGTCATGATCTCAGGGTCATGACATCAAGCCTGGCATCGGGCTCCATTCTCAATGGGGAGTCTGTTTGAAATTCTCTCTCTCTCTCCCTCTGCTCCTTTCCCTGCTCTCTCTCTCTCTCTCTCACTCGCTCGCTCTCTCTCTTTCTCTTTCAAAATAAATACATCTCTAAAAGAAGCCCCTTTTTATACATGTCACATTCACAGGTGCCAGGATGACATGACTTTTGGGGGCTGGTACTCAAGAGAGTACATCAAGGATTCAGACACATGCTCCATCTCTCGTCCCTTCTGGAAACCAGGGCTTCTCATGTGAGAACAACCTATAGCCCTCCATGACATTCTGTAGAAATGGAAAAGGTTGAGCTCTACTTGTGATATTATTCAGATCAACTTCTTGGGTAAAATATCACAAACTGTTAATCTTCCATGGGGGAAATGTTCTCCATGAGAGAGTGATATCAAATAGGAAGAGAATTGGGGAAAATGTAATGAAGGGACACTAATCACAGGTGTTGAGCGTTCACTGGTATGATGATTATCTATGCCCTCCTGTGCTTATCTCACCTCATCTCAGGATAGTGCTTGGTGTTCTCTAAACTTTACAGATAAGGAAATGAATGCTTACTTTACATGACTTCTCTAAGGTCCTACTGCTAATACATAGCACAGTAGAATTTTATGTCCAATTTTCTCCAGCACAGATGTCTAAGTTTCTTCCTGTTTGACACAGATTTAGGATATATCTTTTTCTCTCTTTTAATTGCCCACTGAATTTCTATTATCTTTTCTTATATGAAATCAAAATGGTGAAATAATTCCTCAAAATATAATGTGGTGAAAATGACATTTTTTCCCCAACTTTTGAAGTGGTGTTTGGTACTCACAGGTGTCTGCCTCATCCTCTTTATTTTGTGGTCTTTGATCTTAACTCTTTCTACTACCCAAAAGTCAGACAAGATATGCATTTTGAGGGACAGAAGGCAAGCTAGAATGGATTTGGATATAAGAAGTGAGGAGCTAGTTGGGGCGCCTGAGTGGCTCAGTCGGTAAAGCATCTGCTTTCAGCTCAGGTCATGGTCCTGGGGTTCTAGGATCAAGCCCGGTGTTAGGCTCCCTGCTCAGCTAGGGGTCTGCTTCTCCCTCTCTCTCTGCCCTCCCTGTGCTCATGCTCTGTCTCTCCCTCTCACTCACTCTCTCAAGTAAATAAATAAAATTTTTTAAACAGTTAAAAAAAAAAAAAGAAATGAGGTAGTGACTGTATTTCCAGCTAAAGAGTGTTGTAGTCAGAAATGCACCAGTGTTTTTTTTTTAATTTATTTATTTATGATAGTCATCACAGAGAGAGAGAGAGAGAGAGAGAGAGAGAGAGAGAGAGAGAGGCAGAGACATAGGCAGAGGGAGAAGCAGGCTCCATGCAGGGAGCCTGATGTGGGATTTGATCCCGGGTCTCCAGGATCGCGCCCTGGGCCAAAGGCAGGCGCTAAACCGCTGCACCACCCAGGGATCCCAAGCACCAGTGTTTGAAGTTAGTTGTTAGGGGCAGTCTCTTCTATATTCCGAAAAAGATCATAAGGTAACAAAATAGAGTAGAACTCTAAAGCTGAAAAACTATATTCCTTCAATCAAGACTGATATATGTATTATTTCCACTTTGTAAATGACAATATAAGTGACTACTCTTTAGTATGGCCAGCATATAAGCCAGTGATTCGGGCAAAAGCTGGCATTGTTTTGTTCTCTATCTACAAATGAGCAAAAATATTTAAATTGAAATATATTCCAATGAACTGTTCTATATATTTATTGAATAATAAATGACACAGTATCATTAAGGTTTATTCAGTTGTTTTTTCTTTTTAAAACCAATACTTAAATGTCCTACTGCTCAATAGTTTTGATGACCAGTTTCAATCCCACAGATTAATGTACTATCTTTTCTTGCTTGACAACATATTCGGTACTTTATCTCCTCTAACAAATTGCTTACAACGGGAAATGCAAAACTGAAAAGATAATGCCTATGGATGAATCCTATTGTTCATTCTCTTAGTATTAAAAAAAAAGAATTTAATGGCTTCTGCATAATGATTTCCTTTTAAAATTGATTGGGTATAAATTTGCATGTTTCTTCTCTGGTCCTTTATTAGATCCTCATATGTGAAAACTAGCAAAACAAAATCGTCAGAGCTCTGACCTTAAATAGTATCTAGGGTTAAGACTAAGCTTGGAATAACTAATCCTGCATTGCAATAGTCTTTAAGTAACTTGGCTACATTATTCATTAAATAGAAATGAACTGGTGTTATTAGTAGGGCACAAAATAGGAAACCTAAAAAGAACTGAATTTTATTGCTTGAAGAAATCTTCATATTTGTGTGGACTTACAGACCTATTTAAATTTACATGTGGATGCCTGTTACATTCTAAAATGGGTGTGTGAACTCTAGCAGATTATTGAGAGAAGGGGGGTGGTGTTCAGTGGCTGCCATTGCTATTGGAAGTTGATTTTATGGTGGGCAGTCACTGTTGAGCACAGAAGCTCCCTCTGTGATACTGTCAACCCAACTGGGTACTAATGCCAGGGAGCCTGATGGAGGAGGATGACTTGGGTCATCTTATATTCAGCTCTTTGAGGCAAGGGTGCATCTTCCTTAACTGGTCCACTACATAATTTATTTCAGTTTCGGTAACCCTGGTAAATTTGAGTTATGATAAATCATTCTGAGACTAATTAAAGAGATAGAAGATGAATTCATTATATATATTTTGCCCCTTGAACCATATTCTAATAAAATATTTTAAAATTCTGCTGCAGATTTCTAGATGCTCCAATTCCTGATTTAACAGAACTTTGCCGTTATCTGTTGGGCTTTGTGGGACATTTCATTTAAACAAAGGCTTTAGAGGCCAAAAGATCAGAAAACCATACCTGCTCTTCTGAAATTAAAAGGAATTTACCACTTTTTAAAAGAAAAGGAGTATGGTGTGTTTAATCTGTATTTTACTCTTTAAGACAAATTTCTTTGCCATATAGTTTTATATACCTCTTTGAGAATTTTATGTAAGTTTGAGACTTCTTCGTAAGATTTACAAAGGCATAGGAATGCAACTTTTCAGAGACAATTTAAAATATTCAAGGTTTATTGTAAGCCCTTGAACCCCAAGTTAAGAACTCTTATCTAAATTTTATGTTGTTGTTATTATTAATTCTACCACAAGAAAACTGAGACAGAAAGCTCTACCACTTGAATTTATATTCTTCACCAAAATGAATTCAATAGACATATAATCTTAAGTCTAAAAACTACTGTAGAAATAATTAGGAGAATGTAAGTATTTATAGACATATAATTTTAAGTCTAAAAACCACTGTAGAAATAATTAGGGGAATGTAAGTATTTATAGAATATTGGAAAATTAAAGGCAGACATCATAGAGTCAAAGATTGAATAAAGATTAAAACTTCAAATTTCTAAACAGCAAAATCATTGTGAAATGAACTAGGATAGGAAAAAAATAACTTGATACATAAATATGCTAGTTAGAAAGTTCATATTTCTCCTATATAAGGATTAATCTACAAGAAAACAACTGTCATGATGGTAGGAAAATGAGGAAAGACCATGAATGTGCAAATCATAAAATGAGAAATAACAATGATCAAGAAAATGTTCGTTTTCCCTGGTAATTAAAACATAATGTAGCTGTTTGTTCTTTAGATCAGCAGACTTAACCAAAAACCTTGGAACCCAGCATGGCATTCTGATATACCTACTGAGCCCAACCTGCAACCGAACAACCTGCCTAGAATGAAATTTTTCAGTATGTTTCAAAAGCCCTGAAATAGTACATGGCTTGAGGCAGTAATCTCATCTCAAAGAATTTAAGAAAATAGATGAAAAAACAAAGATTCCTCTTTTGATAGTGGAAAATTGGAGACAAATACGCAATAAAGCAGATGGAGTAGGTAATGATAATACATCAGCTAATTAGATATGATTGAGTCATTACAGTGACACTGCTTAAAATGATTACTAATATAGAAAGGGCTCAGGACAAGATCCTGATTGAAGACTGTATATTACAAAGTAAATACAGAATTTTGTATGTAGTTGTAAACAGTATCATATATATATATATATATATATCTCAACATATTAATATATTAATATTGGTTTTCTTTAAATGGTGTAATTTTCAGTATTTTAACTCTGCTCCTTTTAAAATTACCTTGTTTATTTGTAATTTCTCTTTTCTGTTGTCCTGCACTAATGGGATCATTTTTA
Organism: Vulpes vulpes; assembly: GCF_048418805.1. NCBI lineage: Eukaryota > Metazoa > Chordata > Mammalia > Carnivora > Canidae > Vulpes > Vulpes vulpes. Next base: position 955,325 of record NW_027325671.1, read on the forward strand.
AAGTTTAATTTTAAATTTAATTTGAGTTCTAAAATATAATGCTGAAGATGTGGAGGTTTGAAAAATGTAGTTACTTCCAAGATGATCAGAAGTTCAGATCCGGGCAGCCTGGGTGGCTCAGCAGTTTAGCGCTGCCTTCAGCCCAGAGCCTGATCCTGGAGGCCCAGGATCGAGTCCCACGTCGGGCTCCCTGCATGGAGCCTGCTTCTCCCTCTGCCTGTGTCTCTGCCTCTCTCTCTCTCTCTCTCTCTCTGTGTGTCTCTCACGAATAAATAAATAAAATCTTTTTTAAAAAAATGTTGACTCTTTTCCTTTTTATATTGTAATGCTTTTAATTACATATATAGGTGAAATACATATATTCATATATTTTTTCATATATGTGATTCCATATAATTACATATTTATTATTTTGATAATAGATGATATTTGATAGATAGATTTTGATAGATAATAGATGAATATTTGATAAGAATCCAACTTGTAGACATTTCATGAAAGAACAGGTTCTTGTTTTGTTTTATGAGGAGAGAGCTGGATCTCCCATTACCCAAGAGGAGGAATATGACTTTCTCAGGAAACAAATGAAACTAGTTGCCTCTCTGCTCCTTTTTGGGTACTTGCCATGTTCTTTCTCTCTTATTCTTTCTCTCTCTTTCTGTCCCCCCCCCCCCCGCCCCGCCCCATCTTTCTCTGTATCTCTCTGCCTTCCTGGTCTACACGATGGGAAATTCAAGCACTCAGTACTCTCAATCTGTACAATCTTAGAGCTGTGGTCATTGGAGAAAGGTCGGGTAACCCCCTGGGCACCACATCCATAATCTCGGGTCAGGCTGTGTCTGGCAGCATGGGTCAGATGCCTGTGGCCAGATGGTTGACTCTAGGGAAGGGATGCAGCATGAAATGGGAAGAGCGTGTCAACCCCTTCCTCTTCGCTGTGGATCACAGCATACACAGGAGTAGTTCCTTGATTATTGAGGAAAATTCAACCAAATTAAAAATGGGTATCCACCATAGTGAGCGATCTTATTATTATTTATTTACGCTTTTGGGGAACACCTGACAAACTAGATCTGAATCTTCACTAGGATTTCAAGATCCTTATATGTTCTAATGATGTTTTATTTCTCATAGTATCAGTTCAGTACTGAGCATTCAGATTAAGATTAGAATAATAAATTGCAATCAGATTCCACAAATACTAGTTCTGTGTTTTGAAAAATATGGAGACCAGGCTTCAGTACCTCTGTGTCCCCCTGAGTCTGGATGCTAGTGAGAGTCTCCGAAGCTCCAGGCAGCCTGTTTCTTCCTGCCTAACAAAAGACTGTGGCTTCTCCACTCCAAAGACTTCGCCAACTCTGAAAGGCGAAGGTGTTCTGAACACTTTAACCTGTGGTGGTAGTTTACTCGAACAGTTCTTGCAGTCTGATTACATTCTGTAACATTTTAGCTATTTAGAATTTCATAATTTTCCCCAGCGTTCTAGCAGAATATCATCCTAAAAATATACAGAAAGTTATTAAACCTGGAATTAGACTGCCAACATGTTTTCAATCGAATGTTTAATTTCATAATTGGGAAATGATACATCTGCCTGGAGAAAAACAGTGGGGTTGGAAAACAAATTATGTGTCGACAGTGTTGGTACAGAGAAATGATACATATTGATGAGTGGCCAAATCACCTTATTACTGGAATTTGAAAATATAATTATCAGTCATTTATGAGGTAATGATTTCAACTGAATGCCTTATCCTGGGGCATGTATTTTACTTGTGTGTGAATTGACACATATACACCATTCATGTGCAGTATATCTAGGTTCCATCTCATTTAATATTTAAATTTTTATTAATAGAATTCAGATTCTAGGGAATTAAGTATCTAGTTCAGTGTTATAGCAAATAGTATATGAAGTGATTAGCACAAAAAAGCACTTAAAATTCCATTTTAAGTTTTAGAAGAATGCTGTGCTTCACAGTATTTTAATATTTATGTGTAACATTCACTTTAAGTACATTGTGTGATTAGTTCAAAGACCATATTAAACTGAGATCCTTCAAGGATTTAGTTTTGCGATCATAAATTTGAAAGGACTGCCTTCTGTTGATATGTTGTTACTGTGGTTCATTGCAAATATAAGTGTGTTATCCGTGTCATTTTGTTTTAATTTTATTGAGATCAGATGACATCGGCCTGCAGAAAGATAGTCTGTAGGCATCATCACTGCCCCTACAAAGTTGCTGTGAAGGGTGTCTCACTGCAGTTTCTGTGTCTGAGTTTTTAAAGGGAGGTGCAGGGCAGATGATTCCTTCAGTGGCCCAAGCCTGGATCCCTGAAGGAATTCCAGAATTTATAAATCTGATTTTTTGGTATATTGCTTAGAATTGTACATTTTTACCAAGGTCCCCTGTGTCTCTGCTGCATATGGACATTCGAAACCTTCTGACTTTATTCAGAGGGGAAATGCATTCATTATATAATATATGAAAGTGAAAGCATAGGGATCCCTGGGTGGCGCAGCGGTTTGGCGCCTGCCTTTGGCCCAGGGCGCGATCCTGGAGACCCGGGATCGAATCCCACGTCGGGCTCCCAGTGCATGGAGCCTGCTTCTCCCTCTGCCTGTGTGTCTGCCTCTCTCTCTCTCTCTGTGACTATCATAAATAAATAAAAATTTAAAAAAAATTAAAAAAAAAAAAAGAAAGTGAAAGCATAGAAAATGCTCTTTCTTCCCCTTTAAGAGAAATTGACTTTATTATATTAACTGAGTGAGCACTTTCCTGCAGAAGCACAAACCTGGACAGAGAAAGGACCAGTTGCTAGACATTTGTCTTGAACAATAAGTAATGTGACAGGATTTGACAGACTTGACATTTTTAATAACATATTACTTAAGCCAACTGTGTGCAATCCCTCTTCTTCTGGGCTGCCTTTTCCTGATGTGACCATTTTATGATTATAATGTCCTATAGTCCCTGATTGAAACCAGTGATTTTCTATCAACTTTCTATTTACTCAACCTCATCTAACATATTTCTGTTTCTTCTAACTGTTCCACAACCTGATAACGTTCATGGAAGGCCATGCCTTTGTAGGTAACGTCTTTCAAAATGACGTGCTGTATAGAGTATTTTTTGGATGACTACTCTACTAGATGTATTTAAGATGGTAAGAAAAGTTGTGATGTTCTTAGTCCTATTGAGTATTTAGTTTCCACTGGACAAAAACTCCCTGAAATATACTCATTTTCCTATCTAGCAAGCAGCTGTTGGGAAAAACAGTATTCAGGATACTGTTGAACAAATGGAAGGGGGAAAGGAGACAGAGGTACAAAATTAGAAAGCGTAATCCTTACAGAAATATCTTATATTTCCTGTTAGATATACAGTTAGTCCTCATTACTTGCAGATTCCATATTTATGAATCTGTCTACTTGCAGAAGTTTATTGGTAACTCCCAAGTCAGTGTTCTTGTGTCTTTTGCAGTCATTCATGGAATTTGCGCATGGTGGGAGATAATTTTTGTTTCCTGACATGCGCGTTCCCAGCTGGGGTCAAACAAGGCAACACTTCTCTTTCCTGCTCTACTGTAAATAAGGGTAGGGTCCTTTTAGCAATCTAGTTAGTGCCTTTTTTTTTTTTTTCCACGTGTGTGTGTGTGTGTGTGTGTGTGTGAGAGAGAGAGAGAGAGAGAGAGAGATTTGGCTGTTTAAAATGCCCCCCAGGCATACTGTTGAAGTGCTGATGTTCCTCAGAGCAAGAAGGCTATGATGTGCCTATGGAGAAAACACATGTGTTAGAAAAGCTTCAGTCAGGCATGAGTTATGATGCTCTTGGCTGTTGAGTTTGAAGTTAATGAATTGACCATCCATGGTAAATAAAGTGTTTTTAAGCAGAAACACACATAAAGTCATATATTGATAGGTTGATGAGGTGTGGCCAGAGGCGCACAGGTACCCCATATTTTCCTTCCCTAGGAGTAATGCTTCCTGTTTCACTAATTTAGCGATTATGTTGACTTTGTAGAACATAGCTAAGAGCATCTAATGCATCACATTTAGGCTGGTATTTAAGTTTAGAGAAAATTCTTAGAGTAATTATTGATAATAACAATAGTCATTCATTCCACAGATGTTTACTGGGAATTTCTGGGTGCTAAATGTTCAGCAGTGATCAAAAGACCCAAATATTCCTACCCTCAGTGAACTTACATTGCAGTTTACACTTAATGATTTGTTAAGGCCTGTGCCACTCACTTCGTGTATTTCCATTTAAGGGTATTATGGAGTGGGTATTTTAAGCCCCATCTTAAAGAAATGAAGCTGTAATGCAAATAATTTTAAATAACTTGTCTGAGATAAAATAGAGTATCTCCTTGAAAAGGGTTTCAAACCCAAGCTGACTTGATCTACAGTCTTTTTACTTAGATACTGTGCTATTGTCATTATTTATTTTTAAATTAACTAGCAATGTATACTGAGAATATAGTCATAGAAAATCCACATGGCTATTGAATATTTATGTTTCACATGTTAAATGCTACAGAATAGCAGTTGTTCAGATTTAGTAATTTGGGTGAATATTATACCCTGGTACTAATTTTGTTTTGCTTTGTTAGATTCTCCGTCATCTTGTTTTTCTTTGGAAACTGGAGTTAACTTTTTTTTTTAATTTTTTTTTTATTTATTTATGATAGTCACACACACACACAGAGAGAGAGAGAAAGAGAGATGGCATAAGCAGGGGGAGGGGCAAAGGGAGAGGGAGAGAAAATCTCAAGCAAACTCCCTGCAGAATGCAGAGCCCACCATGGGGCTCCATCTTACGACCCTGAGATCATGACCTGAGACGAAATCAAGAGTTGGACGCTTAACCAAGTGAGCCATGCAGACACACCTCAGGTTTTATGTTTTGAGGATGGTTTAGGGGGCAGCCTGGGTGGCTGGGCAGTTTATCACTGCCTTTGGCCCAGGGCGTGATCCTGGAGACCCAGGATCGAGTCCCACATCAGGCTCCCTGCCTGGAGCCTGCTTCTCCCTCTGCCTGTGTCTCTGCCCCCCCCCCCCCCCCGTCCCCGTCGCTCATAAATAAATAAATAAATAAATAAATAAATAAATAAATAAATGAATAAATGAATAAATGAATAAATGAATAAAATCTTAAAAAAAACATATATCTGATAAAGGGTTAATATCCAAGGGCAGTTTTTAATTAAAAGTGACATCTGCAGAGCTATGAGAAGCTAAGCAACGACTAGCTATTAAGCAGAGAAGCTGGAATCTTATTGGACTGGGAAAACAAAAACTGAAAAGTCTACCAATGCAAGTATTTTAGGACTCATATCCTGATGAGTAGCACAAACTAGTCACAGCAGACTAATTCATTGTTTCCCTTTAAGACATTTAGCCTTCTATAGGCAGAGCAGCTGGGATGTGGAGAAAGCAAACGGAAAGCTGTTGATAAAATTCTGAATAGCTAAGCAGCATTATCGATGGTTCATGGTTCATGGAACTAGGAGAGAAAAATGTGTGTTTAGAATCTGGAGGAGGTTAATCCTGCTAAATAGCCCATTAATTTATTCAGGGCCCTGAGAGTTTAAATTTTAAAAGTAAGGGATAATTGGAGATTGGAGACTAAATAAAACTCATCTGTAAACCAGTTCAGTTTCTGATTGGATTAAGGTTCTGTGTTCCTACTCCAACTGTCTACCAGAACCTCACCCCTCCTATCACACGCAAAACTGTTCTGAAGATCATACCAAGAAACTCTATATCTTTTCATACGCAATTTCTGTCATTTAATTAAGAGCAACCAGATAAGCCTTTTTACAGGCTTGATGCTATAAATATCAACAATTTTACCCTCCCACTATAACAACTAGAAAACAGGGTTAAGTATGTGGGCGGCTGTATTTAGACATTGGGCAAAGGCAGAACAGGACTTAAATCCTTCAAAGAAGTAAAACAAATTTAGATGTATAGAGAAAATAACAATGAGAATTACTATAGACTTCTCATTAGAAAAACTCTGAAGAAAGATACAGGGAAAGATACAGTGGGTTCAAGGAAACAAAACAAAACAAAACAAGTATCCTCTATAATTCTATATCTAGATTTACTAAAACCTTTTTTCTGACAAACAAAATTTGATACAATTTGTTGCCAACAGACCTGCATGACAGGAAATATTAGAAGTTCCTCAGAATGAAGAAAAATGAGACCAGATGGAATACTGAGTTTACACAAGGAATGAGAATGCCTAAAATGGTAAATATATACATAAATATAAAACGAACTTTAATTTTAGTTTTTAATATCTTTATAATATATTTAAGTAAAAATAATTTCGGGGGGTTTAGAACATTGATGTACGTAAATATATATAACAATAAGGCATAAAGATCAAAAGAGGAGAAATAGAATGAAGTGTTGTCAGGTCCTTATGTTTTATGTGAAGCAGAATAACATCATTTGAAGATAGACTGAAAAGCATAGAAGTAAAACCACTAGCAATGGAAAACACTTATATTTCACCAGAGAATTTAAATCTATAAAAATAATCAAATTTAATTCTATAACTGAAAAATGAGAATGTGATAAATGATTTTTAGTGTACATTAAACACAGTTGTAGAAAGGACATTTGATCTGGATTGTATATCAGTAGAACCATATCAACATATTTCTGTGGTGCAGAAAGAAAAAAAATAAAAATTTCAGATATGCATGTATATATGAATATAAATTATGTTTGAAAAGGAGAAAAGCTAAAACATCAATGGCCAGCTAGAAAATGAACAGTAACATAAACCTAAAGAAAGTAGAAGGAAGGAAATAATAAAGATAAAATCAGAAATAAATTAATTAAAAAGAAACTTAGAATTGAGAGAAGCAGCAAAGCCATAAACTTCTTCTTTAAGAAAATGCATTAAATTAATAAACCCCCTAAGACTGATGTGTGTGTGCATGAGTGTGTGTGTGTGTCAGAGAGAGAGAGAGAGAGAGACCAAGAGACAGAAAGACAGAGGCAGAGGAAGAAAGAGGCAGAGAAAGTGAGATAAAGAGAGACACACAGAGAGAAACATATTACCAAGATCAGGAATAAGAAAGAACAAATTTCTACTGATTCTGTAGGCAATCAATAGGCAATTCTAGCATATTATGAAGAACTTGATGCAAATACGTTTGAAAATTTAGGTGAAATGGATAAATTTACAGAAAAACACAGCAAACCAAGACTTGACAAGTAGAAAATTTATGCAATTCTTTATCTATTAAATAAGCTGAATCTTGAATTAAAATTTTTCCACAATGTAAACTCTAGATCAAATGACTTCAGCAAAGACTTGTTTTGTATCTCTAAGAAATAACCCTAATTCTAAACAAACTTCCAGAGAATAAAAAAAACAATCTAAATTGTTGAATGAAGCCAATATAACTTTGCTAATAAAATCTCAAGAAGATATTAAAGAAAAAGAAACTATGGGCCAGTTATCACTCTCATAAATATTAGATATAAGAATTCCTTTAAAAAAGTAACAAATTTAGTCTAGAGACCTACACAAGGAGAATACATTATCCCTGATTTGGGCTTATATGAGGAAACCAAGGATATATAAAGGTTCAAAAATCAATTTGTTATATCATATTAAAAGATTAAAGAGAACAATATTTTTTTTCATTTCAACAAATGCAGATAAAGCTTTTGATCAATTCAATTCTCTTCTTGATAAAAATTCTTACTATGCTATAAATAGTAGGAACCTTCTTTAATTTGCCAAGGTGTATGTTAAACACAAAAACAGAAATGACAGCAGCTTTGTAGATATTTTGGAAATATTGAAATTCTATACAATGTGGTTAAAAATGAGGCTAAAATAACTGCTATCACTCCTCTTCAACACTGCATTGAGTCTCCTACTATGAGCAATATGTCAAGAAGACATTTCTCCAAAGAAGGTTTATGAATGGCCAGAAGGTGTATGAAAAAGATGCTCTACATCACTAGTGATTAGAGAAATGCAAATCAAAATTACAGTGAGATATCTCTTCATGCCTGTTAGAATGGCCATAATAAAAAAGACAATAGATAACAAAAGCCGATAGATATGGATGCGGAGAAAAGAGAACCTTTGTGCACTGTTGATAGTAATGTAAGTGGTACAACCTACATGGAAAACAGTATGGAGGATCCTCAAAAAAATAAAAATAGAAATATATGAGACATTTTCAGGAGTATATCCAAAGGAAATGAAAATGCTAACTCAAAAGATATCTGCACACCCATATTTGTGGCAGTATTTACCATGCCAAGATGTAGAAACAACCTGTGTCCATTGATGCACAGATAAATAAAGAAGTCATGGTATATACATACAATGGAATATCGTTCAGCCATAAGAAACAAGGAAAACCTACCATTTGTGACAATATGGATGGAACTGGAAGGCATGATGCTGAGTGAAATAAGCCAGACAGAGAAAGACATACACTTAGGATTTAATTTTCATGTGGAATCTAAACAACAGCAACAACAAACAATCTAACTCATAGAAAAAGAGATCAGGCATGTGGTTACCAGAAGTGCAGAGGAGGGAAGGGAAAATTGGAGGAAGGTGGTCAAAAGGTACAAACTTTCAATTGTAAGATAAATAAGTACCAGGAGTACCAGGCATGTAATGTATATCATGATGACTATAGCTGCTGCTGCTGTATGATGTGTAGGAAAGTTATTAAGAGAGTTAACCCTAAGAGTTCTCATCACAAGGAGATATGTTTTCTTCTTTCTTTACTTTTTATTGTATCTAGACAAGAAAATGGATGTTAGCTGTATCTTTTGTGGTAATCATTTTACAATGTATGTAAATCAGTCATGCTATACAGTAATGTATGTTAAATCTTTCTCAGTAAAACTGAAAAAAAAAAACTGCAATAGAAGATATATGTTTAGAAACCGAGGAAATGCAATCACCATTATTCACAGAAAATAAATCTATGTATTTGAAAAATCCTAAAGAATGAATCTATAGATGAAAACATTTAGAATTAATAAGTTAATTTAGCAAGGTCATCTGATAACAGGTCAACATGTATATAATGATTAATTGTAAAAATAATTAGAAAATTAATTTTAAAAATACATCATTTTCATTAGCCTCATAAATCATTAAGATCCTAGGATTAAGTCTAACAATAGATTTTTAAGTCCTTTAGACAGAACACATTACTGAGAATAATGAATTAACCAAATAAGTTGGAGGGAGTGATTCTATTCTCTTTGCAGAAGATTCAGTATGGTTAATGCTTTCAGTTCTTTCCATATAATTTATATATTAAATTTATTCCCAATGAGAACCTTAGCAGGTATTTGAAACTTGAAAAGTTGACTTTAAAATATACATGGAAATGCAAATGGCCCAAAAGAATGAGATGAGGGAATTTCTATTACTACATATCAAGGGAGAGTAATTCTGATGATGTTCTGGTGGTATAAGAATAACAAAAAATACTTGGAACAAAATAAAGAGTTTAAATAATGACAAAGGAGACATAGAAGTGCTATAAGGAAAGGATGTTCCTTTTAATATATTGTGCTGGGTCAATAGGATATCCAAGTGGTATAAAATACGTTTTTTGGCTCCTGCTTCATAATGTATACAAAAATGAGTTATAAGTGGATTGTTGATTGAAATGTTGAATGTAAAACAGTCTATCTTCTAGAAAGTGCTAATAGAAATAAATATGAGCGGGATCCCTGGGTGGCGCAGCGGTTTGGCGCCTGCCTTTGGCCCAGGGCGCGATCCTGGAGAACCGGGATCGAATCCCACGTCAGGCTCCCGGTGCATGGAGCCTGCTTCTCTCCCTCTGCCTATGTCTCTGCCTCTCTCTCTCTGTGACTATAATAAAAAATTAAAAAAAAAAAAAAAAAGTTACTTTAAAAAAAAAAAAAAAAAGAAATAAATATGAGCCACATATGTAATTGATTTTATCATATATTTTATTTAAAACCATCTATCCATGATATTATCATTTTAACATATAATCAATGTAGAAAATTAATGAAACACATTACAATCTTGTTTTCAAAATTCTTCAAAATCTGGTATAAGTTTTAGATTTATAGCACATCTTAATTTTGACTAGCCATATTTCAAATGCTCACTACCCATTCATGGGTAGTAGCTTCTGTACTGCCAGGGCAGTCCTAGAAGATAACTGAGTGTAATATCTGTATGATCTTTGGGTAGGCAAAGATCTTTTCATAATCACAGAGTCTTAACTATAAACAAGTGTAGAACTTCAAATTTAAGAACTTGTATCCATCACAAACAATTAAAAGTAAGAAAAGCAAGCCTCAGAGTGGAAGATGGTATATATTATATTAAATATAATGTAGTATATATATTTTAATTATGCATACACATATTTCAGGATTTCTCAACCTTGGAACTATTGATGTTTTGGAACAGATATTCTTTGTAGTTGGTGGGCTATCCTCTTTGTTTAAGATGTTTAGTATTATCCCTGGACTTTTCCCATTGGATGATCTTAGCACCCCTCCAGTTGTGACAGAAATGTCTCCAGACATTGCTACTTAGCAATGTTTTATCCCTAGGGAGATAAAATAACCCACAACTAAGAAAAACTGATACAGAAAATACATAAAAATCAATTAAAAATGACAGATACAATTCAATAGAAAGCAAAGGGGAAATATTTGAATATGCATTTTTCTTTTAGGGAGAGAGAGGGAGAGCAGGCTCCATGCTCAGTGCAGAGCCTGACATGGGTCTCTATCTCACAACCCTGAGATCATGACCCAAGCCAAAATCAAGAGCCAGGTGCTTAACTGACTGAGCCACCCAGGTGCCCCTAGAATAAACATTTCTTAAAAGATTTTCAATTAAGAGATAAAAAAAGATATAAAAACATTCTTAGTCTCATCATTTATTCAGGAAATGCAGAAAACATTCTTAGTCTCATCATTCATTTAGGAAATGCAAATTAAAACTACAATGTGATATGACTATACTGCCACCAGAAGGGCTAATTTATACACAATAACGTATACATGATACAAGTAGAGCAAATGGAAGTCTGGGACAGCTGGAAGCCTTATAAACTTCTGGTGGGAGCTTATATTTGCACAATCACTTTGGAAAACTAGCAATATCTACAGAAACGGAGCATATCATACTCTCACCCAATAATTCTATATACTTAAGTAGAGTCTTCTACAGATATATATGTATATATGACTACAAAGATGTTTGTAATAGCATTGTTAATAATAGCCAACACCTGAAAATGATTCCAATGTATAAAAATGTTGGATGGAATACAATATACCAATGGAAATAAATGCAGTTCTTCTATTTGCAATCATATGGATCAATTTCACAATCATAATGTTGAGCAAACAAACCAGACACAATAAAATATGAACTCTATAATTCTATTAATAAAAGTTCAGATGCAGGTAAATCCAATCTATGGTCATAGTAAGACAATTCCTTATGGAGAAGGGAGAAAATAGCATCTGGGATGGATGGGACACTTGGAACAATTAACAGGGCTGGTAATTCATCTCAGAGATGGTTATGCCGGTGTATTCACTTTGTGAAAATTTATCATTTGTCCATTATTTTTGTTTAAAAAAGTCTACATTGAGCCTTATAAATATTATCATTTAAGACTGAATGCCTTTTTAAAAAATACTTTATTCACTTTTTTGAGAGAGGATGAGATAGCAAGAGAAAACAGGAGCAGGAGGTGGGGGATAGAGGGAGAAGCAGGCACCCCGCTGAGCAGGGAGTCTGAGATGCAGAGCTTGATCCCAGGACCTGGGGACCATGACCTGAGCTGAAGGCAGACACTCAACCTACCAAGCCACCTAAGTGCCCCAAGACAGAATCCTTTTTAATAAATTATTAACTAGTATGTCTCATCTTGATCACTCTAAGTATTTATGAAAATATGTTTTAGGGCAGCCCGGGGGGCTCAACGGTTTAGCGCCGCCTTCAGCCTGTGTCTCTGCCTCTCTCTCTCTCTCTCTTTCTCTCTCTGTGTGTCTCATGAATAAATATGTAAAATCTTAAAAAAAAAAGAAAATATGTTTTAAAAGACACATAGATAAATATCTAGAAAATAAACAAATATCTTTTTTAAGGAGTAGATGGCAGAAGCCTAAAAGAATATTGCAGAAATAATATTTCAGAAATGATAAATGTAGGCTTGACATTTTTGTACCTACCATCCTTGGAGTTTTTGGGTGGATGTGGCCCAAGGCCTGAACCACCTACTATCCTGCTTCTATAATGGGCTGCAGGCGCCTTTTTCCTAGGAACATGGTTTAGATCTCTGTGTGCTCAAGGGGCGTATGTAAGAGAAGTGTGTTCCTAAGTATGAACATACAAATCAGTAGTATTTATTTTAAAAAATAGAGAAAACAGTGATTAATCTCACTCTTTAATAAACTCATATGAATTATTTGAACAGTGTTATTCCCATGAAGCAACATATTTTTATTAATAAATGCCAAATATAGGACAAATTTTATGAAAATCTTTTAGATCACTTTTGTCTTCAGAAACCCAGAGCTTATGGGAAAAGATTAATGCAAGTTCAGTTGGAAAATTAAACATTTTGTGAAATATAACAGAAAATGTTTTTTGTTTTTTTTTTTTTTAAATTTTTATTTATTTATGATAGTCACAGAGAGAGAGAGAGAGAGAGGCAGAGACACAGGCGGAGGGAGAAGCAGGCTCCATGCACCGGGAGCCCGACGTGGGATTCGATCCCGGGTCTCCAGGATCGCGCCCTGGGCCAAAGGCAGGCGCCAAACCGCTGCGCCACCCAGGGATCCCCAACAGAAAATGTTTTAATTAATTATTTTAATGTTATATATGAAGGACCAGTAGTATACTTAGCACATTCACGATAAATATATATTGAATGGCAGAATGAATGAATAAATTATACATGACTACCAAAATCTAAATCTGACCTTGGGAGACTCCAGGGCAATAGTTCATTATCCTTGCAGGAAGCAGTCCAATTTTCTAAAAAGCAGCTTCTCCTAGTTATAGATATTTATATGATATCAATCACTTCTTTTCATTTTTGGTTTATTAGATAATTGACCAAACACAAAAACAAAGCATAATGAAGCTCTTTGTCATATTAAGATGGAAAAAAGAAGCTAAGGTAAGAATTGAAACACTAAGATTATGTTTTCAACTGTGAAATCACCAAAATACTCCTGCAAAGGAAAGCTGGTAACTTTGAAATGGAAATGATTACTGAAATGCACTTCTAAAACCAAAGTTGAAAGAAAATCCCTCTTCAGCTTGACTAATTAGCACCTCCTCCCTTGAGTAATGTATTTGGTGGTTTCTTTAAACTTCAATGTCACCATTTTAAGGTGACATAAATGATAATATATAAGCACTTTATCACACATCAGCCCTTGTGTTAGCAATCAGCATCCAAAAGAACAAACCACAAACGTTGGCACGAGTGTTAAGAGTAAAAATTTTTTGAAAGAAATGGTTTTAATAAAGGTATGTCATATTTGTGTAGCTGTTTGCATTTTAAGCACTTTTATTTTTTTATGATTCTCTTAACCACTATGTTTAGTGACTAGGATTATTATTTCTAATTTTTAGGTAAAGATATGAAGTGTCAGATAAACTTGGTGATATTCTCATGGTGTCTCTTACAGTTTCTCAGAGAACCAGCACTATGAATTGGTGTTACATTTCTAGTCCAAAACTTTTATTTTTCCCCAATACAACGTCAGTTCTGCTTGTTTTAATGACATAGTAGCAAGCTGATATTTATATATTTCATTTAAAAATAATATCAGTTTATATTAATACACTGGACTTTAAATGAATGACCATATACACATGATCCAAATCATTGAGTACTGGAAGTATTATCTAGTAGATTTAGGTAGATAAGACTGATAAATACATTTTGAAATCTATACAATTTTAAATTATTCAGAATTATTAAATTGATAAAAACTTAATATTTATTCATTGAACAATCAATTTGATTGAGGTAGAGTGAAATTCTACCAGTAGGTAGAGTGAAATTCCACCTCCTATAAATGGGGAAATTCTGAACTTGCAGTGGTCAGAAGCAAACAAGCAGGTATGGGAAAGGGACAGGTTATTTTGATGGGTCAAGAATCCTTCCAAACACATCCTTGTACATGGAGTCATGAGGACTGACTGCTTCTGCTTGCTCCTTGACAATTAACCTGAGTTGATAGGTCCTTCATTTATTGACCTACATTTTCTGAGTACTTGCTATGAGCTAGGCACTCTGCTTAGTGCTAGGGACATAAAAGATATGGTACAGTATGGCCGTTAATTAGCTCATAATCTCCAGGTGGAAACAAACATGTAAAGTCCAATATTTACAGTTCAATATAACAAGTGTTCTAATAGAGGTTTATAAAAATGCCATGGGAACCCAGGGGATTAAATTTGCAGCTAAGAAGTAGAGATGTGCAAATCTTAACAAGTAGGCAGCATTAGAGCAAAGTCTGTAGGATGAATATATCTCTAGGCATAGAGACAAAAGAAGCTATTCTAGACAGGGGAAAATTGCTTATATATTGGTATAGCTTGGAGTATTATTGGAAAGAGGGGAGTTGCGTATGGCTGGTGCTGGTGCTTAACTTATGCTCTGGAGACAATAGTAGTAGGATATGAACATGGATATATAGGTTGCTGTAAAGATCCCTATTTGTAATGGTAAAGAATGAAGACTTTGTAGGTGAAGGCAAACATTAGATTTGGGGAGAGTTGCTAGATAGGAATTATCATTTAGAAAAACAACTAGAGGCAAAATGCCAGATGCACTGCAAAGTCAGATGAAATTTTACTGTTTGGCATGTCAAATTATATCATATGAAGTTACAATATCTTAAATGTTTTAAAAATTTCATATCAGAATTAAAATGCTGACTATTCATCTCAAGATCACCAAGGGCTATAAGGCTTAATGAGAATGGTGAGTGCTGACACAATGTGATAGAGCTAAGAGGAACAGAGTGCAGTAAGAGCATTGCTCTAGATTACATATATATCTAGATCAACTTCTTTGTATTCATGTGACTTGTGCAAGTGAAGTAAACTCTCTATACATGAATTCTTATCTGTAAAATGTGGAAAATGGTATTATTAATTTAGCTGTTTTGGTGATTAACTGTATTGTTGTATGTGAAGTATGTTAGCTGTAATTATTCCACAGTGGTTTTAAGATAGGGGATTGTGGTGAGTTTTCCTCCCAGGGAGGAAGTGTCTGGAGACATTTTATTTCGGGTTGTCACAGCTGGGAGGGTATGTGACTATCAGTAGAGGCTGGGGTACTTCTGAACAACCAACAATATACAGGATAGCCAGCCATGACAAAGAGTTATTTGTCTTAAAATATCATTAGTGGCAAGATTGAGAAACTCTGCACTAGAAAATGCTAATTTTTCTGCCTGGGTTACTCAAGGGGAATTTTGGTCAGTCAGCTACGAAATAAAAGCTTGATTCACAGAATTGTTAGATCCAGATATGACACTGGGTAAAAAGATGGAAAAGTTCCCAATACAGTCTATCAGTCATAGTAATTTGCTAGAATCACAGAATTTAAAAAAAAAAAAAATCAGAATGTAGAAAGCTTGTAGAATCTCCAGGACAGCCAGAGACCTGGGCTTTATTGCCTTAGAGCCAAGAACAAAGCAGCAAGTTATGATGCATCCAGAAAAAAAACCCCAAATCCAACAACACATAAAGTTGATACTTCTAACTGTTGCTTAGCCTGTTTGATACTAGGTACCAACATCCAGGTATTTCCCTGCAGACATCTCCAATGAACCAACTGCCTTTGCTGTGTGCCTGGCAGATCTGACTTTTCTCAGATGACCACCACTTAAAAAGACTCATTTCTTTCTTCTGGCCTTTTGTGGGTGCATCAGATCAACAGAGCAGAGGTAACATGAGAACTCTAGCTGCAAGGGAATCTTAAAAATTAGATTTTAAGGGGATCCCTGGGTGGCGCAGCGGTTTGGCGCCTGCCTTTGGCCCAGGGCGTGATCCTGGAGACCCGGGATCGAATCCCACGTCGGGCTCCCGGTGCATGGAGCCTGCTTCTCCCTCTGCCTATGTCTCTGCCTCTCTCTCTCTCTCTGTATCATAAAAAAAAAAAAAAAAAATTAGATTTTAAGCTAATCCAATTGATCTCTGGTCTATTTACTGTCTTACAGAAGGAAACAATCTCAAGTTACTTTAGTGCTCATTTAGTATCCTAAGTGTTCTTTACTTGTATTGTGATTCATAATTTCCATCCTTAGGCATACGAGCTCCTACTGGTGCTGCCTGTACTCTTCCATTAGCTTTAATTATAAGATAAGGCATTTTTAGGACATACCTCAGACAACACACCCCTTTGCCTTAATGAACAGTTGATAAACAGTATTTCAGTCATCAGACTAAACATCTGAATTTCCCATTCATCCAGAGACAGGAGGAGCTCATTTTTGAGTAAAGCATCTATGGGTGAATTGTGTCCCTCAAGAAAGATATGGTAAAGTATTAAATCTTGGTACCTCAGAATGTGACCTTACTTGTGGATAGCCTCTTTACAGAGATAATCAAGTTAGAATGTAGTTATTGGGTGGACCCTAAACCAATATGATTGGTGTCCTTATAAAAAGAAGAAATTTGGATACAGAGGCAATTATGCACACACAGAAAATAATGTGAGGACACAAATGGAGAAGATGGGCATGAGACTATAGGGGCATCAATGAGCCAAGGAGTGCCAAAGATGGTTGACAAACTAGAAGTTAAGAAGCAAGGAAGATTCTCGCCTAAACTGTTACATAAAACATAGTTCTGCTTATACCTTGATTTCAGATTTCTAGCTTCCTGAACTGTAAGACAGTAAATTTCTGTTGTTTTAAGTCACCCATTTTTTTCGTACTTTGTTATGGTAGCCCTAGGAAACTAATACAGCATCCTTCCCTCAGGTTCCAAGGCCACTGAACCAACAGAGCCTATAATCATGAAAATGCAAAGCATTTGTCTCAGACCTTTAAATAAAAGTAGTGTCCTCCAGTAGAATGGTGGGGTAGGTCATCAATTACTGTGTTTAAGAAGTGAAAGGAAAGGAAGAGGAGGCTCCTCTTGAGGAATCTACAAGCTCTATGAGGGCTGGAACCTGGTCTTATTTACTAGTAAATCTTTAGAGTTTATAACCTTACCTACACATATGAGATGCTCAAAACTTCTGGCGAATTAAAAGTTGGAAATGAGAAGATGATAAGTTGCAGGTTTTGTTTTAATTTTAGAAATATTTGAAAGTTGGGCATATTTATTCATGATGGGAAGGAGACTATTTAGAGGAAGAAATCATAGATACAAACAATAAAAGTTAATTAACAAACCAAAGTACCAGTGTAAAGTTAATTAACAAACCAAAGTACCAATGTAGACCAAAAGAGCTAGAAACAAAAGCCAGATATAGAAAAGGTAGCTTTACAAATGTGTCAGGATATTTCTTTTGGCAAATGAAGGAACAAAGCATGAGCAGGTGAGCTGTAGATATAATTCTAGAGGTGAAAATGTAGAAGTTGGAAGAGTTCATACAGGTTGGCTTCTAATTTCCTGGTAAAGTAGAGAGCTGGCAGCCTGCCAAGAATAAGTGGACAGGGTAGGGGCATAGAGCTATAAATATGGGCAAGATTTGGAATAGTCACTAAGAAAAATGAAAAAAGTTGTTGATTAGTATTAAGTAAAAGTAAAAGAATTGCCAAACAGAACTGAGGGGCCAACTGAGGTTGAAAATTAAATTTGTAATGGAGACAATCAGCTCAGTTATGTGATTTTCCCTAACAGCATTTGGCAACTTGGGAGCAAAAGCAGAGAAAATGGATGTTAGGGTTGGAGACTGGTGAGACAGGTGAGGCAGATGGTCAAGGAGATGATGGATGAGAAGTTGCTACCACAAGTGTATTCGAAATGATGGATCATGGGGTCCAGGGTGATTATGGAAGGAAGAGTTGCCAGGAGGGGCTGATGTAGTTATAGCATAAAAGGGAGTGACCAGACATAGGTTTCAGTGGGGCGAAACAGTAAGTTCATTGGGAGGAAGAGATTGAGAGGCGGGAAAGAGTCAGGGGTTGTGGTCAGTGTCCCAATTTCTTAGGGGTCACATTCATCATTATAAACAAATCTTTACCAAATGGGAAATAAGCACACAGTCCCACATTTCTAGGCCAAAGATTGTATTCCTGTTGCTTATCTTCTTGAAGGAAATAGAATTAGTGGCTATTATTTAGGTCATTATTTAGAACAGTTCAGTGAATAAAGTTTAAAAATTAGTGGAAAAGTAATTGCAAATTCCCTTCTGCGTGACTAAAAGCTGAGAACTTCGTATATCTACTGTCAAAAGTTTCCTCTTTTGTCCTAATTTCACCTTTCTAAAATACAAGCTTTTCTTTGGGCCTGCTAATTAATAATGAATTTGATTTCTACGGAAGGTCCATGTATTGCCAGAAAGAGGGTGTTTTTCTTCCTCTTAAAACAGTTCAAAAAACTATTTCCTGCCTTTGAACCTTTCTCAACTACTCACAGATAGGTTTTTTTGGACTGATTTCAGTTCCTAATGTAGATTTCTTAATCCTATAGTCTGAAATATGTTGTATCTTAGTGTTCTCAAGTAAATTGTATCTTTTGTAAATGACCATATTTCTAAAATCCAAAACTAACTGGTATAGTTGAACAAGTTAAAAACATAGTTTGTTTGGAAATTCTACTAAGTAAAAATTATTTTAAAAAACTGGAGTTACTTGTTCTAATAAATAGCTTGGAAAATAATTAGGGTCATCAAAAATAGTAATTGTAACTTAAAGCTTCGGAGCTTATTGCCAAAAGAGTAAAAGGTTGATAGAATCAGATTCTAATAGAAACTTGCACCTTAAAGTATTGAAATGGACCAATAGAGACCAGCTGCATTTGCAGAATAAACTCATTTACTCAGTGGTGGCTAATGCCAGAAATAGTTAAATTCAATCTACATATCTCAGCTGAAGATGTAACATTGGAAAAAGAAAGGTAATTGTCTGCTCAGTTGAATCAATCTGAAACTGCTTCTTTAATCGTCTGTATATTTCTGCTCTGCAAAGTTTAGAAGGTATTTAGGATAATTTGAGAAAGCCCAAATGGAACAGAAAGGGAAACAAAAAAGGAGGAAAAGATATATGAAACAGAACTGGAAGAACTTAACTTGTGTAATCTCCAAAAGAGAAACCTGAAGTGAGCCATGTTCACAATCTATAAATAATACCTCCTGGGTAACAATATAATGAAAGAAGGGAATTATTCATAGTCTCAGAAGACATGAGGACAAAGAGCAATGACTGGAAGCTAAAGAAAGCAAAATATAGGTTAAATATTAGGAACACAGTATGAAAGGTGACCTATTCCTGTTAGGCTAATGTGAATACAACACATTTTGTCCTACAACATAATAATTACCTGAGAGATTATACAGTTTCCCAGAAAATTTCCTTTTCTTTTAATTGATAAAATTCTTCACCTTGATGTTAGAGCTTCATTAACCACTTAAAATTATTTATTTATTTGAGAGACAGAGAGAACAGGAGCGGGGGTGAGGGGTATGTGGCAGAGGGAGAGGGAGAAGCAGGATCCCCTCTGAGTGAGGATCCAGAGGTGGAGCTTGATCCCAGGACCCTGAAAGCAAATGAACAACAGACTGAGCTGCCCAGGTGTTCCCATTAACCACTTTAACCTGAAAATTAACCAGTAGAACAACTCCCACTTGCAACTGAAAACATAAGCCAATTATCCAAATAATGGGGAAAAAAGTAATTTTGAGAGATATATGCAAAATTTTAACTCAAGTCAAAAATATGTCATCCGGGGCAGGCTCAGGGCATGATCCCAGGACCCGAAATCGAGTCCCACATCAGGATCCTTGCATGGAGCCTGCTTCTCCCTCTGCCTATGTCTCTGCTTCTCTCTCTGTTTCTCATGAATAAATAAAATCTTTTAAAAAAATTTCATCCATGTTGCAGATTTACTATTGCATGAAAGCTAATAGAACACCATTCAGAAGATACTCAAAGAAAATCACTGACTCTGCCATATACAGCTAGTTAAGGTATGAAAAAATAGTTTATTTAATGGAAGGATTTTTATTTGAAAAAAGATCTGGGGAAGGTCTAGCAAATGGAGAGGATAACATTGAAGTTAATGGAGTAGATTTGGAATCAGAGAAATTTTGACTTGAATCTCTATTCCAGCATTTGCTGTGTGATCTTAGACATAACTTTCCTCTATTTCAGTACCTCTATTGTACAATGGTGATACGTTAATCAGAGAGTTGCTGTGACTACTAAATTCCATACTCTGCTGCGTGCAAAGTGCTCCACTTGGTAGATGATAGCACTCTATGAATTGTCATCTTTGGATTGAATGTGATGGAAAATGATTAGAGGGATAAGCAGTGGATAGTCTATGCAGTGAAGACATATAATATGACCAACTAGCAGAACAAACCCTTTTCTACCTCAACTCTTTCCATTCCCTCTTCCCTTAGCCATTCATTTGTATTATGTAGGCAAATCTAACTGTTAA
Organism: Vulpes vulpes; assembly: GCF_048418805.1. Lineage (NCBI taxonomy): Eukaryota > Metazoa > Chordata > Mammalia > Carnivora > Canidae > Vulpes > Vulpes vulpes. Next base: position 975,988 of record NW_027325671.1, read on the forward strand.
GTGGGAACCATCTGTTTGGCAGAAAATCTGTCAATGCCAAATTCCATCATGATCCCTATCAAAATCTTTCTGCTAAGCAAAGCAAACAAAAAGTAAGATTTCACATAGGAGAATGTACTCTTGTTAATCACATTCAGTTTTGGTAAATATGGCTTGATATTTTCTCTTAAGATCAATATTAAAGTTACTAATCAGTGAATTCCCTACAGGTAGGAAGTAAATAAAACTTTGATTATATGGAATATTTTATTCAGGTAAAGCAGAGGGTAACTACAGACTTGTTTTCACAAAAATAAGAAGATATTGTAGCAATTATCACTAAACAGAACTTTTGGTTGAAATGGGTGCCTAAGACTAGGAGTGACCATTGTCTTTATCTAAAATAATCTCTTGAGGCACCTGGGTGGTTCAGTCAGTTAAGTGTCTGCTTTTGGCTCAGGTTATGATCCCAGGGTCCTAGGATGGAGCCCCACATCAGGCTTTCTGCTTCTCCCTCTCCCTCTGTGCTCTCCCTGCTTGTGCTCCCTCTCTCTCTGTTGAACAAATAAAAATCTTTAAAAAAAATGATCTGTTAATTTGACTTTTGCTTGAACTATCTTTCTATAGTCATTATATGATCCTTCTTACTTATCAGAAACAAGCCCCATAGTTGCATGGACAAGAAATACAATGCTTCAATATTTTCTTAAAATGTGTTACTCCTACCAAAAAAAAAGAAGAATTTCAGGTCTAAAAAATTATTTAGTAGACTGACATCAAACAGACATCAAAGAATGTGTTTAACTTTATCCTTAAAAAAAACTCATTTGAAATGTTGACACTGCTTCTGTTTAATTCTGAAAAGTATATGTCAAAAACTTAAAGATAAGCAAAAAAGAGTTAAATAAAGTAAGTAATAAAAAAGCCTATAACTATATCTCTATGACTGTGTCTTTGGAAAGATCTGCTTAAATAAGATGCAAGAATAACAAATAACAAGAATAAAAATAAATGATTTGATTACAACACAACTAGTAATTTCTAATTTCTATTTAACAAAGAGACAAAAGATACCATTACCAGATACAAGGATCTCCGGAAAAGCAATAAAATAATACCAGAAACTCATCATAAAATGAGTTTATTATATGACAAATAATTCACAAACTGTGACTCCAAATAGCTAAGAAGTACTCAGAGAAGTTCTAAATTAAAACAACAAACAAAGAAATCCCTTATTGGATAACAAATGAATAATGGTTGACATCAAGTGTTAGAGATGTGGAAGTTCTAGTGGATGAGACTCTGCACTAGCATAGGCACTAGGGAGCTATCTGGCAGTACTCTGTTACATTAAGGGTATGAAGTCCCTATGACCACCAACTTGCACTTCTTAGAAAATATCCCAGAGATTTCCTCAGGTAATATCATGAGAGGACACTCTTGAAGACTTCATCACAGATTTGCTTGTGGTAGTAGGCAATTGTATATAACCTAGTTGTTCATTTTAGGAGGAATATTATGCAAGGAAGAAAAGTAAGTGACTGGTAAGATGCACAATAAAATGAGTAAATTATAAAAATAGTAATGCAGGGCAACAGGGTGGCTCAGTTGGTTGAGCAGGGTAGGTCTCTTGATTTTGGCTCAGGTCATGATCTGAGGATCCTGGGACTGAACCTCACACTGGGTTCCCCACTCAGCATGGATTCTGCTTGTCCCTTTCCCTCTACTCCTCACCAGCTCATCTCTCTTTCAAATAAATAAATAAAATATTTACAAAAAAACATAGTGATGAGTGGAAAAAGGAGAGAAAGAAATAGACAAAAGTTTATAGAGCAATAAAATGTACACAAATTAAAATACATGCATATAAAACAATTCTAGATGTGTTTCATTTGTGCACCTGTACGGTAGTACAAAGGATTTATGCTAAATACATTAGTTTGTGAGGAATAGGAGAAGAGAAGGATGGGAAAAAAAAGAAAGGAGGAATGAAATGAAATAAATAAATGAGAGAATTTATTAATAATAATTATTAACTCAACTTTCAGTACCAGAGGTTAAAAAAAAAAGAGCAAGAAAGATGTGGTAAATTGTATGTAATGTTTATTAAAATTTGTATCTGTACTTGATAATTATTCTATGTAGAGTTTCATTGTAATGGCCTTCAGATTGCACACTATGCCAAAATTGGCAATAAAATAAAACAACAGAAATTTAGAAGATGAAAAATATTGAAGCTAGTTTAAAAAGTATACTGGGCACTTCTGGATATCTGCCCAATTCTCAATAACACTGTTTATCTGACAACTGCCACTTTCTTCTGCCCCTCCCCACTACCCCATTTGTCTCATTAACTGGAGTGAGATTCTGGCAGCCAAACCATAACCAGGAGGGTCAGTAGGGACCTATCTCCCATGAATTTGGGAATTGGGATCCAGAGACAAGGACAGTATCTACATATCCAGGAGCTGAGGAGATGTGACCTGAGGAACATTTCAAGGGTTATATTCTGACTGCTTGTGTACAGTGAGGCGATAAAAAGCCAGCCTCTGCCCAGCATGGAGAGATGTGCAGAAGTACAGAGAGGGAAAGTAGGAAAAAGACTGTTGTTGGTTCCCTATTCTAGGCGGTGCTGCAACTAATTTCTCCTAAATATTCCACCCTTATTCCAATAAATTTTCCATTAAAAATTATTTAAGCTAGCTTGAGTTGGCTTCTGAAATCTTTAGCCTAATGAGATTGAGTAACCTATATCATATCTTACTTTCTCATATCTTTAACTTTCTCATCTCTCACCCTCAAGTCTAAAATGCCTAGGTCTGGAATCTTGCATGAGTTCTGGGTCTTATATTTTCATGTTTCCACGGCAGTGTTTTGAAGCACATGTTCATTTATTTAGGTGATAGAAAACAATAAAAGTGCCTTCTTCACAGGGAAAAATTTAAGAGCTGAGAGAACTTACTGACTCATACAACTGAAAGTTCAAGAGTAGTTGATTTTAAGAAAAGCTAAATCCAAGGATGAGAAGCTTTTATCAGCAAGGTGACACTCTTTTCTGTGAGGTCTGCTTTCTTGTGTGTTGGTTTCTTTCTTTGCAGACTGCAATGGCAAAGACAATCAGAACAACTGTGTTATTATTATATTGTGATAGTGAACAAACACCAGTGAGTGTCTCTTCATAATTATTCCAGTGATTTCCAGTGGCCTGATTCATGTCAAGCAGCTATTCCTGAAACAATTATAGTGACTTGGATTGACTTGTCTTGACCCAAAGCTACTTCTGGATCCAGGGAGTGGTTGAGGATAGCTCTGTGCAAAACACATTGATTCAGAAGTGTAGGGGTATGGTTTCTCTAAGGAAAACAGTGTAATGCCAAAGGTAAAAGGGCAAAAGATGCTGGACAAAAACTCAAGTAACCAAAGTGATCATTTAAAGCTCTCATCTAATAAGTTTTTATAATTCCACATCAAGAAAACCTCCGTTACCAGAGACAGAAATAAAACCCAATTCAAACCTGAAATCTGTATTGGACTATGTAAATATACCATACAAAATGCTCAAAGACCCATCAAATGTGTATCTTATCAAGGGAAGGAGATTAAAAGACACATGAAGGGTAATAGTAGCAGTTCTTGCTAATTCCAAGGTTTATGGGAAAAATCATAAAATCTTCTAAAATATCCTATTTTGGTCTCCTCTACTATTTTTATATTGAACATTTAAACACTTGCATAGGAGGCAAAAAATTAAAAAAGAAAAAAACAAACAAACAACTCCAAACACTAACATTTTAACTTTTTTTTCATTGACTACAACATTTCTTAGCTTTAATACAGTTTAAAAAAAAAATATATATATATATATATATATATATATTTGAAAGAGAGAGAGAGAACGAGTGGAGGGGCAGAGAGAGAGAATGAGCAGGGGGACAGAGAGAAAAGGAGAAGCAGACTCCCTACTGAGTGGGGAGCCTGAGTGGGGCTCAGTCCTAGGACCTTAAGATCATGACCTGACCTGAAGGCAGATGCTTAACTAACTGAGTCACCCAGGCATCCCTGTTCTCAAACAGTTTTTAAGTCAAAATATGTCTCAGAATCTCCTGACCAGTTTTTCCAGGTTGTTCATGTTTAGGCTCCATCCTCACCAACATTCAAAGAGTTTTCTATTACATTTATGTTTCAATAGTGTCAAAAAATTACCCAAAAGCAAACAAACAAGGTGTGTTTTCAATTCAGTGCTTAGCCTGACTTTCGATTGTCTGGTCTCTTTTATAATTTTGTTGGGACAGAAGTTAACTTGTAAACTTTTTTTTACATAGAAATGTGAATATTTCTCTCCTATAGAAAAGATTAACTCCAAGGTTTGCAAAGATTCATGTTCCTATGATGTTTCACGTCACCACGTTTTTTTCCTATCATTGCCTATACATACCCAGCCTTTCAAATGCTTTTTGGCTTTTACCACTTGGCTTGTTCTTTCATTAATTAGTAGGTTAAATAAAACTTATGACACATCCTCCTTTTATATCTATATGAGTGTTATGATGACTTTACCCTTTTGAAAATTATAGTTTAAAATAGTTTGCCATTTACTTATTATTTTACAGATTTTCACTGATAATTTACAAATTAACAATAAGTTTTTATTTATTGAATTTATTTTTAATCACTTGAGTACCCATATTCTTACTTCATAATTTAAGAACTAAAGGAAAACAAAATTGCACCATGGTTTTCTTTTTTTTCCCTCTTTTAGTATAACAATGTTTGGGGTTCAACCTGGGTCATTTGGGCCAGGCATTTAAAAAACGTCCTCCTGCAAGTGAATACATAAGAGTGAAACACCTTGTTGGCTTCAAGTTGTTTTAGTAATACAGCAATTAAAGTACACATTCAAGATTTCCTCTGAAATATTTGAAGGAGATACGGAGGTCATGTTAACACATTTATATACCATTTGTGGATATGTTGACTTCCATGTGTGTAAAAAAGCCGAATAGAAGAGCAAATATAATATGCCACCTGCACTTCTAGGTAAGAGAATGTTTCAATTCTAAAAGAAATATACTTACATATGAGTGCATATAAACAAAGGTTGTTTTTAGACTTTCAAAGCCACAATATATAGATGATTTACTATCTTCTCAAAACATCACATTAATGACCCACTTGCCCCATCTGAGGGATTCCTTCCTTTCCTTAGGCAGTTTCCCTTAGTCAAATATTGTTATCCACAGGTAAACAATCTGGTTGTACAAAAATATTTATAGGCATCTTTTACTTTTTTATTTTTAAAATTCTCTCTGTACTTAACTTTTATTCTTATAATATCTTTTTGTCCTACTCTATTCTTTTATTCCATATTAGATGGCCTTTACAAGAATTTTTAAAAATTTTTTATTTGCATTATGTAGTATACTTTGGGAGAATTATACAAAATAACTTATGCAATATATACTACATACATATATATCTATATGTATATACCATTTATCACATGGTGGTGACTCTTAAAACTGAAGCATAGAAGGTTGAAGCTGAACCACTCTCCATATAAGTGTAAACAATCTCGGATAAAAGTTTTGAGGAAACGGGCAAGCTGGCAATTGAATATCTTGGTTATTGTATCAGCTCAGTTCTCTGTAGGGTGCTTAAAACATCTTTGTTGAACTGAATCAAATAGAAACACAATATGGTATTAAGAAGAAAATATTTTTTCAAGTACTTTTCCTTAAGATTAGCCTACACAGAGAGTACATCACTGTGCTTCCTTTATTTGTAACTATTATATGATAAGGATAATTCAGATTTTAAAAAAAAATCTTGATTCTTTTAGGAGACTTGTAAGTGTATGAAGAGAGGGACTAAATTTGTTACCATTCAAGCTTCCACCCTGGAATTCTTTATGACTTGCTTTATTTTAATTAGTGTCTAATAAATTAAAAGAGTTTATTCAATTGATATTGACTGTTATTCCTTATTATATAAGTGTTGGAACCAAAATGTGATTCATAAATAAATTGTATAAGCTGAATTATGGCTTTTATTTCATCTTTCTCTATTTATTTTTTTTAAAGATTTATTTATTTATGATAGACACACACAGAGAGAGAGAGAGAGAGAGGCAGAGACACAGGCAGAGGGAGAAGCAGGCTCCATGCCAGGATCCTGACGCGAGACTCGATCCCAGGACTCCAGGATTGCACCCTGGGCCAAAGGCAGGCGCCAAATCGCTGAGCCACCCAGGGATCCCCCATTTTTTTTCATTTCTCTTCACTTCTTCTTTATCTTCTCACCTTCTCTTCACTATTCTTTATCTCTTTTCCTTTTATTCTTCAGAATGACATTATCTTAATGCTGCTTAGCATCTAATATAAAACTTAGGTGCAAATAGGGAATGGTTATTGTACATTTTTTAAAAACGCTAACTCAATACTGAGATTATGCATGAACAGGGCATTATGTCTTTCTTGCCTTTCTTTTTTATCAGGTGTGATTTTTAACAGTCCTACTTGGTAAAATATGGATGGGTTAACCTAAAGTGGACTGTACAGATCATATCTGGAAAGAAATTAAAGCATATTCTTTATTATCACTGGGTTACAGAGATAGATGCATCTGCTAATTAAATAGCACTTAGATATGCAATAACTCCAAACAAATTTTAAAGATTTATTATTTATTTATTTATTTTTTATTTTTTATTTATGAAGATTTCCTTACACAAATACACTGAAAAGGATTCTTTATTGAGCAGAATTTGTTATAGTTGATATTAATGTGTAGACTAGGCACTCACCTCAATAGCAGAATTTGGATTCTGCTTTCAATAACAATTTCATCATCTCTCATCCCAAAATTTTCACTTTATATTTTTGATTTGAGAAGCCATTTATTATCTTAAAAAGTTCCAAATTAAAAATTTCCTGTATGATAGTTACATTAGAAAGTAAGCTTCATGAGCTACCACATTTGTACATATACTGTTCTAATGATTACTAACACCTAGCACACTTCCTGTCACGTAAATGCACTCGATACCTGCATGAGGATTTTCTCTTTAAATAACTGAATAAACAAACAACAAATAATGGAATAAACACATTTAAGTCTCATAATTATGAGTATGCTCTGGGCTTTGGATAAGCAACATTCTAGAAGGATAAAAGGCATCTTTAAAAAAAGGCATCTTAAGCACACTTGTTTTATTTCACAAATTTGCAAAATGCAAGTTCTGAATATATGTAAGAAGAAAGCATTGGTACAAGATAACTAAGCAAGAGCTACTGGATTGAGAAGGCACATGCATTTTTTTTTATCTGGCTCACAGATTTATCAGAAAGTAAGTCTGAAATTAATTATGTTTATTACTAATAATTTTTGTTTTTAGCATATGTTTTAAAAATCTTAAAACAGTGATGTCAGGCTTGCATCCAACCTTAGCTGGCCCCTATTGCAAGAAATATCAGGTATTTGCGAAATAGCTGGCTAAGGTACACATTTTGATTTCAATCATAATGGTTTCAATCACTACGAGAATAATGTTACAGATTTAGGGGATTCTGGGATTTTCTAGAATTTTTAATTTTTTAAATAAAATTTCTGAAGTTTTGGACATCCGTATCTAATATGTGCTATTGATTCAATGCATTGTCCTTTGTAAGTCATTCCATAATTTATATTTGGTTATACTTGAGAATAATTTAGTATCAGATCTCTATTATAAATCATCAACATTTAAAAATTTTTCACAGCTCAGTCTTACTTTGTATTTATTTTATTATTTTAAATCCCTTTTGTGACATACCCTTAGGCAGGCATATAATTTATTTGTGCACATCTGCATGACCAAAAAGAACATTAGTTGTATGATATTAGCTTTTATCAGTTTTCAAAATATAAAAATCATTTTAGCAATAATTTCATATGTTTGTATATATACAACATAGATGTGTTATATGTGTTAAATAAATTCTATGTTACTTATATAATATATAATGAAGTATATTTTGGAAGGTATTAAGTTACAAATCAAAGTTCACTTCTTATATATTATTTGTGCAAAAGACCTTGTATGAACAACAAAAAAGGATCTCACATTTGCTGTTGAATCCTGAAGCTTATTTGTTACTTTATAACATTTGTTTAATTATATTGGGTGGCTACCTTTATTGTAGGTAGATTTAATGTCAAATAATATGACATTGAGCATTAGACTTATGGGGCAATTTACATGTGAACTTTAAGAGGAAATCAAATAAACCATAAAATAAAACACTATGTATTTTGTCACTTGTAGTTATTAAAAAAATTGAACAAGGAGAATGCAAATTGCTCACTGGTGTCAATTGCTGATTTGACAAAAAATAATAAAATATGAGTTAGAGGACAATTTTCCAAAGATCTAAATGTAAATGTAAAAATTTAGGCTGGAAGGGGAGTGCAGGTTTAAAAGATATGATGTTGTGTCTGCACAACACATTTCGGCAAGTAACATATTGATGCATAAGGCCACAAGCAGCAGTTGCTTGACAGCTGGCTTCCCACACTTATCGTATAGTAAAACTGCTGATTGTATTTCAGTTTTTCACCTGTATATACACAAACACAAGTATTGATTGTCATCCAAAGCATCTTGGAAAAGATAGGTCACTGACTTCCCCCAAGGAAAGATTACATTAAAATACTTTTCTTTTAAACTCTTACTTTTGGACTTCATTTTGACATAACTGTCCTATACAGTTTGAATCAAAAGTCTATTTTGATATTCTTAGACTTCCAGCTAGACTCTGACATACTGATATAATTCATACCTTTCAACAATTGAATAGGAGAAAATCTTCTGGAACTCAACAGTATTAATGAAAGTGTAAGTGGTTTACATATCATATCCTGCTCATAAAATTTCATCAGAACTAGTACTTTACATATAGTAGTAACAAAAATTTTAAGTGAAATATATTAGTGAATAGAGGAACAAACTGTATGAACCAGTGATAATTATCTTTTGAACTCCTGTTGCCTGGCAATTCAAAGATGAAGCTTCCTCAGGGAACTTATGATATACATGTGAATTCAAGACAAACACAAAAAAATGCTAAATAGCAATATGATTCATACATAAAAATGGAATATTAAGGAAGAAATGTGAAATATAATGTGGATGTCCATGATTAATCAGCAAAAGATCAGCAATCAGATATTTAGCAATAAGAGTTCAGATTAGCCTAGGAGGTGTTACCTAAAGTTTTGTAATACAGAAAGAAATTGAGTTGACTCTAGAGAAAAGATTAGTTTGTTTGGGTAGAAAATAGATATCCTCTTAGGAGTCTAGAAAAATATTGCAACAAATGACTGACGAGCACTTGTGCACATGTACTTGTACACACACTTAGGGAAGCATGATGAGCTCTAGGAATGAGGCAAGACTTCCTTTTTCTCATTTTGCAGCAAATAATGAGCAAATCCCTGGTACCAGTAAAAAGTTGATGAGCATATTGCCTCTAAATCCAAGTAAATATATTTTATATAGTACAATATTTTTATATTGTAATTCAAGGTTGTGAAGGAGACAGATGTTCCAAACATGTTAGGTATCAGGAGAATAGATTCAGTCTTTTAGGCAATTTTTAGTATAAGTTGTGTGGTTCTTTAAAAAAATAAAAAGAATTATTTATCTATTTGAGAGAGAGAGAAAGAGGGAGAGGGGACTGGGGAGAAGAGGGAGAGAGAAACTCTAGCAGACTCCTGGCCTAGCAATTCCACATCCCTGAGATCATGACCTGAGCTGAAATCAAGAGTGAGATGCCCAACCAACTGAGCTGCCCAGGCACCCCAGATGTGTGATATTAAAACATATTCAGTTGTAAGGAAAGAAAAAAAAGACATACAATAGCAAGCAGTACCACAAGACTGCGTGGTGTTCTTCCTGTTTAACTTCCTGGTCAATAGTGAAATGGAGAACTGCAAGAGGTGACCTGACCAGAGAAATGGTAAATCTGATTCTTCAGACAACTGTCCACGGTTTTTTTTAAAGATTTTATTTATTTATTCATGATAGACATAGAAAGAGAGAGAGGCAGAGACACAGGCAGAGGGAGAAACAGGCTCCATGCAGGGAGCCCGACGCAGACCTCCATCCCAGGACTCCAGGAACGCACCCTGGGTCAAAGGCATGCACTAAACCACTAAACCACTGAGCCACCCAGGGATCCCCAACTGTCTACATTTTTAAAAGTGACATACATTCATTCTATTGAGCAAAGATAAGAATTTCATTTTATTTTTTAAATTTTTTAATACATAAGTATTTAGTGCTTGAATTACATTTATAAAGATTTATAAGGCAGCCCGGGTGGATCAGTGGTTTAGTGACACCTTCAGCCCAGGGCCTGATCCTGGAGACCAGGGATTGAATCCCATGTTCAGACTCCCTGAATGGAGCCTGCTTCTCCCTCTGCCTCTCTCTCTCTCTCTCTGTCTCTCTCTCTCTCATGAAAAAATGAATAAATAAAATCTTAAAAAAGATTTATAAATACATAAAAAGTTTTGCTGTAAATTCAACTTTCATCTCAGAAATCTAGGATTTCACCTGAGTGAAATTCCTTTGTATCAACATAGCTATTGGCATATGAAATTTTCTTGGGTATCTGGGGCTACAGTTCATCAAATGGCCATGAAGCAGGAATGACTATGTCCAAAACCAAAAGGCATACAGTTACTCAGAGGGATAGAAGAGGTAAGAAAGCAAACAAGTAATAGCGGGGGTCCTGTTGGATTCTGATTAGAACAGCCTCATTTAGCTAAATAATTTTGCCACTCAGAAAAGCCTCCTTGAATCCCTGTGTGACTTTGGTGGATTGAACATTGAAATCCAAAGTTAACACATACAAATACCCATCCATAACAAAATGAATAAACTCGGATAAATGAACAATTAGAAGAGGTAAAACTAGGGTGTTTTATTTGTTTGTTTTTGTTGTTGTTTTGTTTTGCTTTTAATTAAGCATTTTGACTACTTGGGTAAAAATAGTCAATTTGAGATGACAAGAAATAAAGACAGAATTATATACTAAGGTACAGAAGACTTGTTAGATATGATTGAAATTCAGAACCAAATAATTATTTGCATCTGGCCAGTAAGTGAAAAGAAAAACTAATGATCTAAAGGTATCTGATTTTTAAAAAAATATGAAATGTTGTGTGATGACTCAAATTTCTATTTATCTATATCCAGAGCAAAAGAATACTGTATATTTTTGTTTCACTAAAATGGATTTTAAAATAAAACATAATTTGTTCAAAATTTAAAATCTTCACAGAGAAAGATAATTTAAAAAATCTCTATAATTGTGGTATAGTAAAACTATTAAATTCATATTTTTACCATGACCCAATTGAGTTATGGAAAGCTTTTTCATTTTTAGAATGATGAACTCAGAATTTTGAAGATGGCTTATTATAATTTTTAAAAAGTGTGTGTAGGGGCAACTTACTGGTTCAGTCAGTAGAACATGCAACTCTTGACCATGGGATTATGAGTTCGAGCCCCATGTTGGGTGTAGAGATTATTTAAAAATAAAATCTTTAAAAATGGAAAAAAAAAATAAGAAGGGAGGTGGGTATAACACCAATGAGGCAAAACCAAAAAGGAAAATGAGATCATTGAGGATAATTTTAAAGAAAAAGGAGATAGAGATTACTATTAGAAACATAATTCATTGCTAAAAAAACCCAATAAGTCCCCTGTTTTAAAAACAGGAAAAATAAAATTGTAATTCCAACATATCTATTAAATATGTATACATATTGTATATAGATTTTTAAAAAGTATATGCAAGAAATAATCATAAAAAATTAAGAAGGGAATGAGATTCAAAATCAGAGCCATCACTCTGAAACTTTCTTTTTATATGTTATTCATTACACATTGTAGATTATATAACTTTCTTAAGAATTAGATCATGTAAGTTAATGATTATTTTAAATTGATCAGTTATTTGAAGTTTATTATGGTGTCAGGGAAGACATCTGATTAGACCAAAATAGAAAACTATACTACACAATTTGTGAAATCTACCATATTTTTGTTTTTTCTGTCTTTTCATGCAGAATAATTACTGAACATCGCAGCAAGAGCTGTGACTTTTCCTAGTTACTAAACTAAATAAAGCACATTGGGCTTCCTAGGCTGTGATGAGAATGGGGTGGAATGAGGATTGGAATTCAGTTAAGGATTTTTAAAGCCCAAAGAATAGATAATGTTCCCATTTAACCAAGCTTTGGATTTTAATCGATTTGGGGATAAGGACACAAACTCCTTTGTTTGCTGTTCCATGTCCTTAAATAGTCTCGTGGGAGGAAGCCATCAAAGTGTATTCTGTAAATGTGGAATTAACAAGGCAAAACTAAAGACATTTAGGTTTGCATCATAAATTGTGGCTATTGACTAAATTGTCTAGAGATAGGTCTAATCTGTTTTTCTGAATATCTAAAAATTTAACCTTTTCCATTTCCCAATTGGAAAATGTTGGTTTAGCTTTGTCAACATATCTAGTGCCAATCAAATAAAGGTGTAACTTCAGTTTAAAAAAAATGAATTTTATGGAAGAAACAGTTCTCATTTATACAAAAATTGAGAATTGCGTATGAAAGAAATTCCAATTTAAAAGAAAGCTGTTTGAGTATTTATGTCAGCTTTGTCTACACAGAGGTCTACTTTTTTATGTAAAAATAAGGTGATTATGGAAAATTATACCACTTTGGAGACTTAAGAATTTGAATTTTGAAAAAAATACTTATAGAGCAGATTTTCTTCATAAGACGTCACTTCTTAAAAAGCATCAAAGCCTTAATCTTTCCTTATTTTTATTGAAATAAGAGTGGTTAATAGCACTTCATTGAGATTTGTGCAATTTCTACATTTATGCAATTTGACTGGTTTTTCTTATATGCAATTAACTTTTATGTTCCGGAATGATTTAGCAGTGATAGTAGTAAATACCAGAAGTTAACTGTCAATTGTAGTAAATACCAGAAGTTAACTGTCAATTGGTACTTAGAATCATATTCTAATTGATACTTCAGCGGGGTTGCCTATTATTTGACTCACACACAAAAAAAGCTTTTACATTTTGCTTTTGAATTGGTTCATGGTAAACAGCAAAAAGCATTTAAGTCCTTACCTGTCTGTGAGTCTAACAGGAAAAACTATTTGTTTATATATAGAATTCCTGAATAGAATAGTTTTATAATATTAAAGTAAGAGTGTTAAAATGTCATATTGATTTTAGGAAAATGAATGATTGAAACTAATTTTAATATTTTAATTCTGTTATACCTATTTTAAGATGAAGAACAAACGGTTTTTGATTCATTTTGTAAGTGGGATAACATAATTTATGAGATGAAGTTATAAGGTGGTATCTTTTGCAAAATTGGGTGAAAACACTCTTGAAATGGAAGGTGATTTAGTTGTTAAAATATTTCTATTTGGACTCCTGTGGTATCTGTATCTGGAGGATTGACTCAGATCCTGGTTTTACATATTTGGAAATTTTATTTTATCAGTTTGCTCAGAGATTATTAGGGTGAGTGAATGAGGCTAACCAAATCCCTCAAGACAATTTAGTCAATTTAGTGATCTTAATTCAGGAAAACACTTACTTTACATAATACATAAAATACATTTTATACATAATTGCATATTATACATAATATTTTTGTTTTTAAATGTTTCAAAAGGGAATCAATTTGTTTAGAATCAGAGCAAAATATTTGAATATTTTTATTCATCTTTAAACAGAAATGGGAAATCATTTCTGTTGCACAATGTGTCCACTGTGGCATGTTAAGACACAATTGAGTCTGATTAGAAGAATGCTGGATAAGCACCTTTGTTCTTGTTCTGTAACCTTTTTAATTCACAACGTATGTAGCTCAGCACCCCCTCTGTTTGTAGTACAAGCTTCATGAACTTTATTTTTTTTTAAAGATTTTATTTATTTACTTGAAAGAGAGAGGATGAGTGGGGGAGAGGCAAACGGAGAGGGAGAAGCAGGCTTCCTGCTGAGCAAGGACTCAGGGATCCCAGAACCCCAGGACCATGACCTAAGCCGAAGGCAGACTCTTAACCTAATGGACCACCCATGTGCCCCCCCCAGCTTCCTGAAGTTTAAAGCTCTAATATTATATCTTATTTTATTTTTTTAAAGTTTTTTTTAAAAAAACATTTATTCACAAAAGATAGAGAGAGAGAGAGAGAGAGAGAGAGAGAGAGAGAGAAAGGCAGAGACACAGGCCGAGGGAGAAGCAGGCTCCCTGTGAGGAGCCCAATGTGGACTCAATCTCACGATTTGAGCCAAAGGCAGAATCTCAACCATTGAGCCACCTGGGTGCCCCTATATCTAATTTTAAGTGGACACAATTTAGGATGGCTACTTTCTATTACATCATGTGAGGCATTTACCTATCAGTAATAAGCTATATATAAAAATAATTAGGACCAGTTACTAGAGATTCTTATGCCATTTGTCTCTTCTGTGTTGTTATTTTATAATTTCCATCTATATACATTGAGAGTTTCTAATCTCACCCATGAATTTTGTGGTGCATCTCAGTTTTAAATTTATAGCTCTTTTCTCATTAAAACTATTAAAGAAATTAGTATTTTCCAAACTCTGGTCCAAAAACATTGGTTTTAACAAAGATTTCAGTAGTTTTTAGCAAGATGTAAAAGAGACTAAATTTTTTAAGGCTAAATATATTTTAATCTATTTTTGGCATTATAGCTCCTGTACTTTAATAAAAAGTTGTTTGTGATAAATATAAATTATAGTACATATATTTATTTTTCAGTTACCTTGGGAAAATAAAATACTAGCAATTATATATAGGAATAGCATGACTTCCTTTTTTCCTCCTCCCCTTCTTCCTCTAGGAACCACTATTGAACTAAGAAAACTTTTCTGTTTTTTTAAAGGTTGGAAATAATCCTGTCCTAAGGTCCTAAGGTTTTGGGGATGGGTGCAAAGGGGTCACAAAAGCAGAGTGACACTTTTGAATGTCTAAGAATCATTCCCAGGAAGCAGATCTAGGAAATTTACCAGAGTTCCCAAATAGCTTAGTTGACTATTTTTCTATAAGAAGGACATTGTGGGAATGAGGAGATAAGCTGGCAAGAAGTTTTTGAAATTTGGGGGAAGAAAATATAGCAAGGGCCTCAGCTTGGGGTATATGAGAAATCCATACAGGAATCAATTTGTATAGCGGCTTTTTATTCCAAGGTCTCCAAATGCATATTTGCTTGGGGGACTTAGAAGCCTTGTGAGAAAAGAATTCATACTCCATCTCCCACTCATGCCAATATTGATTGGAACACTTGACACAATTTAAGTGAATTTTTAAAGAACATTTTCCAAATGGGTGGTAATAAGTGTCTATCACGACTTTTTATATTGTGTCTTTAACATTGTAGAAAAAAAAACCCCAAATTTGTAAGCATTTTTGCCCTTATAATTTGGTGAAACATTTTCTGTGGCTTAAATATAGATTTCAATTTTCTTCAACATTATACTGTAAAATGTAATGTATTCTTTCTGGCATACAAGGCTTAGTGTCTATTTGTTAAAATCCATCTTTTATTTATACATACAGTATAAATTTTCATATAATAAATGATCTGATTTAGATCTGGCTTCAATCCTAGCTCTGCCATGTAAAGGCTGTATGATTGAGGGCAAGGCATGCAGTCTCCTGAACCTTTATTTCCTCCTGTGTGAAATCTGGTTTCAATAGTAAATACTACCTAGGGTTCTAATTAAGATCATATGAGATCATCCACAAAGT